>NC_092780.1:8199071-8502366 GCF_047496795.1 Chiloscyllium punctatum | reverse complement strand
TTTTACACTGTATCCACTGTAAGAACAGGCAATGTTAAGGGAGCTAATTTGCCACCAATACATAACTAAATTGGGTGAGTACTTTACACACCTCAGTTAACTCCTCACAGTCTCATTCTGTTCTCGAACAATACACCTCATAGTGGAAATTCCCTAGATTGTTAATCTCCTCTGTACAGTCTCTCATGTTACCATTGTCTCCGGGAAACGCGCAGGGACTAGAAATACGAGTTTAAACATTCTCCACATCATGTGATGTTTCTGACCTTCATTTGACAAAGAAATATATTCTGGGTTTGTGAACAGCATGAAGATGATATTTAAAGTTTTTAAGTTACATCTACAAGGCTGAGGAGATCCATCTGATCAAGAATTCACAACCAGCACTTGAGTAATGTAACCTTTCTATTGGAATTATTGCTATCAAATTTAGAATTTTCGATCTTTTAGTCTTTCATCACTCAGAACAATGGAGTGAAGAATGTTTCAGTCTTTTTACATCTTGCTGTAATTTTGTCTTAATATTCTGATCATCTGTGTCAGTTTTTATATAACTCTCATGACTCTAAAAAGCAACTTTCTGCACAATTTCTCTTCTGCCGCTAAATATTTTGCCTTTATAATGGATAATGTAAACTTTTTCCACGCAACTAAACGTAAGTTAACAGATGGCTCGAAGGAGAAGCAGGGTCTGTGTACATGCATCGCTGACACCATTTGCTGCATTAACCTCTGATTCTGGAGGTCACTGCCACACACTGACCTCAGGGATCCACACAGATGGCAAGATCCCAGGCATGAATTACAACACTAAGTTAACGACATAACTGCCAGAGTAAATCGGGGCTAGAACCATCACCGAGAGACCAGAGACCGAGTGCCATGCCACAAGCTGAAACAGAAAGCAAAATCCGGGAAACCCTTCGACCATCACTGCCCTCCTTTAAAAACCATCATTCCTAACCAAAGTCATCGCTTCCACATTACTGTATGATTCTTTCCTGTTGGGAAAGTCTCAAAAGAACACATAACACTGGGATTTGAGCTGTCAACTACATGATGTGGAACATAAATTCAGCTGAATTGCTCCATTTGTCCTTGATCTCTTTACGACCTGATTCCCTTTGTCCCTATTACCACCTCCCAGATCACCTCCCCTCACCAAAACTTTAACGCATTTATCGGTCGCACACCGAGGAACTAAAGCTTCCTTTTCCCGAAAACACTCCAATTGCTCAACGCTCCCCCCAGCTTCTTCCCTATAGCCTCAAGCTGGAGGCTAATTCAACACAAGCTGGAAGACGCCCGAGCTTTAACTATTTTGCCAATAACCAAACCAGAGTTTGAGATATCATTCCACAAATTTATTACAATTAAAAATAAAGCATCAGTTTAAATACAAAGAATCTGCAATAGTGTAGTTAACAGAAAACATAGCCATTGTAAATTCATTGATGCTGTTTCATATTTTTTCTTTTGTCCAATATGTTCCATTTTCATGTTTAATAGATAACAGATTGTATTAACTTCTTTACTTATCTTCTGTATGTTCTTCATTTGGCGCTATTATTATATTCATAATTATTTGTTATAGATATTTGCATGTTAATGTAAGTACAATTGTTCTCCAAATGAATATTAGAATTTTGACTATTGCAGCCAGCGTTTCTATAACCGTAAAACACATCTTGTGCTGAGTTCGTGTTTCGGAACAATGAAGTAATTTTTTCAAAAATCCATGAGATTATTTTTCTCGTAATGGTTGACATTCCGTAGCTGGATCAATGCGATGTGTTAGTATTTGTAATTCTTCCACAGACTGTCTTCTTACACCAAAGGCAGGCTGTATTTATAGCGGAAGGAACAGGATATGCGTCATCTGGAACTTTCTCGAAGCTTCCTGAAGCTCAATCCTTTCTTAGGTGTGACAGCACAATATTATAAACTGCGCAAGAAATTTCAGTTGAAATTTAATACCCATTGTTAACATGACTCATAGAGGTACTTTAAGTTTGGTTTTCCAGTAAATGTGAGGAGAAACAAAGTGCCAGTCAGAATTTCTTGTACAAACTCGCAATTACGTTAGTACCTGTCATGTCAGAGACAGTCTGCAGGAACGTTGCAAGTGGATCAGCGAAGAACAAATCAGTTATACACAAGAAGCTACACAGCGTTTGCAAGTATGTTGTTGAATGTTCATCGCTAATATAGTAACAATGACGTTAGAGAACTTTCCCTGTTTTCCTTATTCTACTGCCACTCTGCTTCCAACTCAGCAGGAACAGAAGAAAATAAAGAACAGGAATAGATCATTCAGCCCCTCTAAACTGCTGTGCCATTCAAGAAGATTATGTGTGTTCTGATTGTAGCCTTAACACCATTGTCCTGGTAATTCCCCAAAGCCTTTGACTTCCCTGTCAATCAAATATCAAACACAGCCTTGAGTTCAGATATTTTGTGAATAAAGTATGGTTTTGCAATAAAAATGGAAAAATAAATCTCAGTTTTGACATTCTGCCTTATATTGTACCTCAGATATAACCAGAAAGTGCTAAAGAAACTCAACCGGTCTGGCTGTATCTGTGGAGAGAGAAACAATATTAACATATCAAGCCGAGGGTGACTCTTGTTGGGAATCTAATACCTGGTCCTATTGAACTTGAAGTGTTAACTTTGTGTATCTCTCCACAGATACTGGGGGTCAGACGTGTTGAGTTTCTACAAGATCCACATTATTGTGCTATTACTTCATTGTACTTTGGTGGGCTGGGGTAGATGTGGGGACCTGTGTCAATTTTCTATGCACTATCACAGTATTTTAAATTTGAAGCAGTAATTTCAGACCCTGTTGTTCAACTGTTAATTTCACAGTCCTGCTTTCAGGACAACTGGGTAATTTCATTCACTCTTTCACTCATTGAGTGTATATTTTTTTCTCTCTCTCTGCCACTCTCTCTTTCTTCATTTCTCTTCCCCGAGTGGAATAAACCTCTCCAGAACAGATGCTGTCAAAATTCAATGTGTCTGACAGCATCTGTGGAGAGACAAACAAAGTTAACACCTCAAGCTCAGTACGACCACAAATTAGGTTGTGAACAAGAGTTATCCTGGACTTGATATGTTAATATCAAGCACTTTCTGCTTAAATCTAAAACAAAATATGATGCAGGATTTCAAAAGTTGAGATTCGTTTTCCTTGCTTTAATTGCAGAACCATGCTTTATTCACAAATTGCCTTTACTCAAGGTTCAGGACATCAGTTTTGCTTGTCGTCTGTATAGGGTCTTTCAAGTTCATTAGCTGCTGTTTTAGCGTGTTGGTGAGTTTGTGGGCTACCATGATGCCAAGGGGTCTGAATAGTCTGGCAGTCATTTCCAAGATGTCTTTGATGTAGGGGAGAGTGGCTAGGGTTTCTGGATGCGTCTTGTCTGCTTGTTTGGGTTTGTTGCTGAGAAAATCAATGGACTGTGTTCGTTGGGTTCCCGTTCTTTTTGAATACACTGTATTGGTGATTTTCCTCTGCTCTTCGTAGTTCCTCTGTGCTGTAGTGTGTTGTGGCTCATTGAAATAATGTTCTAATGCAGCTTCGTTTGTGGATGTTGGGATGATTGCTTCTGTAGCTCAGTATTTGGTCCGTACGTGTTGTTTTCCTGCAGACGCAGGTTTGAAGTTCCCCATTGGCTGTTCGCTCTACTGCCACACCCAGGAACAAACCACTCACAAACCCCACACACACTAAAACAGCAGCTAATGAACTTGAAATACTCTATACAGACAGCAAGCAAAACTAATGTCATTTACAGAATATTACATTGGACAAATAGGAAGAAAATTGGCCCCCAGGATACATAAACATCAACTAGCCACAAAACAACATGACCCACTCTCACTAGTATCTTTACATACAGATGAGGGAGGACACCACTTCGACTGGGACAACACATCCATCCTAGGACAAGCCAAACAGAGACATGTGCAAGAATTCCTAGAAGCATGGCATTCCAACCAGAACTTTATCAACAAACACATTGACTTGGGTCCCATTTACCACACCCTGAGAAAAAGAACAGGAAATGACATCACCATAGGACATGGCATCACCAAGCCAAGGAAACCTAAACACAAAAGTAGAAAGCAGGCCATACCTCAGTGCTTCACTGGATGCTCACTGATGATGTTACCTAATATGGTGATGCAATGTCTGAAAACAAACCTTCCAGCTCATCCAGAAACTCAACCTGAGCTAAAAATCTTCCCAAAACTCAATAACTAAACCATGTCAATTTGAAATGTTCGTTTCGCTGCCTATGCTATAGTGGAGAATGTTTAAACCACTATTTCTAGTTACTGCATCACTTACAGGAAGAGAGTGATCACATGAGACACAGTCTCGAGGAGATTAACAATGATTGGGTAAGATCAGGGGAGTTTCCACTATCAGATCTATCTGACAGGCAGGCGTTGTTCTAGAACAGATTGAGGCTGGGAGAAGTTAATTGAGGTGTGTTAAAGTACTTTACCCACCCAATTTCGTTATGTGCTCATGCCAAATTAGCTCTCTAAACATTGTCTGTTCTTACAGTATAAGACTGGACGAGCGTACTGAAATCTAACCAGTGTATGTAGCCACTTCTGTATTGCATCTACCTCAATGATAAACTGTGTCAAAGAAGCCATTTTGTTACTAATATGTGACTGATTTGGGAGCCATTTTGTGTTCTGTATTAACCATTGCCTCAATGTTTCAGTTAGTGTTGGAAGTACAGGACTGATCACAACGAAAAGTAGAGCTTCCTGCCCAGGTTACTTCAGGTCAGACTTCCGTGCTGCAGTTGGGGCAAACTGAGGCTTTTGTCTCACCATAGGGGATTGTCCATACTAAACTGACCTGCAGTGTGTCCGGGGACGTGCAGGCTAGGTGGATTAACCATGATTAATGTGGGTGCTGCGTCTGGGCGGCATGCTCTTTGAAGGGGCAGTGCTGATTCATAGGGCCGAATGGCCTCTTTCCCCACTGTACAGATTCTATGACTGCGTGTACTCTGCCTCTCAGCATCACTCATTTGAGCATTGTGTTTATCATTTTACTTATGTTAACTGTTCACTGGTCCTGTTCCACAACAACCTCTGTTCTTTCCTTCTTTATAACTGTAGTAATCACAGTGTTGTGCTTTTTCTGTATTGTGGAAGGTTTGTTTTCAGACATTGCATCACCATATTAGGTAACATCATCAGTGAGCATCCAGTGAAGCACTGAGGTATGGCCTGCTTTCTACTTATGTGTTTAGGTTTCCTTGGCTTGGTGATGCCATGTCCTATGGTGATGTATTTCCTGTTCTTTTTCTCAGGATGTGGTAAATGGGACCCAAGTCAATGTGTTTGTTGATAAAGTTCTGGTTGGGCTGAGGTAAACATGCTGACCTGTGTCAATTTCCTATGCCCCAACACAACTTTTCGGGTTTGAAGCAGTAGTTTCAGAGCCTGTTGTTGAGTTGTTGATTTCACAACCCAGCCCTCAGAACAACCTGAAAATTTATTTCATCCTTTCACTCATTAGGTGTACATTATTTTCTCTTTCTCTCTCTTTCTCAGTTTCTGTCCTTCTCGCTGTCCTTGGAGAGGTTTATCCCGCTCGGGGACTGTGACTGAACATGGCGTGATCCTGCCAAGGGTATAGGAGCTGGATCCTCTCTCTGAGTTTCCCCTTGGAGTTTATTCCCTGCACCCCTGCTCGGTGCTGATACAAAATCTCCCCACAATTGCCCCAGTCCATCAAGGCACAGAAAAGAAGTCTGTATTTTTTAACCTGGGATTCCAAAGACGGCATCTTGGCCTGCAGGTAAGGCACTCACTTTTTGTCAGAAGTGTGTACTGCAGATGCTGGAGATTAGAGTCAAGATTAGAGTGGTGCTGGAGAAGCACAGCAGCTCAGGCAGCATCCGAGGAGCAGGAAAATCGATGTTTCGGGCAAAAGCCCTGCATCAGGAAAGGCTAATAAAGGGCTTTTGCCCGAAATGTCAATTTTCCTGCTCCTCGGATGCTGCCTGACCTGCTGTGCTTCTCCAGCACCACTCTAATCTTGACTTGCCTTTTGGCACCTTCCCTTTCCAAACTCAGAAACATCAGTTGTCACTTGTATATGATTCCACAAATCTTTCTTCAGCAAGAACATGAAAAGCAAAAAGGGAATACAGTGTCTTTTTATTGTGAGTCTATTATTACAATCATAAAGGAGGAAAGAGTAGAAATTGGTGTGGAACAGGAGCAGTTTAAATCTGAACAGATAAATGAGACGATAAACGCAATGCTCAAATTAGTGATACAAAATGGGGGTAAGTATACAGTACAGGCACCAGCAGAAACCCTACAGTGTGGAAAGAGGCCATTCAGTCCTATGAATCTGTACTGACCCTTCAAAAAGCATCCCATTGAGACCCACAGCATCTCTATTTTTCCATGACCAATCCACCTAACCTTCAGATTGTGGGAGGAAGCTGGAGCACCTGTTGGAAACCCACACAGACAGGGGGAGAATGTTCAAATTCCACACAGATACCCACAGAAAGCTGAGAATCGAACCTGGGTCCTTGGCACTGTGGGGCATCAGTGCTAACCACTGAGCCACCCAGACCCCACGGTTGTGAAAATTTGTGTTCTACAGTCTGTTCGCAAGTCAACTTGTACGCAATCCAGGACAATATAAAGTAGTCCTTTGTAAGTACAGAAAACGTTCATACATCGATGTTTAAAACTGTACGCCTGTGTGGGATCACAAGGGTTCATAAACCTAACTTTTGTAAACTGAGGACCCCCTGTAATCAGTCTGCGCCCTAAGGTCATGATAACTACTGGTGCCTGATTTCAGAATAACGGAAACACTAGTTATGTAGTTGTATCCGGATTAAAACCAGTGTGTGCCAGGTGATCTTGCTGTGGTTTCATACGTGTGTCGTACTGGTCCATATGTGTGTTCCTCCCTGGACAGCGTTTTAGAACTAAGAGCAATCAGCTGGCTGCATTTATTGAGCAATCCCAGCTCTTCCTGTATCCTTCTGGGGCTGAGGCTTTGTCTTCTCAGTACTGGGATGAAAGCCTTGCTTTGCTCCAATTGAAACAGAGAAATCTGATCTGAGGTGATCTGGACAGGAAAGACTGTACTGTACTTTTTTATTGTGATTAAACTAGCTTGCCACACCTCTAAAGCTGATTGAAAAGTCAAGGCAATGGTTAATACAAAATGGTTCCCAAATCTGTCCTGAGTTGAAAACAAAATGGCTTCCATGACATTGTTCACTATTGTAGCAAATGGAAAGTAAAACTGGCTAAGTTCTCAGGCTAGATTTCAGTGCACTTGCCCAGTGTTATACTGTATCCATTGTCATTACGACCAATGTCAAGGAATTTGTTTCTTCACCAACACATAATTGAATTGTGTGAGTAAATTACACACCACAATTAACTCCCACAGCCTTAATGTGTTCCAGAAAAACACCAGCCTATCGAATAAACCCAATAGTGGAAATTTGCCATATCAGGCTGTTATTGTTAATCTCCTCTGTACTGTCTCTGATGTTTCCAATCACTTTCTTCCTGTAAGTGTCACAGTGACTAAAAATGCACACAATAGTCTATTAGTGGCTTAACTGTCATCATACTTTAGGTTTAACAAGGAAACTAACATTTCATAATTGACTTAGTTTAGTTATAATCACATACTTAATGTGTATTCTGGTTAAGTATGATTAATAGCACTGTAGCATCATGTTCTCACTTCATTTGACAAAGAAATATATTATGCTATTGTGAACAGAGTGAAGATAATAACGTAAAGTTTTAGAGTTAAATCTGCAAGGCTCTTGTTTAGTTTGTGTTTAGCTTGTATCCAGACTCCTAACTTTGAATAAGACAGAGATGGTATATTTCTATCTCATTATCCTCATCAAGAAATCACAACCACATCTGAGCCCTGGTGCTGGCGTATTTTAATTTGTTGAAAAGTGCAGCAGTGACTAAATGTAACCTTTGTGTTGGAATTAACTTTGTAAAAGTTGGAATTGTATGATCTGCTACACTTCATCCCTCAGGACAGTGGAGTGAAGAATGTCCTGCACTAACATTGTACTTGTCCTCTGGTCTCCTTTCATGGAGCTTTGAAATCAAAAGCAACTTGTTAAACATCTTTTTTGCCTTTAAAATACAATGGACAATGTAAACTTTCTCCAAGCAACAAAACATAAGCTAACAGATAGCTCTAATGAAAAAAAAACCTGGTCTTTTATAACTGAGTGTCTGATTTAATGGCAACTTCACCAAACATTGCAACGTGAGCTCAAGGATATCAATCATTGGGTCCTGACTACAGAGATCTCTTGTTTCCTTAAGAACGGGGTAAAGAACATTCCAGATTATACTTTTATTTTGACAGAAATCGATAAAGAGATGATAATAGAACTTGTAGACTCATTGACAAGTTAAGGAACCAGTCAGGAGATAATTGGAGATGACATCAGTGTCCAAAGATCATGTGATCCTTAAAACAATTAGCAATAAGCCCCACCTACACTTGGCCAGCAAGACTGGAATGAGGCAATTGATCCAGGAATTTACCAGTATTCCTTGCACCTGCTCCACCTTTCACAGCCCATTGTGCTCCCAGACAAACATTGTCAGTCTGCAGTTAACCGCTCAGTTTCTGATTTTGTCCTGGATGTGGCAAACAGGGGGAAATTGCTGCCCTACACCGTGGCAGAGTCCTGGCCCTACAGGACAGGGTGGTGCAAATACAAAACTTTTCCTCCCCCAGCACCAGCAATAGAGGCCACCCCACTAGACCATGCCAACCTTGCCATGCCAGTCTCCACTGCCTGAGGAATGCCCAGTGAAGGAAGGTCAATAACCTACTTCACTCCACGAGGGTAAGTGGCACCATCTTCTGTCTAATACATCACCTTCACTGTACCTCTGCTACTGCACCCACCATCCACCAGGCGCGTGCTCTCTCACTCTCATTCCTATCTGCAACATCTTGCCCACTCTGTTGACCTGTGTCCAGAAGTGTGCCCCACACGCTTGTCAGATATATTGACAAACAACTCTGAGACACAAATTACCAACTGAACACTCACAACATTTTATTGCTCTGAAAGCTAATGAAATACCATAGTTACATAAACTAGATTATTCTTGCATTTGTGAGTGTGTGTGTATGAGTCAGTGTGTGCATGTGTCTGTCTGTGTGTGTGTCTATGTACCTATGTGATATTACCCATCTGTCCTCATGTTAGTCAGGCCTGGTGCAAGGGCACCCCTTCTCGAAATCTCAGCTTCGCTCCATCTCTTGGAAAGCTGGTCCCATTGCCTCTTTCCTTTCTCCAGCTTCTTCTGTCTTGAATACTCGTAACCCTTCTGTTATCCTCATTTCTTCCCAGCCACTGGAATTTGGTGTTGGTTGTACTGCACTGCTAATTGATTTATTTCCTGGGCCCATCTTGCTCAGTGGCCTGTAGTTAATACTTCTGATCCCTTGTCCTATTCTACACAGTAAGTCAGGGTGGTCTCACCTCCTGGTGAAGATCCTCCAGCTTTAAATATAATACGTTCTGTTGTGATGTTGTGATAGTGCATTGCTCCATCTTTCAGTTTGTTTCCCGTGAGCCCATTGTCCTTCAGGAACGTGCCTAGCAGTGTCTGTAATGAGACTAAGTTAAAATCATGCAACACCAGGTTATAGCACTCACTAGTGCTTCCAAATAAACCTGTTGGACTATAACCTGGGTTTGTGTGATTTTTAACTTTGTCCATCCCAGTCCAATACCGGCACATAATGAGATTAGCTGCTTACTGGATAGCGCACTCACTCTCACCAATCCCACCCCTGGATACTAAACCTGGAAACCTTCTGTGCTGTCCATTCACTCACTGAGGACACCTCTCCACCAACACCATGAGGAATAACTGTGCCAGCCCATCTAGTATTGAAATAAATGTTCTTGTGATATCACATTGTTTCATTACACATTCAGAAAACAGTCACTGTGATGAAGAATTATCGTCATTTCTCTTTGCTTCTAAATCTGCTTCTTCATTTTAATTTTACATGTGTTAATAGGAACGACAAAGTTTAACAGAACGACTAATTGTAAATTAAAAGTGGTCCTCAGGGCCTGGTTTTGTACACTAGTCTAATTAAGGATAATTAAAATAATGATTCTCCAAAGATTCTTTGTCTGAAAATCAATTTGATTTCTTAACTTAACTTGACAAGTAAAGTTACGTGATCTAGACTGTTCCACAAAAGCTTAACAATCCAAGCAGTTAGGTAACAACAAAGACTGCAGATGCTGGAAACCAGATTCTGGATTAGTGGTGCTGGAAGAGCACAGCAGGTCAGGCAGCATCCAAGGAGCTTCGAAATCGACGTTTCGGGCAAAAGCCCTTCATCAGGAATAAAGGGAGTGAGCCTGAAGCGTGGAGAGATAAGCTAGAGGAGGGTGGGGGTGGGGAGAGAGTAGCATAGAGTACAATGGGTGAGTGGGGGAGGGGATGAAGGTGATAGGTCAGGGAGGAGAGGATGGAGTGGATAAGTGGAAAAGGAGATAGGCAGGTAGGACAAGTCCGGACAAGTCATGGGGACAGTGCTGAGCTGGAAGTTTGGAACTAGGGTGAGGTGGGGGAAGGGGAAATGAGGAAACTGTTGAAGTCCACATTGATGCCCTGGGATTGAAGTGTTCTGAGGCGGAAGATGAGGCGTTCTTCCTCCAGGCGTCTGGTGGTGAGGGAGCGGCGGTGAAGGAGGCCCAGGACCTCCATGTCCTCAGCAGAGTGGGAGGGGGAGTTGGAATGTTGGGCCACGGGCCGGTGTGATTGATTGGTGCGGGTGTCCCGGAGATGTTCCCTAAAGTGCTCTGCTAGGAGGTGCCCAGTCTCCCCAATGTAGAGGAGACCGCATCGGGAGCAACGGATACAATAAATGATATTAGTGGATGTGCAAGTAAAACTTTGATGGATGTGGAAGGCTCCTTTAGGGCCTTGGATAGAGGTGAGGGAGGAGGTGTGGGCACAGGTTTTACAGTTCCTGCGGTGGCAGGGGAAAGTGCCAGGATGGGAGGGTGGGTTGTAGGGGCACGTGGACCTGACCAGGTAGTCATGGAGGGAACAGTCTTTGCAGAAGGCGGACAGGGGTGGGAAGGGAAATATATTCCTGTTGTGGGAGCTGTTTGGAGGTGGCGGAAATGTCGGCGGATGATTTGGTTTATGCGAAGGTTGGTAGGGTGGAAGGTGAGCACCAGGGGGCGTTCTGTCCTTGTCACGGTTGGAGGGGAGGGGTCTGAGGGCGGAGGTGCGGAATGTGGACGAGATGCGTTGGAGGGCATCTTTAACCATGTGGGAAGGGAAATTGTGGTCTCTAAAGAAGGAGGCCATCTGGTGTGGTCTGTGGTGGAACAGATCCTCCTGGGAGCAGATACAGCAGAGGCGGAGGAATTGGGAATATGGGATGGCATTTTTGCAAGAGGTAGGGTGGGAAGAGGTGTAATCCAGGTAGCTGTGGGAGTCGGTGGGTTTGTAAAAAATGTCAGTGTCAAGTCGGTCGTCATTAATGGAGATGGAGAGGTCCAGGAAGGGGAGGGAGGTGTCAGAGATGGTCCGGGTAAATTTAAGGTCAGGGTGGAATGTGTTGGTGAAGTTGATGAATTGCTCAACCTCCTCGCGGGAGCATGAGGTGGTGCCAATGCAGTCATCAATGTAGCGGAGGAAGATGTGGGGAGTGGTGCCGGTGTAATTATGGAAGATCAACTGTTCTACATAGCCAACAAAGGGACAGGCATAGCTGGGGCCCATATGTGTGCCCATGGCTACCCCTTTGGTCTGGAGGAAGTGGGAGGATTCAAAGGAGAAATTGTTTGGCTATCAGCAACATACCTGTTATTCTAACTCTGTGGAAGAGTTTAAAATCTCAGAGTTGTTTATGTTTTGTGAAAAACCTGTTTTCAGCTTTAATCACATTGCAACATTTTATGTTCACCTATTGGTGAGACCTGTGTTATCTCCATTGGAGAAAGCTCCTCACGCACTTCACTAGCCAGTGGCAGGCTATTCCTGAATTTAGACTCCTGGAACTGAAATCCCAACCTTACCATTCCCAGAGCTGCTGACTTGAAGGTTGATCATTCTCCAATGCTGGAAGTGTCAGCTGTTGATAATGCATTTACCAGAGACTAAGAGTCACTGAGCAACTCTGGCCACAAACAAGTGAGGGTGAATAGAGTTTATAGAAACGCAGGAAAATAAGAGCAGGAGTAGGCTATTCAGTCTGATCATGGCCGATCATCCAACTCAGTCCCCTGTTCCCGCTTCCTCCCAATACCCTTTGATCCCTTTAGCTCTAAGAATTACATCTAATTTCTTCTTAAGAACATTCAATGTTTCAGCCTCAACTGTTTTCTGTGGCAGAGAATTCCACGGGTTCCCCACTCTCTGGGTGAAGACACCTCTCATTTTCTCAGTCCTAAATTGCCCATATCCATATTCTTAGACCGTGACCCTTGGTTCTGGACACCTTGGTCATCAGGAATGTTCTTCTTGTGTTTACCCTGTCTCCGTCTGTTAGAAGTTTAGAGATTTCTATGGGATCCTCCCTCATTCTTCTGAAATCCAGTGAATCTAATCCTGCAGACTCAATCAATCAACCTACAACAGTCCTGCCATCTCAGGAATCAGTCTGGTAAACATTTGTTGCATTTCCTCCATGACTAGAACATCCTTCCTCAGAACAGAGCTGCATTCAATGCACCAACTGTTGTCCCAGCAAGGCCCTGTACAATTGCAGCAAGACATCCTCACTCCTGTACTCAAACCCTCTCACTTTAAAAGCCAACAAACCATTTGCTTTCTTCACCACTTGCTGCACATATATTATAACTTCCAGCGACTGGTGTATAAGGATACCCAGGTCTTTTGCATTTCCCCTTTCCCAATTGTCAATCTATTTTCCTAAACTATCGCCAATCCAATAATAATCTGTTTTCGCTACCAAAGCAGATGATCTCACATTTATCCACGTTATAATTCACCTGCCAAGCATTTCCCCAAATCACATGGAAACATCTCCTCACAGCTTACCCTCCCACCCAGATTTGGTCATCTGCAAACATGGAATCGTTAAGTATAGTTCCCTCATCTAAATCACTAACATCTTGTAAATAACTGGGGTCCAAGCACCAATCTCTGCAGTATCCCACTAGTCACTGGCTACTGCTCTAAATAAAACCAGTTTATTCCTAATCTTTGTTTCTGCCTGCCAACCAGTTCTATATCCACTACCCCCAATCACGTGTGGTTTAATTTTACATGCTATGGGGAGGTTGTTACTAACTAAGAGATGCGAGAGGTAGGAGGGGTGGGGATGATGTGATATCGGGGGTATTTTATAAGTGGCCACCACTGTTGACCCAGATCTGTTCTGCCCCATAATCCGCTGTTGATGCATTAATGGGGTTTATACCTTCAGCAGGGTATTTGTACTTGATGAGTTGATACCAATGTTAGCTCCTGAATCATAAGCTGAAAATGTGTTGCTGGAAAAGCGCAGCAGGTCAGGCAGCATCCAAGGAACAGGAGAATCGACGTTTCGGGCATAAGCCCTTCTTCAGGAAGAGATTCCTGAAGAAGGGCTTATGCCCGAAACGTCGATTCTCCTGCTCCTTGGATGCTGCCTGACCTGCTGCGCTTTTCCAGCAACACATTTTTCAGCTCTGATCTCCAGCATCTGCAGTCCTCACTTTCTCTTCCTGAATCATAAGAGCAAGATGTGAGTAGCATAGTGATGAAGGATTCAATAGACTTTTACTACAGGTCCCTAATATCAACATGTATTACAAACAGAGACTTGCATCGGGCTATACAGATGCAATTTGGATGTAAACTGTAGCTTCAGAAAGTGTTCTGCTGTAACAGGACTCAGTAAGTCGAGACAAGTTTAGATAAATGTCTTCTAGATTTATTTGCAAAGCTGTCAGGAAATCACACAGTGAGAATGCAGAACAGAGACCTCCAATCCAATTATTAGTCCCTCGAGAATCAGTGAACAGAAATTGTCACGTATTGCACACACAAATCTGGGCACTGCAAGAAATTAGGACACCAAAAAACAGTAAAGATGTTAATCCTGCTTTATAGTGCTCCAATCTGACAGGCTGTGTTTGTCAGAATATCGTTAGGAGCTTCGAGAAGCTTGGGATATAAGAGCTGAACAAAAGGCTAGAGCAAATAGTTAATATTTACTGCCCATAACTAGGGAGAGATGCAAGGAAGAGCAAGGGTTTATGAGTGCCTTGTTTCACCAGGTCTCAGTCCTATGTCTGATATCATCATGAGATAGTTCCTCCCACACACACACAGCCGTTGTTATGGATTATTGATGCTGCCATTGCCCCATTATAATCTATCCTAGAGTTTGCTACTGACCAAGGATGAATTCCCTGTGCCCTCTATCACCTTGAAGGACAGGGACAGCAGATCTATAGGAACTCCATTAACTGCATATTCCCTCCCCACCACTCACCATTCTGACTTTAAATGCTTCGCCATTCCTTCGGGGTCACTGGCTCAATCCTGGAACTCCCTTCTTAGTGGCGTTGTGGTGTCCCTACAATCCAAGGATGGCAGCGAATCAAGCTCCCCACCACCTTCTCAAGGGTGGTTAAGGATGAATGAATAAAGTATGTTTTTAGTTTGATATCAGGTAAGGAACTTTTGCTAATATTGTTTTTCCATATCCAGGACAAGAAAATAAATAAACTCTGAATGATTGTATCAGTTCTGAGAAACAGGGTTTTAACGTGGTGTTTTATTTAGTAAATGTACTTGTTCTCCTGTATGCCAACGATGATTAATCTTCATTTATTACCCAATCATTGTTTCAAATGATTATTTGTATAATGGATTGCTGAGCCATTTCAGAGGGCATTGCGAGAGAGATATCTGCACAGAGATCCAAATTACCTTTTATTTATATGTGCACAGTACATAAGCTCTGACCAGCCATCTGATAGCCAGTCCCTAGAATGAGGAGGTTCTCTGAATTTCTTGTTTATTTTTTCTTTTTTTTTTCTGTTTTTAATCAAAAGAGAAACACAAAAATGAACAACCAAAAATAGAAATCAGAAATCAAAATGCCTCTCACTCAGAGAATTCTCTTCTTCTTCTTCCTCCTCCTCCCCACAATACACTGGCTGTGGGCCAGCTAGCTCAAAGTTAGTCTCCTCCCTGACAAAAATGGAGAATCCTTAACACTGATCCAACTCCCTCAGAGCCAGCTCTCGGAGTGGACAGTCCCATTTATTTCTGACATTCCTGTTTTTTCTCTTCTTGCTTTTTTTTTGCTCCTTTTTGCCTTCCCCCACACGGCCGCCTAACTGCGGTAGTGCTTATTTTTCCCCAGTACCCATGTTGTGTGTGTACAGGTGTGAGACATAGTGAAAGACAATAGTACAAATCTTTCTTCAATTCCCACCACCAGGAAGAAAGGAAACACCCGAGTGGCCAGTGATAAGCAGTGCCCTTCTCATCAAAGGGCAATGCTGTGTGATCAAATAGTAAGGGGAGGGGAGGGATTAAATCAAAATAGAGTTGAAGGGGGAATTTCCTGTTATTTTTCACTCCTTTTTTTTAACTTTACCCACACGCTACCGCCTAACTGCGGTAGTGCTTATTTTTTCCCCAGTACCCATGTTGTGTGTGTGCAGGTGTGAGACACAGTGAAAGACACAAAGTGCACGAATCTTTATTCAATTTCCACCACCAGGAAGATAGGAAAAACACCCGAGTGGCCAGTGACAAGCACTGCCCTTCAAACCACAGGGCAATGCTGTGTGATCAAAACAGTGAAGAGGAGGGCAGGGATTAAATCAAAATAGAGTTGGAGGGGGAATTTCCTGTTTATTTTTTTTTCTTTCTTTTTTTTTCTTTTCTTTTTTTTTCTTTCTTTTGTTTCCCTAAGTGCGGTAGTGCTCATTTTTCTCCCCAGCACCCATGGTGTGTGTGTGTGTGTAGATGTGAGACACAGTGAGAGACACAAGGTGCACGAATCTTTACTCAATTGCCACCACCAGGAAGATATGAAAAACACCCAGCACTGCCCTTCAAACCACAGGGCAATGCTGTGTGATCAAAACAGTGAAGGGGAGGGTAATTTCCTGTTGTTTTTTTTTTGTTTTTTTTTCTTTTTTAATGTAACCCCCACACTACCGCCTAAGTGCGGTAGTGCTTATTTTTTTCCCCAGCACCCATGGTGTGTGTGTGCAGGTGTGAGACACAGTGAAAGACACAAAGTGCACAGATCTTTATTCAATTTCCACCACCAGGAAGATAGGAAAAACACCCAAGTGGCCAGTGACAAGCACTGCCCTTCAAACCACAGGGCAATGCTGTGTGATCAAAACAGTGAAGGGGAGGGTAATTTTCTGTTGTTTTTTTTTTTTTCTTTTTTTCACAAATCTTTATTCAATTTCCACCACCAGGAAGATAGGAAAAACACCCGGGTGGCCAGTGACAAGCACTGCCCTTCAAACCACAGGGCAATGCTGTGTGATCAAAACAGTGAAGGGGAGGGTAATTTCCTGTTTATTTTTTTTTAGGAAGATATGAAAAACACCTGAGTGGGCAGTGACAAGCACTGCCCTTCAAACCTCTTCTGGTTTTATTTTTTTTTTTCTGAAACCACATTTATCTTTTTTATTTTTTTTAACCCCCACACTACCGCCTAACTGCGGTAGAGCTTATTTTTTCCCCAGCACCCATGGTGTGTGTGTGCAGGTGTGAGACACAGTGAAAGACACAAAGTGTACGAATCTTTATTCAATTTCCACCACCAGGAAGACAGAAAAAACACCCAAGTGGCCAGTGACAAGCACTGCCCTTCAAACCACAGGGCAATGCTGTGTGATCAAAACAGTGAAGGGGAGGGTAATTTCCTGTTTATTTTTTTTCTTTTCTTGTGTCGGTGGACACCGCGTGCTCCTTCTCCAAGGACACCCGGGCTCTCCCACCCTCGAGTTTGTCTTTTTTTTTCTTTTTTTTTTCTTTTCTTTTTTTTTCTTTCTTTTTTTTCCCTTAACCCCCACACTACCACCTAAGTGCGGTAGTGCTTATTTTTATCCCCTGCACCCATGGTGTGTGTGTGCAGGTGTGAGACACAGTGAAAAGACACAAAGTGCATAAATCTTTATTCGATTTCCACCACCAGGAAGACAGGAAAAACACCCAAGTGGCCAGTGACAAGCACTGCCCTTCAAACCACAGGGCAATGCTGTGTGATCAAAACAGTGAAGGGGAGGGTAATTTCCTGTTTATTTATTTTTTTTTTTTTCGTGCTCCTTCTCCAAGGACACCCGGGCATCTCCTGCTTATATTTCTTTTTTTTTTTTTTTTTTTTCTATCCCCACACTACTGCCTAAGTGCGGTAGTGCTTATTTTTTTCCCCAGCACCCATGGTGTGTGTGTGCAGGTGTGAGACACAGTGAAAAGACACAAAGTGCACAAATCTTTATTCAATTTCCACCACCAGGAAGATATGAAAAATACCCGCGTGGCCAGTGACAAGCACTGCCCTTCAAACCACAGGGCAATGCTGTGTGAGCAAAACAGTGAAGGGGAGGGTAATTTTCTGTTTATATCTGTCAGCCAGGGCTCCCTGATTGGCTCAGGTTAATAACCCCAATCAAGGATCTCATAGCCAATGAGATCCATCTGGCCCTGGTTCCAATCACTACAGAGAGGTAAGCACATAATGTCAACAGTGTGACGTATAGCCAGAATAAATAAAAGAAGGCCTTTGCACAATTCAACCATTTTGTTGTCATTAACTTTAATGCCAGCCTACACATTTGCATAAGCTGCACCAATTTGCCGCAGTTGGTTTGAACTCAGCAATCCTCAGGGTACAGCTCCATATCATAACAACCCACTATTCCATAGTAACTCCACTGCCACACTAAACCGTTCTCCATAGGAACCCAATCATAACAACAGACCATACCACAAGAATCCATGGAACCATAGGAATACACATTGCATTAACTACACCACTCTGTGACAATGCATGCTAGTAACCTATGCACTAGCCTGACTGAGGCAGGTATACTTCCTTCGATGTAGAACATGCAGGAAGGCTATGTAAGTATTTCTGTGCAGCTTATGGTTTCCAGACTTATACAATAGCACTTTCAATTAATCTAATTTCAATAGATTTGTACACATTGAAAACCAGATGCTAAGTATAGATATAGACCTGAACACAGAATTTACTGCAAACTCCTGTTGGTGTAGTTGAAGACTCACTTGTGTTCTAATTCTAGCTCAATACCAGAGACCTTTCCAAATCCCAAGCTCCAACAGTCACTCTTCATATAATTTTCTTCCACTTTCTATGTAATGATCCAAACACTTTTTTTTTAACCTAAGACAGCTCCAAGTGAGCTTCTTTTAAATTTTTTTGTCCTTGATCAATTATTATTGTTTAACAAAATTCTTTTGTGATAGACCAGAGAAGCTCCCCAATTTTGTTACCTTTTCACACACATTCTACTCTTCCTGGAATCTCTGTTTTAAATTTATTTCACATCTATCTCCTGTTTCTAAAACGAACGATGTATTCACAGTTTCCTTTGTAGAACTTATCAATTAATTAAATTTCTCTCTCTCTCTCTCTCTCTCTTATATATCTCATTAGGCCTGAAATGTCTTTTAATTAGGTATCAAACTGCCCATTGCTTCAAGGTCAAACTCCAATCGATACTTCAATGGCCACTGCATCTAAATTGACTTATATATTCCCAACTAACAGCAAACAGCTAAAGGTTACAATTAGTGCACAATTGAGAGAAATCAATAACACTAAAACATTAACAGACCCCTGAACAATTTAATTAGCCTTTCCTTACATGGTCACATGCTGAAAAAAAAATCATAATCTTTTACATTTGCACATTTTAACAAAGGGAACTGGAGAAGCTGGCAAGGCAGTGAGTTAATGCATTGTCATACTGTCCCTTGGAGCCTGGATTTCATTTAGAATACTGAAGCATCTGGTTTTGTAATAGGCATTTCTGGTATTGAACACTGGTCCCATGTGTAATGAAGGTTGGTTGAAAAATGCTAGTGTGTGTCCAGATATTGAGGAAGAACTGGCTTGGATTCAGTGTGATTTCCCACTAGCCTTATCCTATCCAGTTGAACATCCTCTCTCCACTTACAGATGATGCGGGATCAGTCATCTGAGTCATGTACTGGAGGCTAAACTACATTCAAGAAGCTGCACCACCCGCATGCCCTCCAACGTGAAAATGAGCAACCTCAGGAGAGGAATAGACATGGGAGTGAAATAGCATCATGTCAGCGTTGACCCAGTGCAGGATGGGCAGTCTTTGTCATAGACATGTCAGAGGTTAAAAGCCCCAATCGAGAACTTGAGCACATACCCTCAGTTGAGGCCTTCAGAGGCTGTTGGACAGGATCAAAAATGGAAACCTTTTTAATTAAAAAAATTAGATTTAAAACATCCAATGGTTCTATTCTGAAGAAAATCAGAAATGTTGCTCCCCATTGTCTTGGCCAGTTTAATGAAATCATGCAACTCATTGTAGAAGCAAATTACTGCAGATGCTCAAATCTGTACTGAAACCAAAAAAAATGCTGGAGATCACGATAGGTCAGGCAGCATCTGTGGAGAGAGAGCAAGATAACATATCGAGCCCATATAGTGCTCTGATGAAGAGTCATCTAGTCTCGAAACATTAGTTTGCTCTCTCTCCATGGATGCTGCCTGACCTGCTGGGATCTCCAATATTTTTTGTTTTCATTCATCTCATTGCTTCTTGTGGGATCTTGCTGTGCGTAAATTGTGAGTTTCATTACATTATATTTCAAAAGTAATTCTTTGATCATAAAGTACTTTTTGGAAAGTTCTTTAAAAATGTAGGCTCTCTCTTTCTGTTGCATTTTGATAAACATCAGGGACTATTCGATCAATATTGTATTTAAGGAAGTTTGTTTTTTGTAACAGAGAACAATTGTTAAAGCTTCCAATCCTGTGGACATTCAGCATCTGCCTTCCCAAAGGATTAACTCCAAAGTGCTTCAAAACCACTAGTTTTCCTGTTCTTAATAAATTTCTGGCAAAAAAAAATCACTGCACTGGCAATAAATAACATTTTGAAATGATTTATAACATTGTCCCCAGCAAAGAACAGAGTGTTCATTAATCCTTCAAATAATAGTATCTTGCGGAAGTCAAATCAGATGTCCTGTCTTCAAAACTCACTTAACTGTTTGTCATGTAGGTATTGACACAAAGCTTAACTGTTTAGCGTACTCCAGAACCATGAAAATCAGTAAGGCCCCAGAAAGATTCCTAGTCTGCACTAGGTTTGCTGATCTCAATGGAGATGCAAGTGACACTGGTGCTCCAACTGACCTCCATACCATTGGGTTGGGAACCAGAGACCAATAACAAGTGTTGCAAAAGTTGTTGGCAGTTGATGAGATCAATGCTAAATGGGACTTGCAAACTAATGAATATTGTGGAAGACAACCAGAAGACCATAAGAAATAGGAACAGGAGTAGGCTGTTTGGCTCCTCAAGCCTGCTCTGTTACTCAATAGGGTCATGCCTGATTCCTCAGGTCCGCTTTCCTGCATTTTTCCAGAATCTTTGATAGCCCGACTGATCTATTTACTTGAGCCTTAAATATAGACAAGGACTCTGCCCCTACAGCTCTCTGTGGCAATGAGTTCCAAAGACGCTCAGTGCTGTGAGAGAAGAAATTCTCCTCACATCAGTCTTGAATTGTGCCCTTTATTCTGAGACTGTGCCCTCTGGTCTTGGAGTCTCCCATGAAGGGAGACCTCCTCTCAGCATTTACCTGTCAATCCCTTAAGAATCTAATATGTTTCGATGAGTTCACCTTTCAGTCTTCAAAATGACTGAGAGATTAGTGAGGATGGATTCAGGTAAGGACAGCAGTGACTGTCCATCCAGACTCACGCATGAAGAACATAGGATCATACTAACTTATGAATTAGGAACTGCTATAGACCACTTAGTCCTTCAAGGCTGCTTTGCCATTCATTAGATCACAGCTGATCTGATTACTCCAAATCTTTGCCTCCTCCTGAAAATACTTCATCTCTTTGTTTAGCAAGAATCTATCCAACTCTGCCTTAAAAAACATTCGAGGATTCTGTTGCCTCCAACAGAAGAGAGGAGAAGAGAGTTCTAAAGATTCTTCTTATCCCTGTCTTAAATGGATGATCCTGTTTTTGAAACAGCAATCCCTAGTTCTCAATTCTTCTATGAGAGGAAATATTGCCTTCACATCCACTGTGTCAAGAACACTCAAGGTATTGTATTTCAGTCAAGTAAAGTCATGTCTTAGACTTCTAAACACTCATACAAGCCTAATGTGTCCAAAAGATAACCCATCTATTCCATGTATTAGTCTATCAAAGTTTTCTTTTCTTATTTATTGGCAGGTATGGGCTTCATTGGCAAGGCCAATATTTATTGCCCATCCCTAATTGCCCAGAGGGCAGTTAAGAGTTAACCATATTGTTGGAGTCACATGTAGGCCAGACCAGGTAAGGAGGGCAGTTTCCTTCCCTAAAGGACATTAGTGAACCAGACGGGTTTTCCCTAACAATCAAAAATGGTTTCAAAGTCATCATTAGACTCTTAGTTCCAGATATTTTAAAATAAAACTCAAATTCCACCATTGTAGGAAGTGAATCCATGCCCCCAGGTGGTTAAATAGTCTGGTGATAACACCACTAGGCCACTACCACCATCTCTGCTTCTCTCAACTGCTTCCAACACATTTCCATCCATTTTTAAATGAGACCAATATTATGGCCAGCAGTCAAGATTCTTCAATGTCTATGTAACAGAATCATAACTTACCCACTTTTATATCCAATTCCAATTGCAATAAACAACAACAGTTTATTAACTTTTCTAATTATTTAGAGTCATAGAGTCATACAGCAAGGAAACAGACCCTTACATTCAACTCATTCATGCCAATGGGAAATACCAATCTGACCTAGTCACATTTGCCAGCACTTGGCCCATGTCCCTCTAAACTCTTCCTATTCATGTATCCATCCAGATCCCTTTTAAATGTTGTAATTGTACCAGCCTCCATCACTTCCTCTGGTAGCTCATACCACTCATGTACCACCTTCTGCATGAACAAATTACCCCTCAGGTCCTTTTTAGATCATTCCCTTCTCACTTTAAAATCTTGCCCTGTGATTTTGGACTCCCCTAGCTGGGAGAGAGACCTTGGTTATTCAACCTCTCTATGCCCCTCATGATTTTATAATCCTCTATAAGGTTACCCCTCAACCTCTGATACTCCACAGAAAGTAGCTTCAGCCTATTCAGCCTCTCCCTATAGCTCAAACCCTCCAACCCTAACAACATCTTTGTAAATCTTTTCTGAACTCTTCCAAGTTTATCAACATCTTTCTTAGAGGGAGACCAGAATAGAATGCAGTATTCCAAAAGTGGACTAACCAATGTCCTGTATCGCCACAATGTGACATCCCAACTCAATGCATTGACCAATAAAGGCAAGTGTACTAAACGCCTTCTTCGCTATCCTATCTACCAGTGACTTCACCTTCAAGGAACAATGAACCTGCACTCCAAGGTCTCTCTGTTCAGCAACTTTCCCCAGGACCCTACCATTACCTTTATAAGTCCTGCCCTGATATTTGATTCCAAAATGCAGCACCTCACATTTATCTAAATTAAATTGCATCTACTGCTCCTTGGCCCATCAGCCATCTCCATCAGTGTCCCTTTGTAGTCTGAGATAACCTTCTCCACTGTCCACTACACCACCAATTTTTGTGTCAGCCATTAACTTACTAGCTATATCTCCTAAATTCACATTTAAATAATTTATATAAATGACAAAAAGCAGAGGACGCAGCACTAATCCTTGTGGGACACTGCTGGTCACAGGCAACCCTCCACCTTCACCCTCTTTCTCTTACCTTCTAGCAAATTTTATATCCAAATGGCTAGTTCTCTTTGGATTCAATGTGATCTAACCTTGCTAACCAGTCTACCATGTCTTGTCAAACGCCTTGCTGAAGTCCACATAGATCGCATCCACTGCTCTGCCCTCATCAATCTTCTTTGTCACTTCTTCAAAAAACTCAATCAAGTTTGTGAGACATGATAGCACAAAGCCATGTTGAATATCCCCAATCAGTCCTTGCCTTTCCAAATACATGTAGATCCTATCCTCCAGAATCCTCTCCAACAACTTACCCACTATTGATGTCAGGCTGACCGGTCTATAGTTCCCTGGCTTTTCATGACCACCTTTCTTAAATAATGGCACCACATTACCACCCTCCAGTCCTCTGACACCTCGCCCATGGCCATCGATGATACAAATATCTCAGCAAGGTTTCCAGAAATTACCTCCCTAGCTTCTCACAAAGTTCTAGCTTACACCTGATCAGGTCCTGGGGATTTATCCATATTTATGCAGTTTAAAACGTCCAGCACCTCCTCCGCTGTAATGTGGACACTTTTCAAGATATCACTATTTATTTCTCCAAGTTCTCCAGCTTCCATATCCTTCACCACAGTAAACATTGATGTAAAACACACATTTAGTATCTCACCCATTTCCTGCAGTTCCATACATAGTCAGCTTTGTTGATCATGAAAGGGCCCTAGTTATTCTCTTGTCCTTAATGTATTTGTAGAGTCTCTTTGGATTCTCCTTAACCCTATTTGTCAAAGTTATCTCATGTCCCCTTTTAGCCATCCTGATTTCCCTTTTAGTATACTCCTACTGCCCTGATACAGCTGACTCGTTTAATTCCAGTTGTCTATCCCTGGGATAGGCCTCCAGAGCTTCAACTTCTCTCATCATCCAGCATTCCCTGGACCTACCAGCCTTGCCCTTCACGCTAAATGGAACATACTGTCTCTGGACTCTAATTATCTTATCTTTGAAGGCTTCCCACTTTCCAACAGCCCCTATACCTGAAAATAGCCTCTCCCAATCAGACAGGTTGGGATTTGTTCCCCTGGAACATAGGAAGCTGAGCGGTGATGTTATAGAGGTTTATAAAATCATGAGGGGCATATATAAGACGAATATCCAATGTCTTTTCCTCAGCGCAGGGGAGCCCAAAACTAGAGGACATAGGGTTAAGGTGAGAGGAGAAAGATTTAAAAGGGACCTGAGGGGCAACTTTTTCACACATACAAAGAGGGATGTGCTTAAATGGAATGAGCTGAAAATGGTAGAGGTGGTACAGTTGCAACACTTTTACAACATTTGGATAGGTACACAGATAAGACAGGTTTAACGAGATATGTTCCTAGTTCAGTTTAGGACATCCGGTTGGCATGGGTGAGTTGGGCTGAAGAGTCTATTTCCATGCTGGATGACTCTATGAGCCTACAACCAGAAGTTAGATAAGGAGTTAGGGCAGAAAGCAATAGAACATTGAACTGATAGAATGAATGGAATGAGGTCATGTGGGGCATAAGGAGCCATGGATAGACTGGGCTGTATTGAATGTTTCTGCCTTGTAATCTTAGGATGTAACTTGCCTAGTCTCAAAACTGATTTCTTGGTTCAAATAAGAGTATAAAAACGGGAGGAATCTTTCATTAGCGTCTTTTTCTGCGTTACATTTCCATTTTGAATGATGACCACAGCACATGGTATTTTCCCACAGTTGATCCAGAGTATGACTGTGAGGTCTAATCCCTCTTGGCCAACTCTCAGTTGAATAATATCCGAAAGCAATCAGCTTTCCTTGTTTTGGAGCCTGGGGAAACTGGCTTGGTACCAGCCGGGGATAAGCTTGAGTGAGACTGAAAAACAATTGAAAATTAGAAATACAAACAGAAACTCCGAGAACTAAAGATGATCAGAGGACTAGATAGGGTGGACAGCGTGAGAGTCTTTTTTTTTCCTAGGATGATGACGTCGGCTTGTACAAGGGAGCATAGCTGCAAATTGAGGGGTGATGGATTTAAGACAGATGTCAGAGGCAGGTTCTTTACTCAGAGAGTGGTAAGGGTGTGGAATGCCCTGCCTGCGATTGTAGATAACTCAGCCACATTAGGGGCATTTGAAGAGTGGGAGAAAGTGAGGACTGCAGATGTTGGAGATCAGAGCTGAAAAATGTGTTGCTGGAAAAGCGCAGCAGGTCAGGCAGCATCCAAGGAGCAGGAGAATCGACGTTTTGGGGCATAAGCCCTTCTTCCGGATTCCTGATGAAGGGCTTATGCCCAAAACGTCGATTCTCCTGCTCCTTGGATGCTACCTGACCTGCCGCGCTTTTCCAGCAACACATTTTTCAGCATTTGAACAGTCCTTGGATAAGCATATGGACGATGATGGGATAGTGTAGGGGGATGGGCTTAGGTTAGTTGACAGGTCGGCACAACATTGAGGGCCGAAAGGCCTGTTCTGAGCTGTATTGTTTTATGTTCTATGTTCTACAGTCTATGTTCTAAACAGCAGGTTAGTCAATATCGGGATAGACAAAAATATGGCAACACGGTTCTGGTTTGAACATTTTGTTGAACTTTTTAACTATTCACTTGTGATACATGGGCATCACTGTTTGGCTAGCATTTATTGCTCCCCCTCGTTGCCTTGACAAGGACGACCAGTGGAAATATGTTAGCAAAGAAGGGGGAGTAAGAGATAACAGTTAAAGTCAACACATGCTAGCCCTGGTCACTAAGAGGCAGTTATTTAGTGAAAACTTATGTGTCATCAAACGCTATCTGATCACACCATTCAATCATAATATAGCAAAAGTGGAAGTTAAGTTGCCATTGTTCCAGAGGACCACAGGACCACTCTCTTTTCAGTGAGAGATGACTGGTGACTATTTAACCTGAAGGTCACTACACCTCATGTGAGGGGTGAAGTTGAGAAGGAGGAACCTTTTTGATAACCTCAGCCAGTGCACCCTTAAAGATTGCTGGATACCAATGAGTAGCGCACATTCTGTCATATCTCAAAATTGCTCTATGGTCCAATGTACCATCTTATCCTCTTTAAGGTATGTGTTCCAGTTTTGCAGAGACTTCAGAAGCTGTAATGCGTTTCTTAGATAAGAGAAGGTTCAGAGGAGATTTGATTCAAAATCATGAAGGTCTTAGAAAGAGTAAGTAAAGAGAAGTTGTTTCCAATAGATGAAGAGTTAATAATCAGAGGGTACAGGTGAGGGGTGTCTCCTCACGGGAACACCTTGAAGTTTTGTCCCAGTCATGGGATCAGTGAGTAAAGAGGAGGCAACAGAATGTATCTTGCTAGTAATCAGAACAAGAAAAGATATGCATTCTTCTGAACAAGTTTCAACTGAGAAGACCAATTTATTGGCTTACTTTCTCATTGCTATATTGAAGACAGATTTAGTGAGATTGAGAACATTGTTTTTGTTTGCACAAGTTGTCAATTTCTGCCTGAACACTTGATGTAGCACTGTGGAGTATTCCCAGTGGATGTTCCGTCTGTCAGGAATGATCTTAATTTTGTTTTTTGATGGTTTTTGTTCTTGAAAAACGCTGCTTGCAGCAATATGCAGTGCCAAACAGTGCAATAAATCGATGGGCATGTTTTGATAGATTTAAAATTCCAACAATTAAAAATATTGAGGTCAATTTTCAAGTCTGCCCCTGAGCTTGTGCAAGATTCTGTCTCCAGGTAGGAAGTAAAACTCTCAAATTCTGCTTCTCAATGTGGATTCTACCGCATGAAGCCCAGTCCCAAAATAGGACTTGGCACCAACAGTAACTGACCTCCAGTCCCATTGTCAATCCTCCCCCATTCTGTAGAAATTTGCACCATTCTCCTGGAATGTTCATCAATCTAACTTTTGATATTTTTAATTTAATGACATTCTTATCCACCCCACGCCCTCACACCTTACAGATTCAGAAACTGTGCACCTTCTCAATTTTTGCGCCTTCTCTGACAATATTTGCCTTCAAAATGACTTGTTTCGCAATCCAATAAAGATTAATCCCAAACCAATACTGCCATCCCCCGCACCTCCCACCATGTCTCGGGTCCTATGTTCACATCTGTGCCCTGTCTGATTTGTGCTTTGTAAAGTTCAGGACGAAAGCCACTCATTTGATAGACACCCCATCCACCACCTTCAACATTCACTCCCTGCATCAATGACACACACTAGCAACAGTGTGTAGCAACACTAGTACCATCCACAAGATTTACTGCAATAACTCACCGAGACTCACAATGTTAATCAAGGCAGAACAAGGTAAAAGACAAAGGTATTACTATGGGAAATGATAGATAGACAGGACAGAATAGCATTTACACATTAAAGAATGAGTCTACAGATAAGGCTCAAGGTTGCAAAGATAATAAGGTCCCTAGATTGGGGCATTTCAAGACTAGGGGGTATTTTTTTTAACCTGAAAAGTGAGAGATTTTAAAAAGACATGAGGGGCAAATGTTTTTACACAGAGGGAGGTTCACATGTGGAATAAACTTCCTGAGGAAGTGGTGGTTGGGGGTACAGTTATGTTTAAAAGACATTTGGATGAATATATGAAAAGGAAAGTTTAAGATCGACATAGGCCAGGAGCAGGTAGGTGGGACTCGTTTAGTTGGGGATTATGCACAGCATGGACCAGTTGGACTGAAGGGTCTGTATCCATGCTGTATGACTGACTCCCTCAATAGGACTTTCCAAACTCACAACCTTTACCAAGTAGACAAAGGCAGCTGAATCAAGGGAACACTACCATCTTCAAGTTCCCCTCCAAGCCACTTGCCATCCTGACTTGGAAATACATTGCCGTTCCTTCGGTGTCACTGGGTCAAAATCCTGGAATTCCCTCCCTAACAGGATTTTGGGTTTTCCTACATGCAAGGACTGCAGCAATTCTAGAAGGCAGCTCTCCACCATCTTCTCATGAGCAATTAAGGACGAACAATAAATGCATAAAACCCTGTGAATGAAGACAGTAAAAGCTCCAAACTATGAACAGGAGGGGTTACAGACTGATGTCTCTAATTACCGGCACATGGCTGCAGCAACTCCATCTCCAAGAAACGCGCTCTGTCCTTGCTATCTTTCCTGTCGGACACAGAAAGGTAGAATGGTCACTGAGGAATGGAACTAGTCCCAGCAGTCTGATCCCTAGACCTCCCGCTTGGCCAGCCAGATAGACACCTTCGACAGGTCAGACTCCAGCCTGCAGTCTGTATGTTGGAAAACCCTAGTGTCGATTTAAGGTCATGAAGTGGAGGTGCTGGTGTTGGACTGGGGTGGACAAAGTCAGAAGCCTTCAAAAGGGAAGTGGTTAAAGTATTAACGGAAAAAAGAATTATAGCAATAAAGGGAAAAAAGCAAAGGAGTGGGACTCATGGGTAGAGACAGTGCAGAGTTGATGGGCTGAAGGGCCTCGTTCTGTGTTGGATTATTCAATGATTGTCTTTGCCCAGTGTCAATCTGCTTAGAGCACTACCTTCTGGTTTGTGACCATTTAAGGTTATCCACCAACACACAACTCCTTGATCTGATACCCATACGCTACTGAAACACACTCAGTTCTGCTAACAGACCTCAAGCCTATCCCTCTGTGATACAGTGCTGCCTGTTCTCATTCCTCAGACTGCATTCTGTCTGTATTCTGTCCTAACCAGACCCCTGGATGGGTTTCAGTTCCCTGGTCAGGGTGGAAGAAAAGGCATTTTCCAGATTTTGTCTCTTCAAGGGGATTACATCGCAACTAGCACTATAGGATGGGAAAGTGGAGCAAGTAATTCAGTACTTCTCCAACATTTTCTTGTTAAGACTCACTAGTGGTTCATCCTCTCTATAAGTGTTGACCCAACAGGCTCACAGACCCATTATGGAAAGGAACATTAGTAGTGACAGTCTATCCCAAACCTTTGATTTATTATAGTCACATGTACTGAGATACAGTGAAATGTATTGTTTTGCATGCAGTACAGGCAAATCATACCTTCTATAAGTACATCAGGGTAATAGAACAGAATTCAGAATATAGTGTTACAGCTTTAGAGAAGGTGCAGAGAAAGATCAACTTGAACATATGAGAGGTCCATTGATAAGGCTGATAATAGGGGGGAAGAAGCTGTACTTGAATCTGTTGGTAAATGTTTCGTACCTTCTGCCCGATGAAGAGAATATAACCAGGGTGGGAGGGTCTTTGATTACATTTCCCTGGGGCAGTGCGAAGCTATGATTGGATCCACAGATGTGTAAGGGCTAGGAGAGGCCATTCAGCCCCTCGAGCCTACTCATGGCTGATCTCATCTTAGTCTCAACTCCACTTTCCTGCACGCTCTCCATGGTCCTTTAACCCATTATTCATTACCAATCTATCTATCTCCTCCCTATTCATTACCACAGTGGCCACTGCACTCTGGGGAAAGTGAATTTCACAGGTTCATGCTCCTTTGGGAGAAGTCATTCCACCTCATCTCTCATTGAAAGTTTGTCATCCACCGTCTAAAACTATGACCTCTCATTCTTGATTGTTCCACGTAGGGAAACATCCTTTGAGGGTTCCCAGGATTAATGAGGGGCTTGTCTTGTGTGGAGAAATTGAGCAGTTTAGGCCTATATTAGATAGCGTTTATTGTAAGAGGAGATCTAGTTGAGGTATATAAGCTGCTGAAGCAGCACTTTATCAATCCCCTTTTGGAGCTCATACACCTCAATTAGATCTCCTCTCATAATAAACACTATCTAATATAGATTCTGGATTAGTGGTGCAGCAGTTCAGGCAGCATCTGAGGAGCAGTAAAATCGACGTTTCGGGCAAAAGCCCTTCATCAGGAATACCTTTTTACCTACTATCTAATATAGGCCTAATTGCTCAATCTCTCCACACAAGTGCCTCATTTCTGGAATTACTCCTGGGAGCCCTCTCTGAACTACCTCCAAATGCAATTATCTCTTTCTTCAAGTAAGGAGATCAAAACATGAACCTTCCTATGGAGCTGGTAAAAACAGGAGACAGAAATTAATCAGTAGCTGTGTAATGTCATCACATGTCCGTGTAGAGACTGTACGCAGACACAGGCAAGGGTAAACATGCAATCATTCATAATTGTGTACAAATGTACATGTGCATGCACATATATACATATTCATTATTAGACTCAGCAGACTGAGATATAGATGCACAGATGCAGGTATATCCAAGCAAGCACAGCACACTGGACACTACCCATGACTTGAAATAATATATCTTACTTTAGGACAGTGACTGTGTAATGAGTGGTCCTGGAACTGGGCAGTGTGTTGGAGCAGTTTTTTTTTCTTCCTCTGTCACATTTTGGAAGTACATTATTTAAATACAGTTTTATTAAAACTGAAACTGCCTGAAAAGTTCACACTGTTTTTCCTGGTGGGCTAACTGAAGCTCTCAATCAATCAGAAAACATCTTTATCTGCAAGTTTAGCATTTAATGAAGCATATTAGAAAGCTGTTTGTATCTTGGCACCATTTTAACTCAAGATTCCAATTAACTGATGGTCATGACTGGCATTCAGATTTATGCTGCTAAATTCATTTTGGAATATTAAACAAAACACCATCTGTCTATTAAGGCAAATGTAGAAGATCCCATGACACTACTTAAAGTAAGAGCAACAGGGTCGTGGTCAACGTTTATTCCTCATCTAACTCAAGCCAAATGAGATTAAATCAGTCCTTAATCTCATTGCTGTGTAAGGGACCCTGTAGAGTAACTGGCTGCTGCTTTTCCCTAAGCTACAACATCACTTCAAAAGCAATTCATCACCTGCAAAGCATCCCTCAGACAGTGAAAACTACTTCATAAAGGAATCGCGAGAAACAGCCAGAGAGAACTGAGCAAATTCCTCACGCCTGCAATAGTGCCTTCTCCCAAAGAGAAATGACAGCAAGGAGAACAAACGAGAAAAGGACACAGCTAAAAGAGCAGAGAACATTCCATCAGGTTTATTTCTCGAGAAATGATAAATATGTTCTAAGAAAGCATATGGCTCCGATTTTATTCAAGGAAGGGACATACAGATGGGTTTTCTTTTCCACGTTAGTAAACATCCAAGAAAAAAAATTGTCGTCTTTACGGCTTTCTGCTGGCAAACGTGCCTGATGAACGATTCTGTCGATATAGTACACTGAGAGGGAGCTACAGTCTTTAAGAGAGTGCAAGTCACATGTTGACAGTAATATTTAACAGCGAATGATAATACATTGTTAAATCAGGAGATAATGATTCCGGGACAGAGAGGCTTAATAAACGCAGTGTAGCTGCCATACTATCGTGGTTTCTACTCCCTTTAGATGGTTGTTGGGTGGACCGATCAAAATGTTCACAATGTCGAAGGGCTTTGATAGGGTAGGTGCAGAGAAATTATTTCCTGTGGTTGGGGAGATCAGAAACGAGAACCATTTAAACAACACTGTTAGTCAGGCCACAACTGGAGTACTGCTCACCTCATTACAAGATGAATGTGTTCGCATTCGGGGAGGAACAGAGGAGGTTTACCAGGATGTTGCCAAGGATGGAGCAATTGAGCTATAAACAGAGACTAGATAGGCTTGGATAGTTTTCTTTAGAGTAGAGAAGGCCAAAGGGAGACATGATGGAGGTATATTAAATTATGAAGGATACAGATAGGGTGAATAGAGAGCAGCTGTTCCCCTTGGTTGTGGGGTCAGTCAGGAGCGAGCATTGTTTTAGGGTAAGGGTCAGGAGGGGATTTGAGAAGAGCACATTCGGTGGTGGGAATCTGGAATTCACTGCCTGGGAAGGTGTCTATATTGAGATGAGCAGTTGATATATCATAACATTCAAGGCTATGGGTTAAGTGGAGGAAACTTGGATCAGCAAGTCTTTAATGGTAGTTATTGTCAGTGCAGACTCGATAGGCCAAAGGGCCTAGTCTGCACTGTGTGAGTCTATGACTCTTTCACAGAATGTGCCAAACTGCTTCACAGCTTAATGAAGTACTTTTCAGGTGTAGTCACTGTTGTAATGTGGGAAACCCACCAGCAGGCTCCCACACCAGCAATGTGCTAACGATCAGATCCTCTCTTTTCGTGGAATTGATTGAAAGACAAATTTGATTTAGGAACCCACGGACAGCAATGGACTCTTCTTCAAAATAATGCCAGGCAATCCTTTCCATCTACCACCAAAACAGGCAGGGCTTTGATTTAATACTTTATCCAAAACGAGCCCGTCATGGCAGAAGTGTCCCACTGGGACATCAAGATTATGTTCCTGAACCGCTGGAATGTCATTTCAACTCTCAAAGTTAAAAATCACACAACACCAGGTTATAGCCCAACAGGTTGTGGACCTGGTGTTGTGTGATTTTTAATTTTGTACACCCCAGTCCAACACCGGCATCTCCAAATCATTTCAACTCTCAGCTCCTTCCTTCTATGGGAAGAGGGTTACAAAACTGACAAGGAAAGGTTGCCTCGAATTGACTTGTATCACCAGGATTACGAGATCAAAGGATGATTCAATCATGTTTATCAAAAAATTAAAGAGGTTTGATAGATTGGATAAGGCGAGGAAATCTGAAAATTACCACCAGCAAATTCGGGAGACCTTTTTTTTCAAACAAAGAGCGGTGGATGTTCAGAGCTCTCTCTCTCTCTTCCCCACAAAATTAGGAACTTCAGAGATTTCAAAACTGAAATAGTCAGGCTTGCATTGGATTTCATCAGAATTGGAGCAAAGTGCAGTTCAGGTGCAGATCAGTGATGATCTGTCCTCATAGTCAAGCAGGACCCAAGGGTCTGAGGTGGAAGATTTTGGGAGGAGGTCGGTAATCAGAAGGTTTCCCACAGTGAGATTTATCAGGGGGGTTTGCAACCAGTCCTGTACAACTAAGTAGCAGCTAACCCTGATTGTTCCAGCTCAGGTATGAGGTGTAGCTTCTATGAGTGTGCTGAGATAGATTAGATTAATATGATTAGGTTAATAAAACAGATAGATAAACTAATTAGTCAGATGGACAGTTAGATTAAGTAGGTGGATAGTCAGACAGACAGATAATTAGATTAGGTAGGTAGATAAATAGACAGACAGACAGATTCTTGACAAGTCATGGAATCTAGGGTTATCGGGAAAGAGCAGGAAAATGGACTTGAGTTTCGGATCAGCCATGATCCTATTGAATGGCAGAGCAGGCTCAAGGGGCTGAATGGCCTACTCCTGTTCCTACTTCTTATGGTCTTAAATCAATATAAAATCTGGAATTATAGACTCACCTATTGGTTACTGAGTTACAAATGTCATAAAAACCTGTCTAGTTCCCTAGAGTTCTTCAGAGCAAAGAAATCTGCCATCCTTACCCAGCCTGGCCCACATGTGACTCCAAACCCACTGCAACGTGGTTCATTTTTAACTGCTCCTCTGGACAATAAAGGCCAGTCCAGTCAGTCACACCCACATCTCGTGAGAAACGAAAAACAAGGATGACCTGCAAGTGACGCAGCAGCAGCTGAAAGCTTGGTGTATGCTAAGGTTTAAGAGATTACGAGCTGCGCTGCTCTGGGTCCACATACATAGTGGGACTTATGATCTCTGAGAAAGAGGAGCCTGGAAAAACATTTAGACTAACTTCAAAAAGTTTTGCAGCAGAAGAAACATGGAGTTTGGTGCCCTCAAGTGGTCACAATGGCAAAGGCCTGACTTTTAAATAAAATGCAAAATATTGTTTCAGATTTTTCCAACTACCTGGAAAAATCATCTATAGATTTCCTGGGACAGTGGTAAATCCATTTTGAAGATGCTCACATGAACTGTAAACTCTGATGTTTTTGTCAGGCTCCTTAGATTAAATAAACGGCTTATGTAAGGAGAAACATTTTTTAAAAATACAACTGATAACTCCATTAAATTTAGTGCTGTTAAACAATGAGTCTTTTTTCATTAAGTTGCACACTTAAATAAATAACTGTGCCTGTCAGCCTTCTCGATATTAAAGGTAAATGTACATGACAGTAAATTAAATTCAATTCAATGTAAAGTCACCATAGTCTCAGAGGACCAGATGATTTCCTCTCAGTAGAGAGAGAAAGTCATAGAGTCATAGAGATGTACAGCATGGAAACAGACCCTTCAGTCCAACTCGTCCTTGTCGACCAGGTATCCCAACCCAATCTAGTCCCACCTGCCAGCGTCCTGCCCATATCCCTCCAAACCCTTCCTATTCATATACCCATTCAAATGCCTCTTAAATGTTGCAATTGTACCAGCCTCCAACACATCCTCTGGCAGCTCATTCCGTACACATAACACCCTCTGTATGAAAAAGTTGCCCCTTAGGTCTCTTTTATATCTTTCCCCTCTCACCCGAAACCTATGCCCTCTAGTTCTGGACTCCCCGACCCCAGGGAAAAGACTTTATCTATTTATCCTATTCATGCCCCTCATAATTTTGTAAACCTCTATAAGGTCACCCCTCAGCCTCCGACGCTCCAGGGAAAACAGCCCCAGCCTGTTCAGCCTCTCCCTGTAGCTCAGATCCTCCAACCCTGGCAACATCCTTGTAAATCATTTCTGAACCCTTTCAAGTTTCACAATATCTTTCCGATAGGAAGGAGACCAGAATTGCACGCAATATTCCAACAGTGGCCTAACCAATGTCCTGTACAGCCGCAGCATGACCTCCCAACTCCTGTACTCAATACTCTGACCAATAAAGGAAAGCATACCAAACGCCTTCTTCATTATCCTATCTACCTGCGATTCCACTTTCAAGGAGCTATGAGCCTGCACTCCAAGGTCTCTTTGTTCAGCAACACTCCTACAACCTTACCATTAAGTGTATAAGTCCTGCTAAGATTTACTTTCCCAAAATGCATAATGGACATGATCTGTTCCTTTAGTTAAAGATTTAGGAGCCCAAGTACAGAAATCACCAAAAACTGGGGAGGAGGGACAAGACTTAATTTAAAAGATTAATGGAATTGTGATCTTTGTCTCTCTCTCTCTTCCCTTTTAGATACATAAAAAACACTAATGCAATCTTTTTCTATATTAATATCTAGTTTATGCTCAAATTAATCTTCCCTCATCATTGTCTTTTGTTACCTTCTGCTAGTTTATTTTAGAATTCCCAATCCTTTGGTTTACTATTAATCTCCACCACATTTTCTGCTTTTTCTTTTGTGTTTATGATGTCCCTGACGTCCCTCATCAGGTATGGTTGCCTTATCCTACATTTAATGTGTTTCTTCATCCTTGGGATAAATATCTGCTGTGCCTCCTGAATAACCCCCGGAAACTCCTGCCATTGCTGCTCCACCATCTTCCCTGCCAGGCTCCCCTTCCCAATCACAGAGTCATACAGCATGGAAACAGACCCTTTGGTCCAACTCATCCATGCCGACCATAGAGACATAGGGTCATCGAGAGATACAGCACAAGAACAGACCCTTTGGTTCGGTCCAACTCGTCCATGCCGACCAGATATCCAAATTAATCTAGTTCCATTTGCCAGTATTTGGCCAATATCCCTCTAAACTCTTCCTATTCATATCCCGATCCAAATGTCTTTTAAATGTTGTAATTGTACCAGCCTCCACCACTTCCTCTGGCAGCTCATTCCATACACACACCACTCTCTGTGTGAAACAATTGCCCCTTAATATCCTTTTCTATCTTTCCCCTCTCACCTTAAGCTTATGCCCTCTAGTTTTGGGCTCCCCTGCCTTGGGAAAAAGAGCTTGTCTACTAATCTGATCCATGCCCCCTCATGATTTTATAAACCTCTATAAGGTCACCCCTCAGCCTCCAACACTCCAGGGAAAACAATCCCCAGCCTGTTCAGCCTCTCCCTGTAGCTCAAATCCTCCAACCCTGGCAACATCCTTGTAAATCTTTTCTGAACCATTCGAGTTTAACAATACCTTTCTTCTGGCAGGGAAACCCAGAACTGAAGGCAGTATTCCACAAGTGGCTTAACCAATCAACCCTGGCCAGCTCCTCCCTCATTCAGTTACTTAATTGTTACACTGTTACATCTGATTCAATGTTGTCCCTCTGAAACTGCAGGGTGCATTCTGTCATATTATGGTCACTGTCCCCAGGGTTATCTTCACTTTAAACTCTCTAATCAAGCCTACCTTCTTATACATCACCAAATCCAGAGTTGCCTGTTCCCTAGTGGACTCTACCACACCTGCTCCCAAAAAAAACCTCATAGACATTCCATGAACTTCCTCTTCTTGAGATCCAACACCTACCTGACTTTTCCCACTCCACCTGCTTATTGAAGGTCCCCATGGTTACTGCCTTTGTGCCTTTCTTACATGTCTTTTCTATCTCCTGATTTATTTTCTTCCCACATCCGGAATACTACTAGGAGACCTGAACACAATTCCCATCAGGGTCTGTTTTCCTTCACAGTTCTACACTTTCCAACTCTGTATCACTTCTTTACTGATATAATTTCATTTCTCACTAACAAGGCAACTCCTCCCCCTCTGCCCGTCCTTTCAATAGGATGTGTACTCTTGGATATTTAATTCCTGAACCTAATTCCCTTACAGCCACATCTCTGTGATACCTGTACACAAAGAGCCAGAACTGTCGATGATTTTCGACAGCGAGTCCTGTGAACCATGCCGAAGACGGCTGGTTTTCTGTATTTGCTTTTCTGTGCTGGCTGTTTGTTACACTATATAAGAGAGAGTTGTGTTCCAAATCGTTGGATTTCACCTTGAACTGGAATCACGAACAGTGCCAGGATCAATCTAATTCTCCAGACCAGCCATCTAATTCCTGACAGACAGGAGCGTGTGAGGCTCACTACCTTCTTTTCCTTCCTTTTTCATCCTTGTTTATTACCTAATAGATGGTCATATTTGAGTCTCTCTTCCTGTTTTTTTTATTATTACGTAATGAATGTTCATATTTACACAAATTGCTGCTGTTGAGTCTGCTCTTAATTACACTGGGCAGCCATTGCTCCCCAAACTTTGATTTCCTCACCATCAAATGCCGCCCCTTCTATCTACCATGGGAATTTCCCGCTGCTATACTAACTGCTGTGTACATACCACCACAAGCAAAGGTTGAGGAAGCTCTGGATGTGCTGTACTCCACCACTAACACCCTGGAGACGGAACACCCCAAGGCCCTGTTTATTGTAACTGGTGACTTAAATCAAGCCAATCTAAGGAAGGTGTTTCCCAAGTACCACCAGAACATTACCTGCCCCACCAGGGGCCCGAACATTTTAGACCACTGCTACATCACATTGAAGGATGCTTAACCACTCCATTCCCCCGCCCTTATTTCAGGAACTCTGACCACAGTGCCGTGTTTCTTCTCCCGACTTACAGGCAAAAGCTCAAGCAGGAGACCCCCCTCGCTGATACAGGCCCCGTGCTGGTCGGAGGAGGCAGAGGATCAACTCTGGTGCTGTCTGGTATCGGCTGACTGGGCCGTGTTCAAACAGGCCACAGGTACCTTGGACGAGTACGCCACTACCATCACAGACTTTATCAGCAACTGTGTGGAGGACTGCATACCGAGGAAGGGTGTTCCCCAACAGGAAACCCTGGATGAATCAGGACATACAGAACCTGTTAAAAACCAGGCGTGAGGCCTTCAGATCAGGAGACCCACTCAAATAGAAGGAATCTAAGTACGACCTTCACAGAGCTATTAAGACAGCCAAGGACCAGTACCGATCCAAACTAGAGACCCAGACAGACACCCAGTGACTACGGAAAGGACTGAATGACGTCACAGGTTCTAAAAAGAGACAGTGCAAGAGAGCAGACAATAACACATCCCTCCCGGGTCGTCTATGCTCACTTTGAGCAGAATTTCGGCGGAGAGGTAACACCTATTCCGACACGTCTTGATGAAACTATCCCAACAGTCACTGCATCAGGGGTCAGGTGAGTTTTCCTTCATGTGAATCCAAGGAAAGCGATGGGACCAGATGGAGTACCAGGCCATGCACTCAGAGCATGTGCAGATCAACTGGCAGAGGTCTTCTCGGATATCTTCAACCTCTCCCTGCAGCAGGCCACTGTCCCTGCCTGTTTCAAGAGGGCCAACATCATCCCTGTGCCTAAGGCTCATGCAGTATGTAAAAACAATGACTGCAGATGCTGGAAACCAGAGACTAGATTAAAGTGGTGCTGGAAAAGCACAGCAGGTCAGGCAGCATCCGAGGAGCAGGAAAATCAACGTTTTGGGCAAAAGCCCATCATCAGGAATAGAGGCAGGGTGCCTGCAGAGTGGAGAGATAAATAAGAGGGGGGTGGGGTGGGGAGAAAGTAGCATAGAATCCAATAGGTGAATGGGGGTGGGATGGAGGTGATAGGTCAGAGAGGAGGGTGGGGGAAGGTAGCAAAGATTATAATGGGTGAATGGGGGTGGGGATGGAGGTGATAGGTCAGAGAAGGAGGTGGACTGGATAGGTGGAAAGGAAGATAGGCAGTTAGGACAGGTCATGGGGACAGTGCTGAGCTGGAAGGTTGGAACTGGGGTGAGGTGGGGGAAGGGGAAAAGAGGAAACTGGTGAAACCCACATTGATGCCCTGGGGTTGAAGTGTTCCGAGGTGGAAGATGAGGCATATGTCTCAATGACTATTGCCCAGTGGCCCTAACTTCAATAGTCACAAAGTGGGCAGTACGGTGGCACATTGGTTAGCTCTGCTGCCTCACAGCGCCAGAGACCCGGGTTCAATTCCCGCCTCAGGTGACTCTCTGTGTGGAGTTTGCACATTCTCCCTGTGTCTGCGTGGGTTTCCTCCGGGTGCTCCGGTTTCCTCCCACAGTCCAAAGATGTGCAGTTTAGGTGAATTGACCAAGTTAAATTGCCCGTAGTGTTAGGTGAAGGGGTAAATGTAGGGGAATGGGTCTGGGTGGGTTGCGCTTCGGCGGGTCAGTGTGCACTTGTTGGGCCGAAGGGCCTGTCTCCACACTGTAAGTAATCTAAAAAAAGTGCTTTGAAAGGCTGGTCATGTCATTCATCAACTCCAGCCTCCCCACTACTCTTGATCCACTCCAATTTGCCTATTGGACCAACAGATCAACATCAGACGCCATATCACTTGCTCTTCGCTCCTCCCTAGAACATCTCGACACCAAGAACAGGTGCGTAAGAATCCTACTCATTGACTACAGTTCAGCCTTCAACACTATTATCCCCTTGAGACTGATTACTAAACGTAGTGATCTCGGACTAAGCCTCACTCTCTGAAACTGGATCCTCAGTTTCTTGACCCACGGGCCACAATCAGTGAAGATTAGGGACAATATTTCATCCTCACTAACACTCAACACTGGAGCCCCCCAGGGGTGTGTACTCAGCCCCCTACTGTACTCACTGTATGCCCATGACTGCGTCACCAAATACCAGACTAAGGTCATTTACAAGTTCGTTGATGACACCATTATATCGGTCGAATCTCAGATGGTAACGAAACAGACTATAGACGGGAGGTGGAAGTCCTGGTGCACTGAGAACAACCTCGCTCTCAATGCCGGCAAAACCAAGGAACTCATTATTGACTGTCAGTGGGATGTTACTCATGCTCCCCCTACACATTAACAGCACAGAGGTGGAATGAGTGGAGAGTGTCAAGCTCCTGGGAGTGGTCATCAATAACAAGCTTTCTTGGACTCTCCATGTGGACGCATTGGTTACAAAGACCCAACATCTCTTCTTCCTCAGGCAGCTGAGGAAATTTAGCATGATGGCGAATACCCTTGCCAACTTTTATAGGTGCGCCATTGAGAGCATTCTGTCTAGATGAATTACTATCTGGTGTGACAACTGTACCATTCAAGATCGGAGACGGTTACAGAGAGTGGTGAACTCAGCCCAGACAATCACAAAGGCCAACCTCCCAACTATAGAATCCATCTACCAGGCCTGTTGTCAAGGAAAGGCCACCAGCATTCTCAAAGATCCATCCCACCCTGGCAGTGTTTTTCTACAACCTCTACCATCGGGGAGAAGGTACAGAAGCCTGAACACACGCACCAGCCGGTTTCATAACAGTTTCTACCCTACTGTTGTTAGAATACTGAATGGACTCACAAACTCTTAACATTCGCCTGTACCTGTGTTTTTGTTTTTGTTGCTGTTTGCCTGTTATTTACTTATCTCTGCTACTCAACTCTGTGATCTTCCTGTATCGCTCACAAGACAAAGCTTTTCACTGTGTCTCAGTACACGTGACAATAAATTCAATTCAATTCAATGCAATTCAATTAACCAAATCTGAAAAGAACCATCTGGATACACGCTGTGATCCATGTCAATGCCCACAACATTATACCCGCCAATTTTAATCTGCGCTATCAGCTCACTTACTTTGTTTCATATAAGCGTGCATTTCAGTCCTATATCCTCAGTCCTTTATTGACTGCCTCCCTTCTCATTGCTATCCCTTCATCTGCTTCGGCTGAAGTTGGACCCCTGACCCTGTCTATACACTCTGTCCTATGACTTGTTCTGGAAACCTTAATAAACTCTGCTGAGCATTCCCCTCCCCCCTACCTTTAATATTTTTCATGATTTTGCATGCAATTGAACCCACCCACTCCTGCCTATATTCAGTTTAAACCCTTATCCATAGCCAGGCCTCTGTCCCCAGTGTGATTCAGGTGTAACCCATCGGAACAGCTTCCTCCTAGCCCAGTACTGGTGCCAATGTCCCATGAACTCAAACCTGTTTCTTCCACACCAATCCTTTGAGCCACGCATTTACCTCTTTAATTTTGCTGACTTTGTGCCAATTTGCACATTGCCCAAGTAGAAATCCAGTGATTATTACCTTTTTGGTTCTTTTATTTTAATTTAGACCCTATCTGCCCACTTTCCGTCAACAAAACCTCGTTCCTCGTTCTACCTATATCTGTGGTACAAATGTGGACCACAACAACTGGATCTTTCTCCTCATATTCCAAGTTCCTCTGCAGCCCTGATGTGATATCCTGAACCTGGGTACCAGGTGGACAATACAGCCTTTGGGACAATGTAGCACAGTCAGTTGGTTAGCTCAGATGGTTAAGAGCGTGGTACTAATAATGCTAAGATGGTGGGTGCAATCCCCACACTGGTCAGGTGTATAGTCACAAATTTGAAAGTTGCTGATTGGCATTCATGTGTGTGTGATCACCTTTCATTGAGAGCCTGTGCTGTATTGTTCTAACAGTCTCTATTTCCCTTGCTATACTATCCCTGATTGCGGCTACGTTTTCCTTTTCGGCTCCCTGTCCCACAGTGCTATTGTCAGTTTGTTCATCCTCCCTCAGCCCCCACTCTCATCCACACAGGGCACAAGAATCTCAAATCTGTTAGACAAGCTCAAGGGCTGATGCTCCTTCAGCACTATCTCCAGGCTTCCTGTATCTGCCTCGCTCCTAGTCAAACCTCCTATCCCTGACCAGTGACCGAATTCAAGGGAGTTAATCTTAGGGATATGACTGCCTCCTGAATCATAACATCTGGGTAACTCTCCCTCTTCTTGATGTATTGCAGTGTTCAAAGCTCAGGCTGCAGCTCATCAGTGATAACCTGGAGTTCCACAGGCAAACCTGAACACTTGCTACAGATGTGGTCATTACAAATCACAGAAGTTTCCAGCAGTTCCCACATTATGCAGGTACAACACATCACCTGGCAGGCCATCTCTAATTTAATTACCTAGTTCTTTGATTTTTAAAAATGTTATACTGGTCATTTAGTTTGTAGCCTGTGAATATGTCTCCTATTTACTCTCAATCTGAAAGTAACTGATAAAAGATATTCAAATTAGTAGTAGCTCTCACCAATCAATGAAGTTGCGGTTTACCTGCCTGGGTCTTTCTTTTGTGTTGATCCTGGGCTTGAATTCATCCTGTTATTAAAAAAACCTTACAGTCTATGAACAAAAACAAAAAGCAAGCAAAAAGCACCTCTTCACTGCACTGTACTGAGTCCCCACTCTGCCTCCAAATTCCCCAAACTACCTCAATTAGCCAAACAAGACAAGGAGGGAGTATATTGTTTGCATAACTGATCTGATCGTAAACAAAGGAAGCCACAGGGAACCTTGAGATCTTGCTCGGATAATTGATATTTGGATAACCGAGGTTGTTGTGTACTCCCTCAGGCTGTGTCTCACAATGATTAGATTAGATTCCCTACAGTGTGGAAACAGGCCATTTGGCCCAACAAGTCCATACCAACTCTCCAAGGAGTAACCCACCCAGACTCATTCCCCTACCCTATATTTACCCCTGACTAATGCACCTAACACTATGGGTAATTTAGCATGGCCAATTCACCTGACCTGCACATCTTTGGAATTTAGGAGGCGTGTTGGACGGTTAGCTCAGCTGGTTAGAGTGTGATGATAATAACACCAAGGTCATGGGTTCACTGACCACGTGAAAGGCAAAGGCTGGCCAGCCAGCTGAATTTGCAGTGCTGTGTCAGGGTTGGCGATTGCTTTGTGGGTGGCACAGTGGTCATCACTGCTGCCTCACAGTGCCAGAAACCTGGGTTCAATTCCTGCCTCAGGTGACTCTCTGTGTGGAGTTTGCACATTCTCCCCGTGTCTGCATGGGTTTCCTCTGGGTGCTCCAGTTTCCTCCTGCAATCCAAAGGTGTGCAGGTTAGGTGAATTGGCCAGGCTAAATTGCCCGTAGTGTTAGGGGAATGGGTCTGGGTGGATTGCGCTTTGGCGGATCGGTGTGGACTTGTTGGGCCAAAGGGCCTGTTTCCACACTATAAGTAATCTTAAAAAAAACCTGACACAGGGAGAATGTACAAACACCACAGATAGTCAGACAAGGTGGGAATTGAACCCAGGTCCCTGATGATGTGAGGCAGCAGTACTAACTACTGACCCACCATGCCACCCAAACAGATGGGATCCTTTCCTCCTGACCATGTGAAGCTTACTGCTAGGGCCTGGGGAAAGCGCACCTTCTCACATAGAGCCTAGCTGAGCTCATTAAGCTTCATTGGTAATTAACACTAATTAAGGCCCTAGTCAGGTGACTGTTTGATAACTGTCCTTTAGTCAATTGAATCAGCTATCTTATTAACCTTTTCACTGGACGTGAAACTCTAGTATAACTTTTGCAGTTGTTTACTGTGGTGGTTCAACACTGAAACACATTCACAGGAGGCTTCAAATATTCTATAATAAAAGAAAACATGTTTCTCTCACAAAATCAAACAACACTCCATATAAGACACTGTAGACATGTCTTAATGTAAACAGCAAAACAAAATTTCAGATTAGATTCCCTACAGTGTGGAAACAGGCCCTTCGGCCCAACAAGTCCACACTGGCCCTCCAAAGAGCAGCCCACCCAGACCCCATTCCCCTACATTTACCCCTGCACCTAACACTACGGGCAATTTTACATGGCCAATTCATCTAACCTGTACACATTTGGATAGTGGGAGGAGCACCCGGAGGAAACCCACGCAGACACAGGCAGAATGTGCAAACTCCACACAGACAGTTGCCTGAGGCAGGAATTGAACCTGGTCCCTGCACGGTAGCACAGTGGTTAGCACTGCTGCCTCACAGCACCAGAGATTTGGGTTCAATTCCCGCCTCAGGCGACTGTCTGTGTGGGTTTCCTCCCACAATCCAAAAATGTGCAAGTTAGGTGAACTGCCCATGTAAAATTGTCTGTAGTGTTAGGTTAAGGGGTAAATGTAGGGGAGTGGGTTGAGGGTCAGGTTGGGCTGAAGGGCCTGTTTCCACCCTGTATGTAATCTAATAGACAACTGAATTTTAAACTTTTAAAATGGAGAAAGAAAGAAAGATTCACCAGTTCTATTCTCATGCTGCCACCAAATTCTGGGGCAATAGACTCATTCAGGCTGTTGCACTCTGGATGCGATGAAGGGCTTATGCCTAAAACGTTGATTCTCCTGCTCCTCAGATACTCCCCGACCTGCTGGGCTTTTCTAGCACCACATTCTTCGCACTCTGGATGTATCTCTTCCTGACCATGTGAAGTCCTACAACTCTCTGAGGTTTCTGTACCAATCTCATTCTGGACTCTTGATGTCAATTCCTTTAATGTAATTCCTGCCCCACTAGTGGCCTGTCTTCAGTTTGCCCAGACTCATCTGGAATTCCCTCTCTAAACCTGCATGTTCCTCACTGATAATGTTCCGAATGTTAAATAAAGGATAGAATGGGAGGCAATCTTTGCACACATTTATAAACTTTTATTGACAGAGTTACACATTATAAGCATTCACTTCCAAACATAAAGCCACCGTATCAGTCCCTCTGTTTAAAGGAGATCGAGTGTTATAGTCTACCTCTATACGGATAAACAATTGACATTGAATTACTATCTCCAACCCTTCCTTTAAGATGTTACTTAAAATCCAATTCATCGACCTTAATTTTGACTAAGTCCCTAGTAACTCTTTATATGGTTCAATGTAAATGTTTGCGTGTTACAACTTGGGATGTTTTAATACATTAAAGGTGCTATATAAATGCAAGATGATGTTGCTATTTGATGTTTACATACAGACGTCAACAACTACACTTTAGAAGTAATCCATCAGCTCTGCAATGCCATGGGATGTCCTGAGAAAAATGACAGTGGGCACGACCAATGCCAATGAAGTACATGTGGTATCCCATTCATGTGCACAGTAGCTCAGCTATTTATTAAGCAAATAAAAACCCACCCTGCTACTTAGTGCCAATTACCAGTTAGCAACCCTTGTGCAAGGTCTACCACAACAAGCAAAATAAAACAGGTTGGAGCATCGCTGTGGTCAAAGAGCCAGCTGCCCTTAGTACCAGCTTCATGTGATTACTGGAAGAGAATTAGACCTGTGGTATCCACTCTCTACGACTGTTCTCTTTAAACAGTTAGCTCATGGTTGAGCTGCCTCTCAAATCCATTGAAAAGCATGGGAAGAGTACATACGAGGCAGACTAAACCCAATGGCCACAATAAGATAAACATGAATAATTCCAGTAAGGAGTTCACCAGGAACCTCTTTACCCAGAGGTTGACCAAGACTTGGGACTCGTAGCTATATGCCTCAGTTGAGTCAATTAACATTGATGCATTTCTGGAGAAGCTGAATAAATACATGAGTGAGAAAGGATTGGAAGATATGTGAATAGGATCAAACAAAGAGGGATGGGGGAAAACTGGCATGATTCCGGTGTGTTTCTGAGCTGTACATTCGTTATAATTTATCCAGTTTAGCTCCATATCTCTTAATGCCCTTCCCCAACAGAACGGTTAAGACAACACAGGATATAACAAAGTGGTACTTTAGAAAGGGTTCAATCAGTATTTGCAAAATCTTTATAAAATAAAATTATGCTTGTTTAAAACAAAAAAAAAAGGTGTGGTGCAAGCTCATTTCTTCAGTGACCAACTTGTCCATCCCATTTTATTACTTGCTTCATGTATTATTAACAATATCTCGTTGCTCTTGGTGGGACCTTGCAGTGTATAAATTGGTTGCATCATTTCCTGCATGACAGCAAAATTGGATATTTTTATGAAAACAGTTATGATGTACAGAATTTACTTTCAAGATACAAACTAAATCACAAGCTGAACAAAGAAATTCACGATTGTATTCAACAGAACCTACAGCTGATGATATTATAGCTCCTCAAAACAAGTCCCAGTTTCTTTTGATGAAGTTCTACAAACTTTCAGCAACTATTTTAACATGAAAACATAACATTCTTGAAATAAGAATACTTAACAGAAGAGTTCAGGTTTCAGTAGAATCCATGGATAATTGCATTAATGATCTCTGATTAGTGAAATAAAAATGTAACTATGGAGCTTTGAAATCAGAATTCATAAGACGCAGAGTTGAATGAAGAAGATCCGACTTTGGAGAATGTTATTCAGGTTGTGCTGGAATCAGAAACCAGAAAGAGTTAAAGAGAAATTCTGAGAGGAGAAGGTAAAATTTATTCACAGGAGAGTAACAGAATTTGTTCAGATTATAAGGTATAAAACCTGTAAAGACACACACGTCAAGGCCACAGAAAGACTAGGTCAGACAGCAGATGCTAACTCAGTGTTGTGGAATAAGGAAGCCTCATTGGCAATGCTATATTTGAAAAATGCTAGGTCCCTTCCCGAAGATGTGTAAAACAGTTACAGGGCAACAAAAGTTCCACACACACACACACACACACACACACACACACACACACACACACACACACACACACGCACACAGTATACCTCCGGAAGCCAACTCACGTTTGACCCATCATCATTAACTTCAAGACACAGAGGCAAATGTCACTGACCTATACACTGGTCACCATGGGTGATGAAATACAGGTTACAGCCCAAGCAGATGTAACTACATAGTACTGTGAAACCGCACTCAGGATTGGTTTAGACAATACAGCAATAACACAGATGTAAGATGGTAGTGAACATACACATAATTCATAATCAAGAAACCTCACTCTTGGACAGGTAAGCTTGACCTCAACATTCTTGAAGTGGCAGGATTACAACTGGTTACAATGGATTCCTCGGATGCTGCCTGACCTGCTGTGCGTTTCCAGCACCACTCTAATCTTGACTCTGATCTCCAGCATCGGCAGTCCTCATTTCGCCCAGAAATGGTTTCCATTCTAATAATCACTGAAGTGAACTCAGACGATAGGAAGCAACAAAGTTTGTGAGAAAATGTGAACAAGGGAATAAAGAATGAGCTCAATGATTATTCTTTAACTGAAATTTTGCAGAGACAAGCAAACTCTGGTGCACAAAGTTTAATCGCTGATTTGAATTTGATGTCAGAGGATGAAATGACACAAGTTTAAGGATAATATTTCGATTCTTCATCTTCCAAAGAAGAATTATCAATACCAATGACAGAGCTAAGTCATCAGCATCCTCAATAACATGACTGAGGATGTAAATGTTTGGTTATTCAGAGAGAGAACCACAGAAAACTGAAGGCATTCAACTCAATCTACACACTGCAAAGTGGAGTTGACATACTTCAACACAGATGTATCAGCAAATTGATAACAAAGATTTCTTTGCACAGACTGAAGATGAGCTGCATATAATACCAGGGAGGTACACTCTGAGATGGGATGACCGATAGCCACAGATTCAGGGCATGGTCAAGAAGACACTACCAGGTACAGAGATCCAGGATACTGTCACAATGAAATGCCTGTTTCCACACAGCAGCTGGTTTCCAGGAAGAGAACTAATGAGATTAAAGGTGCATCAGATGATGTTATGGGGCAACCACATGACTGTGATTCAGGCGATTGAGGGTCCCCTGACAAGCTAATGGACAATCTGGTCTAGAAGGATGTCCTTTCAAGAGACAGAATGTCCTCCAGAGTAGAGAAACTTTAACAGACCACATAGGGTCAAGGTCAGATTCGTGACCAACATTTCTCAAGCCAAAGGCCTACCAGAGGCCTTCTGTTCTAGAAGAATGGCAAAACATCCTGATTATATTTTATCAGAGAGCCAGAGGGAGATAGGGCTGTGTCAATGTACATGAATATTTAGATATTACCTGTGGGGTAAAAGGTTGGGGTGGGGGGAGATATTGAATAAGGCAATGGTTCTGAAAGGGTTAATGTTGAAGGTTGTAGACAATCTGACACCATTCTACTGAATTGGGTGGGGATAAGGCAGGACAGCAAAAAATGACATGGCATTCACAGGTTTGTTCGAGCCCAGGTGTCTTTGGAGAGGGATCATGCAGTCATCACCAATGCGCTCAATGCCTTCAGGGAAGGGTGGACACTGGGGAACGGGGGAGGTGCAGTGCTTCATTTCCCCCTCCAGTTCTATTTTGACTTAATCCCTACCACCACCCCCCTTCACTTTTTTTTCATGTAAGCATTGCCCCTCATGGGGTTTTGCTTGTTACTGGTCCCCGGCCACATGGAGGCTTTTCCTGGTGGTGGAAATATTGAATGAAATAAGAACGACATGGCATGAAGATTTATAACATCAGGTCAGCTCATAGTTTCTGTGAGAATGTCTACCTTGCAAATGTAATTTGTAGCTGATTTCTTACAGGCAATAAACTCCATTGTAGTTAAGACAAGTGCTTCTTTTCATTCAGATTCTCTAATGCTAGCAAACTATCCCAAAACAATAAGGTCCCTAAATGGGTGTTAATTGCCCACTTAAGGGTCTCAACTAGCACTGGGACAGAACCCACGCACCTTCACAACCCGAACTTAATCAGGGCTGAGGCAGAAAAACAGTGGGGTCTCTACCCACCAAGCTCCCACCCAATTAATGGCTGCACTGCCATTAATTTTGCCACAGAGGAGGGCATTAAATCCCAGCCACAGTTTCTATTTACTCCCCAACACTAGGTTGATACATAAGTTGATAACTGCAGAAATCTTTGGATTGCTTAGAAGACCCAATTTCAATTTTTAAAAAAAACATGCAAATGAATCGGCGAAAAGCAGAAGATTGGCACTAGGTAATGGGGATGGTCATTTAAAGAGACAGTGGGCCAAATGGCCTCCTTCTGAACTTCTGTGATTGAAAACCAATGGCCCAGCTCACTCAGAACAATTTTGTTTAAATTTTGTCATTAATCTGCTCTGCCAGGCAATCGAAACAAGGGTGTGTTTCAGATAGCTGAGACAGTGTCTCAATGGTTAGCACTGCTGCCTCACAGCGCCTGGGACCTACGTTCAATTCCAACCTCAGGCGACTGTGTGGAGTTTGCATGTTCTGCGTTGATTTCGCCTGGGTGCTCCGGTTTCCTCCCACAATCCAAAGATATGCAGGTTAGGTGAATTGGCTATGCTAAATTGCCCATAGTCTTCAGGGATATGTTGGTTGGGGATAAATGTAGAGTAATTGGGATGGGGAATGAGTTTGGGTGGGATAGTCTTCAGAGAGTTGCTGTGGACTTCTTGGGCTTAAGGGCCTGTTTCCACACTGTAGGGATTCTGTGACATGTGTTGTAGGGTTTGACATATTGGTTTCAATAGGAACCACTGTCCGAAACCAATAGGAAATTGATACTAGATAATAACAGAGGGAGATGATAACATGGTGGCAATGTATTTGGATTCATAATCCAGAACCCCAGGCTAATATCATGATTCAATTCCCACCATGACAGATAACAAAGTTTAAATTATTTATAATATTATGCATGAGCTACTTTAAAATAAGCATACATTTACCAAGTCCCAAAAGCAAACCAGAACAACAAGGTGAGATGCTGGAAAAGCACAGCAGGTCAGGCACCATCCGAGGAGCAGGAAAATCAACATTTCGGGCAGAAATCCTTCATCAGGAAGGGCTTTTGCCCAAAACATTGATTCTCCTGCTCCTCAGACGCTGCCTGACCTGCTGTGCTTTTCCAGCACCACACTCTTGACTCTAATCCCCTGCTCCACTTTCACACAAAACAGCAAGGCGCAGAGTAAGAAGCTAAACTTTCACTCTTAGGTGTGGGTTTTAAATACTGCGGGAGCTGTTGGGGAAAGTGGTGGGTGTGTGTGGGGGCGGGGGGGGGGGGGGGTGAGGCGAAAGATAACAAATTGTGCAAAGGGCCCTACAATATATGTGTCCCATATTTTGTTTCTTCAGTTTTTTCCATTTGTCTTTTGCTCCTGTATCACTTCATCATTCCTGCCCTTCACCTGTCAGTCACCACCTTCCTCCAGTTGTGATGGAAGGTGAACACAACTTGAAAAGTTAACTCTGTTTCTTTCTCATTCTATGTTCCTACTTTACATTTCCAGCATTTGCAATATTCTGCCTTTGATTAAAAATATCTCAGCTGTCTCAATTCTGAATTATTTGATAAGCAAGCATAAAGTACAACAAATTCTCTACGCACCTCTTGTGGTACATTAATCTAACTTTCTCTTTGCAAATAGTCAGACCACAGCACAGTGCCTACTGTGCACAAAATCAACGCAATTTTGAATAAACTGAACTCATTTCTACAAATGTGCTGATGGGAGAAGCAGTTAAGGTACAATAATGTGAAATATCTGGAAAATACCTTGAACTGAACAGCCATCACTTCCTAACCTACTGATAGAATTCACAGCAGCCTGGCCTGAGAAAGACACAGGCAGTTCCATATTCCAACAGTTTCAATGTCCCATCCAAAGGCATGGTCCAACACAATGGCCAGGAGTGTTCATCTGCCAACATCTTGGAATGTTCTGGAAGCAAAACTGGGATGGATGGTGTTTGTTTCAGGAAAACTCTGGATACCTAGCAATCTTCGCGACAGTACTCGATGTTGCTCAGCAGTTACCTTCGCTCAGAAAGATCCTACGCCATCCCACTGAGGAGATGAATCCGAGAGAAATGGTTTTAACATTCCAACATCTGTGCTGAGGGCCAACTGCAATAAGAAAGGTTTTATTTGCGTGACAGAAAACTCAAAGGCAATTGTGTAAAATACATGCAACTATTTCTGGAACATTTCATCATGGTCCTAAAAGAAAACAATATAGAATCCCTACAGCATGCAAGCAAGCTATTTTGCCCATCAGGTCCACACCAACCCTCCAAAGAGTATCCCACCTTATATTTCCCACAGCTAATCCACCTAACCTCTATATCCTTGGACACTACAGAGCAATTTAGCACAACCAACCCACGTATTTTTGGACTATGGTAGGAAACCATAACAAACGCACACAGACTCAAGGAGAATGTGCAATCTCCACATAAACAGTCACCCAAACTGGAATTGAACCCAGGTCCTCAGTGCTGTGAGGTAGCAGTGCTAACCACTGAGCCACCCCAGTAGACATAGTAAGCTTTGCAGTTCAACAATCAGAATTGAGCTTGAGATAAATAACACTTCGTTGAAGAGACAGCCATTAATATTTAATCTTAACATTCCTAAATTAAAATTCCTATTTTAGTTTATGAAACCACTTGCATTTATCCAATTTCCAAGTGGAATTCAATCCTGCAGGAGACTGCAGTCTGCTAAGTATGAGTCAAGGTGGATCTCAAGAGACTGTTTGAATGTGAAGCCATCATTAAAGCAAAAAATTACTTTTGTAAAGCACCTTTAAACATCTCAAGGCACTTCATGGGATACTAATCAAGCAAATCATGACACTGAGTCCCATAAAAAATTGACAGGTGACCCAAGTCCTGGTACTTCAGTCTCTAGAATGAACCTTCAAACAGAGAAAAACCCATAAACTGGCACTAAACGCTAACTCAGCACCATGGCAATGCCTTTGGACTAGTATTCCAGAGGTTCATATTCTGCAGATATGGGTTTGAATCCCATTATGGCAGATGGTGACGTTTAAACTAAAACCTGGAACTCAAAGCTTATGGCAATCATCTGCTGGTTCCTCAACACAAAGGAAATCTGCCACCCTTATCTGGTCTGGCCTATATGTGGCAACAGCAATGTGGCTGACTCTTAACTGCTCTCTGGGGAAGTAGGGAAGAGCAATAGTAGAACATAGAACAGTACAGGGCCCTCGGCCTTCGATGTTGTGAAAAGCAGGTCACAGACTGCGGCAAGTAACTCACCTCCTGACATCCCAAAGTCTATCCACCATCTACAAGGCACAAGTCAGGAGTGTGATGGAACACTTCCCACTTGCCTGGATTGGTGCAGCTCCAACAACACTCAAGAAGCCTGACATCATCCAGGACACAGCAACCTGCTTGATTGGCACCACATCTACAAACATTCAATCCCTCCACTACCAGCGCTCATATACATATACTATCTACAAGATGCACTGAAGAAATTTGTCAAAGATCCTTCGACAGCACCTTCAAAACCCACGATCACTTCCATCTAGAAGGACAAGGGCAGCAGGTACTTGGGAACGCCACCATCTGCAAGTTCCCCTCGAAACCTCTCCTCACCCTGACTTGGAAATATACCGCCATTACTTCACAGTCGTTGGGCCAAAATCCAGGAATTCCCTCTCTACTGGCATTTTGGGTCAACCCACAGCAAGTGGACAGCAACAGTCCAAGAAGTAAGCTCACCCCCACCTTCTCAAGGGGCAACTAGGGATGGGCCATCAATGCTGGCCCAGCCAGCAATGCCCTAGTCCCACAAATGATTAAAAAAGGGCTTTTATCCTACTCTAAGATCAGAAATGCCAAGCTTCCCAATGATTTACAAATAAAAATAAGTAAAGCAGTTAATAGAAGGGTTAAGGCAGAAGAGGCAAACTCGGTGCTTTTAGAGGAACAGTAAGTGGCATAGACCCATCATTTGTGCAAAATCTAAAGTTGCACTTGAGACGGAAAACAAAGACCAGATATACCTCCTGGAAGAGGAGAGTTGGGATTTAATGGGAGTGAGGAGGTTCCAGAGAAGGCTAGTTTTTTTAAAATGAAACATTAATCCATAAAAGAAGACATTATCCTAATTGTTTTAAGGATTAGGTCTCGAATTCAATCCCTGACAATAAGGAGATATTCTATTCTATTCAGATTAGCCCGAGACTGACGCAGGTTCATTGGACCCTGGTTTTAAGTAGCTCCCTTAACCGTCAATCAGCATTTCCGGGTGAACCCCCAGATCACAACAAAATATCAACAAAAGAAATCTGGGGACATCAGCGACTCCGGACAGTCTTTCAGATCCGATCAGCTTCACGGGAAATAAAACCCACTCGAAAAGAAAACAAAAACTATTGGATTTTTTTTTGTTTTGGAATTGCAATTCCAGCTTGCTTCTTTGCACCCGGTGTAAGATGTTTAAACATCTGCAGAAATGATTCTTTTTTCAGATGATGTTGTGTGCAAACCTGAGGGAAAACGCGATGCCCAGCCATGGCTCATGGTTCCAGCAAGCTCCGCCTTGCAGCTTTCTGACAGCTCCTGGTCATTGCTGCTGCTGCTGTCTCCATCTCCTTACAGCACATAGATGATATAGGAGAGAATCACTAAACTCACAATGGCGAAAAACATCAGCAGGAAGATGTCCAGCATTGTGAAACGGAGTGAGAAGGAGGTGGTGAGGACTCTAGTATACTGTCTTCCAAAGAGGTCTTGATCTTTCAAATTACAGCAGTGTCACACAGAGAGAGAAAGAGGTTAGGGAGGCGGCTGTCAGTGTAGAGAGTGAGACACCAAGCGCAGCCTGAGGGTAATGCATTGGGAAATGGTTCTATTGAGGAAATCTGTCAGTACAATACTGTCCTAGAACAGTGTTACGCTGGAGCATCTAGAAGGACATATGCTGTCCTCAAAGCATTCCTGTAGCTACCAAGCATCCCACTGACCAGGGTGACTGACTCCCATGAAGGGACTAACCAAATGAAGAGATACTTTTGCATGGGAGTGTGGTGTTGCTGGTGAGTTGTAGAGTGAGGCAGGACATAGATTGCACACGCTTGTGTGTGTTCTTATGGAGGTCCCAAGACAGCCTGTGCCCTGGGAGGTTCTAACCCGGGTTCTGCATCCCGGCGCCAAATTGCAAGAGATCTTGGGCTAGTGACTGATCAAACAGCAGAAGGTTCATTCAGGAAGGTACCAAACACAAGAAGAGACTTTGTCAGAAGCGAAGGCAAAGTTAGAAAAAGTGCACAGACCATCAGACAACCCCTCGCCCAATTCCAGCAACACCATCAACCCCACAAGTGCTAGAGTCTGTATGTTGAACTTAAGTGAAGTCACCACAGTCCCCAAACACACCTTTGAAAAGTGCACATACTCTTCACCATTTCCCAAGTTGTCCCTGACTGAAGAGGACAGAATCACTGTCTCAGAAAAGAGAGAGATGGCTCATGGTGGGGCAAGGTTGAGAAAGTGGGACTTTCATGGTAACTCCAGTCAGTGTGGGATCTGGGCCCGCCACAGTTTGCTTCACTCTGCACTGCAAACCAACTGTCCCCTTAAGTTGAACTTAACAGCCATGTTAGAATCCACTGGCCTGGACTGAAATCAACACATTCCCAATCCCAATGGACAGTCAAAAAACAAGAGAGGGGAAGTAGAAGGGCTACAGAACTCACTGGGTCCACATTATTCCAACTGTAACCCTGTGTGAATTCACCACCTTTTTTTTAGGTATGGCATTGTCTTCAGCCATTCAGGCTCCACTCGTTCAAAAACAAAACCTTAAGTTAGACTGCCATTGGTGGGGCACAGTAACAAAATTAAAATCAAACACTCAACAGAAACATAAAAATCTATCAAAGCATTATTGGTGTGATAATACAGTCTAGTCCCTGCAATGTCCATATAAATTCCAAATTCAGAAGTTCTCTTCCCTAAACCTCACTGTCTTTTTCATTCATACAGTATAACAGCATCAAAACAGACCCCTTCAGCCCACCATGTCTATGCTGACCAATACACACCAAACTACATAATCCCATTTACCTGCACTTGGTCCATAGCCTCCTGTGCCCTGGCATTTCAAGAGGAGACAAAAAAACCTGTAGATGCTGGAACCCAAGGTAGACAAGCAGGAGGCTGGAAGAACACAGCAAGCCAGGGAGCATCAGGAGATGGAGAAGTCAACATTTCAGTCCTGAAAGAAGGGTTACATCCAAAACATTGACTTCTCCACCTCCTGATGCTGCCTGGCTTGCTGTGTTCTTCCAGCCTCCTCCTGTTGACCTGGCATTTTAAGTGCTTACCCAGATGCTTATTAAACGTTCTTGGGAGATTTCCCTGAGAAAAATACCTCTTTGACAAAGCTTTCGGTCACCAAATCTAGATATTTTCTTCCTTGCCTCAGTGCCAGTATTTGTCTGATTATGCTACTCAAGACTTTTTACTGTGTTATAGGTGCTATATAAACCCAAGCGGTAGTTTTGCTGATGTCTCCAGGACCAAACAGCCTCAGTGCTTCAAAACACAGAAAAGTTCAGCAGTACCCGAGATCTGGCAGCTTCCATGGGATTAAATCTTAATAAGAGTCAACCACTTCAGCAGAGATGGGGAGAGGATTGAGGAGAAAATGGGGAAATAAATTATAGACATACAAAACCAAGATAGTAAATGACACAAGTAGATATCTGATGTGATCATTTATCCAGGTCATTCTGCAAAGAAATTGTGTTCCTTTTGTATTAAACTCAAAAACATAAGCTTGTTTCACTTTGCAGTTGAGGAAAATGATTTGGCTTACCTTAATTAATCCATTTGACAACATTTCGGAGTTCAGAGGTTAACACAAGTTCCTGTAGCATACATGCTAACACTGTCAAAATTATATAATTATAAAATTATATAATACACAGTGCCAACACTTCTAATTTCAAATGATGTATATCACTCAAGGGCGTGAGTGAAAGTTAACTCTACATCCTTCCAATTGGTATCACTGTATAGTGATTAAGAACAGTGTCTCTTCCCTTCTCAAACCTAGTATACTGAAGTTGAGTGGTGTTCTATCATCATGATAGGCTTGCTTACAAAGGATAATGCAATCACATCGACAGATTTACTATTGAATTCAATATACTGTATATATCGGCAGTTACCAATATGGTAGGTTTGGCAACATACAATTTTGTGTCAAAATGTTATAATATATTAATTTTGGAATTTGGATTTCAAAATAGAGGTGGATGAGCATTGGTTAATTTTTTGATAGCGTTTTTAAAAAAAAAAGATCAGGGACTCCTTCCAGATCTAATTCAGCATTTGTTAAATGCATGATTGCAGACCCCTGTCACTTTAATGGAAAGAAGTTTACACTGTTGGGTCTATGACAGGTAGAGCAAACAATTTAGGTAATTATCTTTGTTTTCAGTTCCAAAAGAATCAAGGATTAAGCAAGTTAGTTTAATTTAGTTCAGAAGCCACAAGAGTTGAGTTTTGCTATACTTTATTAGATCATTCTAACTGTTTATATTTAAACAGCCTGTTTGAAAATTTGTTCTGCTGTTAAAGAAAATCTGCACCCTCGGGCCATATTCAAGCAATAGCTAACCACCACTTTAAGGAAACTTAAAAATTAACATATGATCTGTCAAGCAAGGTTTCATTCTGGGATCTGACTTGCCCAGTAGTACCATCAGCTGGGATCAGAGTTTCGGCACCTATATGTGAGGTTCTGGTCAAGAATAAGAGAGTTAAATATTCGATATAGATAACTCAGATCAAATCAATCTCTTCAAAAGTGTAAAGGGTGTAGCGGCATTCTTAATAGGGAAGTCAGGAGGGAAAATGGGGAATATGAGATAGTCTTTGCAGATAAGGTTAAGGATAGTCCAAAGAGATTCTACAAGTTCATTAAACAGCAAAACAGCAATTTGGGAAAGAATTGCACCCCTTCAAAATTAACAAGGCCGTCTGTGTAGGGATTATCAGGAGATAGGAGAGATACTAAATGAATATTTCACGTCAGTTTTTATGTTGGTGAATGAAATGGAGGCTAGAGAACTTGGGGAATATTGATATTTTGTAAACAGAAGGGGAGGTGCTGGAGGTCTTAGTAAACATAAAGGTGGATAAATCTCAGGGATTTGATCAAGGGTAACCTGGTACAATGTGGGAAGTCAGGGAAGAAATTGCGGGGCCCTAGCAGAGATATTTATATCATCTATAACCATGGTGGTGTGCCCAAGGATTGGAGATTGGCTGTGTCTTTATTTAAGAAAGGATGTAAGGAGAAGTCTGGGAACTTTAGACCTGTGAGTCTGACATCAGTGGTAGGTAAGTTGTTGGAGGTTATTCTGAAAGATAAGCTTTTACATGCATTTGGAGAGGCAAGGACTGATTAGGGATAGTCAATATAGTTTTGTGTTTGGGAAATCATGTCTCACAAACTTGATTGAGCTTTTTGAGGAAGTAACCTAAAAGATTGACAAGGGCAGAAGGGTATTTGGTGTTTACATGGACTTTGGTAAAGCCTTTGACAACGTCCTGCATGATAGACTAATTAGTAAGGTTAGATCACATTGGATTCAGGGAGAGATTGCCAATTTGATTCAAAATTGGCTTGACAGAACGAGGCAGAGGCTGGTGGAGGAGGGTTGTTGTACGGACTGGAGGCCTGGTGACTAGCGGTGTTCTGCAGGGATCAGTACGGAGTCCACTGATTTGTCATTTATGTAAACAGTTTGGATTAGAATACAGGAGACATGGTTAATACATAATTCTTTGAAGCTCGCAGATGACACCAAAATTGGTGATATTGTAGACTGTGAAAAAGTCTATCTGAGATTACAAAGATATCTTTGATCAATTGGGTCAATGGGCTAAGGAGCAGCAGGTAGAATTCAATTTGGATAAATGCAAGGTATTGCATTTTGGAAAACAAACAAGAACAGGACGCACATAATTGATAGTAGGGGCCTGGGTTGTGTTGTCAAACAAAGACACCTAGGGGTTCAGGTACATCATTCTTTGAAGTTTGCATCACAGATAGACATGGTGATTAAGAAGGCATCTAACACGCTTGCCTTCATTGCTCAGATCTTTGAGTATAGTAGTTGGGATGCCATGTTGAGGTTGTACAGGACATCGTTGAGGCCTCTTCTGGAATATTGTGCACAGTTCTGGTCAGCCTGCTTTAGGAAAGATATAATTAAATTGGAGAGGCTTCAGAAAAAAATTACAAGAATGTTGCCAGGAATGGAAGTTTTGTTTATAAAGATAAGCTGGGACTTTTTTCACTGGAATGTAAGAGCCTGAGGGGTGGCCTCATAGAGGTTTATAAAATCATGAGGGGCATGGATAAAGTGAATGACCAGGATATTTTCCCTAAGGTGGGGGTAGGGAGGGGGGATATCCAAAACTAGGGGGCATATTTTTAATGGGAGAGGAGAAAGATTTGAAAAGGACATGAGAGGCAACTTTTTGTTTTAAAAAGTGTGGTTAGTGTGGGGAATGGATGTCCAGAGGAAGCGGTGGATGCTGGTATAGTTACAGCTTTTAAAAATCATTTGGATAGGTTCATGAATAGGAGAGTAGAGGGGTACGGGTCAAATGCACGCCAATGGGTCTGGTTTGATTTTGAAATGTGGTCGGCGTGGACTAGTTTGACTGAAAGGTCTGTTTCCATGGTGTATGACTCTATGACCACGTGTGTGAAGTTCTTCTTTATAATATTCCCAAAAATGCCTGTCTGGTGAACGTACTGAGCAGCTCCCGGTCATTCATTTTCAATTCCCCCCCCAACCACACATCACTCACCTCATGACAGCACAGTTACACTGAATTAGATAAGTTTTGTTTCAATCAAGATTGCACATAAAAAAAATACATTTAAAGGATTTTGCTGTAGATTCAGTTCCTTGGGAGTTAAGGAAAATTAGTTTGCAAATCATACTTTACATTACAAGCACTGTGGTCTTGACTAACCCGGCAGTGAAAAGGGACAGTGCAGTTTTTAAGATGACCCATTAGAACATGGAACAATTCAGCGCAGTACAGGCCATTCAGCCCTCAATGTTGCACCAACCTGTGATACCGATCTGAAGCCCATCTAACCTACACTATTGTATTATCATCCATATATTTAGCCAATGACCACTTAAATACCCTTAACGTTGGTGAGTCTATTACTGTTGCAAGCAGGGCATTCCACACCCTTACTACTCTCTGAGTAAAAAGGCCATTAATCAGAGGCAGAGTTGAGAGTGTGGTGCTGGAAAAGCACAGCAGGGCAGGCAGCATCCGAAGAGCAGGAGTATCGACATTTCGGGCATAAGCCTTTCATCAGGAATGAGGCTTGTGAGCCAAAGAGGTGGAGGGATAAATGGGATGGGGTGGGAGGTAGTTGAGAGCGCAATAGGTAGGTGGAGATGGGGGTAAAGGTGATAGGTCAGAGAGGAGGGTGGAGCGGATAGTTGGGAAGGAAGATGGACAGGGAGGACAGATCACGAGGGCAGTGTGGAGTTGGAAGGTTGGATCAGGGATGGGGGAGGGGAAAAGAGGGGAAATGAGGAAACTGGTGAAATCCATATTAATCCAGTGTGGTTGACAGATTTGCTACCACAGCCATATCTCCTTCCTCACTTTCCACATTAATCGGAGGCATCCTTTCTGTCAGTGGATGTAATGGTGTGTGGAATCTATTTTGAAATCAAGGTTTCTCCAGTGATCTGCCAATATTTAATCATGCAACCAACATCAGAGAAAATTCTGGTCATTTTCACTATTGTTTGCGGCTCCTGGGCTGTACACAAATCACTACCTTGTTTTCAATTTGACAACTACTTGACAATGCACATGGCATGTGTGGGGCGAAAATGGAAGGTCATATCATAGCTCAATTAACCTATATTAGAATCTAGTCATTAACATGAAATATTAACTGTTTGCCTCATTCCAAGTCCTGCAAAATATTGCCAGTATTCTCTTTTATTAGCTGTTAAGTGCTTTGGGTAATCCTGGAACACGAAGGATGTAATATAACTACAACTGTTTATTAAAACAGCTGTAGTTAGTGAACAGGCTTCTATTGCTATGATAAAATCGAAATGCTGAAAAGGACCTTTCAACTTTAAAGTGATGGATTTGAAAATCTCAATGGTATAATTTATAACCGGTCAATAGTGTCACATGGTGAGTCAACAGTTAGCACTGCTGCCTCACAGCACCAGGGTCCCAAGTTCGGTTCCACCCTCAGATGACCATGCAAACTCCACACAGACGGTCTCCCTGTGTCTGTGTGGGTTTCCTCTGGTTGCTGTGGTTTCCTCCCACAATCCAAAGATATGCAGGTTAGGTAAATTGGCCGTAGTGTTAGGTGTAGGGGAATGGGTCCTCGGAGGGTTGGTGTGGACTTATTGGGCCGAAGGGCCTGCTTCCACACGAGGTAATCTGATCTTTAAAAAAACATGTTCACCGTGTAGAATTAATTGAGAACTGAAAAAAAAATCTTGGAATCTGTTTGTCAGGGCTATCAGAAATTCTAGTTCAGATTTTTTTTTAAAAATTACTGGTTTCTTCACAATAAAGGAGTATTGGTGGCTCAGGCCAAATTTAATCCCTTCAGAAGCTAATATCAGCTGCCTTCTGGAACTGAAGCCGTCAGTTTAGGGGGTAATGTTTAGGCAAAAAAGGGGTGAGTATCACACCCCATTGCTGTTAGAGGAGTATTGCTGAGGGCTGAGCTAGGCTAGGTTCAAAATACCTTCCCTGTCTCTACTTTACGAAGCTGATGAGCTTCCTTGTTACAGTCATTTTAAGGGGAGGCAATGGCCTGTTAACCCAAAGACGTAGATAATGTTCTGGGGACCCGGGTTCAAATCCCACCATGGCAGATAGTGGAATTTGAATCCAATAAAAATCAGGAGTAAGAGTCTAATGACAAGCATGAATCAATTGCTGGAAAATACCATTTGGCTCATAATGCCCAATAGGGAAGGGGACTGCCATCCTTACCTGGGCAACAGTTAACTCTAAGGGATGGGCAATAAATGCTGCCTGGCCAGTGATGCCCACATCCTATAAATGAATAAAAACAAACATACATGGACCTTTAGAGCAGTTGGGACTTTACACCCTAGATCTCATGGGCCAGAGGAAGGGACACAACCCCTGCACCACCAGAGCCCTAAATTGGAGGTCTGTTCTTGTTCACACTTCCCTAGGTATTCTCAATTTATGACAGATTGCATTTCAACGCAGATGAGCACCATTTAGAACATTCTAGAGACCGGCTTGGATTGTAAATATTTAATTCACTATGAGTGATTGCTGGTGATGGCTAGTAGTTTTTAAAAAACTAAAAAGTCACCCTAATTTGGTGGTGGGAAAGCTGTTCAAGCGTGGGTAATAACACTACTGGGCATGAAAACCAGAATACTTAGAAAAGGGCTGTCTTCTGATGAGGGTAGTGTCCCTACCTTTGAACCAGGAGGCCCAGGTTTAAGTCCCACTTGCTCCAGGGTGTACCACAATATCTTTGAACAGGTCGATGAGAAAATATTCAGGATACCTTGAAAGGTGTTGTGGGACAGTGGCAGTGCCCTTACCCCGGAGTAAGGCAGGCCTGGCTTCAAGTCCCACCTGCTCCAGGAGGTGTCAGAACATCTCTGAACGGGTCAATTAGAAAATATCTTTGAATACATTGGCACAGCCCAAATTTTGAAGATAATTCAGATTGTTCTCCCTAGTCCACAGGGGACAGAAATGAATGTTTTCACAAGTTCAGTATGATTGCATTGAAACACTTCAGACCCTATAACCTAAAAATAAATTTCATTAATTCCACCGTGTCTCAATCTTTCCAGTAGATGCGTTCAACAAAGTCTGCATTGCTTCTCTGGTAACCATAAAGGATCCCATGTCGAAGAACAGGGAGTGTTCCACATTGTCATGGACAATATTTCCCCTAACAAACTTCACTAAAATAAAGTTAAATATGGGAGCTTGCTGTGTGCAGATTGTCACAATTTCTGAATTATAACAGTAATTACATTTCAAAGAATGTACTTCATCAATTGGGAAGCACTCAGAGATGCCCTGAGGTAATAAAGTTGCTTTGTAAATGCAAATTCTTCTTCCTCCCTTCCCAAGGGAGCTTGATTTATTCAGATGAATTTTCCATATGCTTCACACACATTTATAGATCCATTAGCAAAACACTTCTAAATAAATAAATTCCACATTACTGTTCCACATTATTTCCCATCATTTAGTTTATTGACAATCTGTCATGTAAGAATCATGCCAAAAATACATTTTTCCTAAAAATTGCAAGCGTGGTAATGAAGAATTCAGAAATGCAAAGACATGCTTAACCTGAATTGCAGATATCCAGTATTTTATGAAATTACATACATACATCTGTAATACCACTTTTTATTCCACACCCCACCCTCCCCCATCCACACCTCGATTTCCAAGCCAAACAGAATCTAGCCACAACCACCTTTTCAATATGCTGAACTTGGTCAGTGATGCAGAATGCCTCACAATTCAACAGCAATTTTGCAGTCCAGGCAATTTAAGACAGATAGAGGGTGTTCCCTCATGCTGAACAAACCCCATTTCTTGTAAGCTGTTCTGTGGAGGGAGGAGGTGCTACTGCTGGGAAAGATCACAAGAGAATATTCTCTCTCTTATCCACCCAGACCAGTCTTTGTAACAAACCATCATGCATCAAGTGAAACGCAACTCAAAATATGGTTGTTCCCTTTTATATTTAGCCTCGTCTTTAAAAAAATGCCACTCAGAAAGCAAAAGGTCATTTCAGATGCTGTCTTTTTGCAGGATGAGTAACTCAATAACATCTTTAGCAAAAGCACTAAGCGGAACTTGATAAGCATGTGTAAACAAACAATTTTTTTTAAACCAATTAGCGGTAACAACTGCAAGTTTCAAATTAAACAGCATGTTAAGACTAAACAGTTAATGTACTGATACCATGGAATGTTAAGAGAGTCATTAATGCTGGCACACAATGTCTACACATGTGCTAATGTACATTTCTTCTGTGGTCCACTAGTTTTGATGCCTGAACTTTACCAGTTAACCAGTTGTTTCAAGCCTAGGCCAGGCCAGGTTGCCAATGTTTGCTTTTTGCTGCTTCTACAGAGAAGAATGTGAGAACCCCATCTACCCCTCCCCATCTCAACCAAGTCTGTTTAAGTGCTGCACAGACCAGATTGAAGGCCGACAATGCAACATTCTCTTCAGTAAAGCATAACCGTATCATTTACATTTTACTATAACCAGTCACAATACACTATTTTCCCATCTTAAAGCAGTCAGGGGATTTACAATGGTTTTGAAAGTACGTCAGGTAGTTTCCTAACAAACAAAATAGCAGAGAGTTGTTAGAGCTCTAGGTGATATAGTACAGTCTGCCCCAAGGGCTTTAATTAATCCATCAACATTATGTTTACTACCAACAGTAGGAATCAATCAATTAATTGGCACAACTGTAGTCAAAACAGCCAACTCACAAATTAGTGACATGACACTTAAGAAACATATTGCAGTACCATAGAGGGTGCCTGGTGCATTGCTGATAACTAAACATATAAATTCATATAACCTATAAAGGCATTTACATGGGCACAGTCAGCTGGCTACTGCTCTCTTCATGTCTCTCAATGAGATTTGGAAATTGTGCATAAAGAGATCCCAGACTAGTAACCGCTAGATATTCATTACACAGATGATAGAGGGAGTTGCTTGGAGACAGCTCCCCATTGTCGCCACAACTTGACAGGAATTGCAAAACATTGTTCAATCAAGTCTTTCTGTGTCAGACTGGTTTAAACTGGACTCAGTCTCACGAAAGCCTCATGTATTGCCATGTAACACAATAATGACTCTGAAAAGGAATATGTATTAATTCCAGTAAAAGTAACCATTCTTTTTTACATTGCTCCTCAAGTTGTATAATATTGTTGCCACCTCAAGGTTTTATTGAGAGCTTTTTTTTTATTTCAATGGTATAAACTGCTCCAAAATGGGATAAAAATTTTCCAAGTTAGGTCAAGTTTACAGACATCACAGTTTTGAAATGAATGGATCTAGACAGAGCAGCAGTTAGATCATGAATCTTGCAAACACATTGTCAGGGAAAAATAATCCTCCTGCTGCTCAGGTTTGTGTAAAACCTGTTTATTTTCTGTAAAAAAAAAAGGAATTTTGCTCTCACTTACCAAACTTGCAAATTTAAATAAATTCTCAGCTCACTTTACTCCTCCCTCCACACCCCCATTCTAAAATTCACCTTGTACAGTCAATTGTGTCACAACCTCAGTATGCAACAATGGTACAGGTGGGTTAGGAATGTGGCAAGAATGGCAAGAGATAGAATTTCAGCTACTTCTGCAATTCTAATGGGTATTTATCTTCTGATGTCAGTTACCCAGCCTGTTACATCACTTCTATTTTTGAGAAATAAGATGGTCACAAGGACCATTTGTTTCAGCTGCTTGTTTCACTCCCCTGAAAATTACAACAGCCAAAAGAGTCTGCTATCTATAGAAGAGAACACGTCGAGATTCCTAGTTTTACAAGAATTGTGTACACCATTAACTGAACTATTTATGCTGATACTTGGCCATAGTCAATGTCCGTGCATTCTCTGTAGGCTATTGGGTGAAAGGTAACATTTAGAATATTTTTTAAAAACCCAGTCTTACTGTTCACCTGTGTGCCTCACTGTGAGAGTACGAGAGAGAGTGTAAGGGTTGGAGAGAGGAAGTGTAGGGAGAATGAGACTGTAAGTGTGTACACCCACAATGCGTATGTCTCAAATGTGCATACGTGTGTGTGTACACACATAGGTCGGGGTGGGGTGGGGTTGGGGGGAATGGGGTTCCATCTGTCACTGTGCAAGTCTTTCCCTCTCTCTCTAGCCCTTTAGAGCTGAAGAACAGAAGTCTTTTGACAAACTGTATTCACAATCTTCCTCCTGCCAAGAGAACTATCCTGTATTTTGGTCCTGCACAACTTGAGTTATTTAAGCAATTTGCAAATAATGAACAATGCACTAGAGAAACTAAAATACATATGACCAAATGAGGTGCAATCTGAGATTGTCCAGACTAATCAAGTACAATAATCCAGTCAAGAATTTCAAAGTAAAGATCTACAAAGAAGAAGGATGATCTTTTTAAAAAAAGGGAGAGTTGGATAATGCAGAGCAGTGAAAAACTTGCAAAAGGCTAGATTTCCTTCAAGATAAACAAGCCAAAGAAAATTTTGACTGTATTCCAGTAATACTAAGATCAGAGAAACTGAGAAATTTGTTGTATAATCTGAACCACAATTTCATACATTTGCTTTACCTAATATTTTTGTCAAATTACTGTTGGGATCCATATGGTAATTTATTTTATTTATAATATATATAATCAAAGCAGAAGCAGGCGTTTGATCTGGGCTCCATTACACAGCTTCGACGTAGTTAGCTGGGAGCATGCCAGTGTCACCCGTTCTCTCCACGGTACCGTACATCCATCCTTCATCAATCTGTTGTACATCAATGATTAAATCGCCATCTAGGAAGGAGATCTCATCATCGTCTGCTGCTGCATAGTCATACACAGCTCTATAACGCTTCTACAGAACAAGGTAGAACAAGAGAGATTGTTAAAGGAGGGGTGAGTGTCAGCTCCTCATTCACAAAAGCATCACTCTCTCTTGCCCCAGGACAGAACCCACTGGCCCCACCCCCCACATATACACACCCAGATCATCCTATCAATATGGAACCATATGAACACTACACTCGTGTAGCCGATGAAGTTACCCTGATGCACTTGATAAATGACCATTCTTCACACACCTGAAGGATCAGCCACAGGTTTGTTGGGCAGCACTCTCTCACCTTGAAATCTGAAAGTTGTGGGTTCAAGCCCCCTTCCGGAACTGGAGAATTTTTACTTCTTTCACGAACATGGCTGGTTGGGCCATCATTCATAGCTGATTCCCAATTGGTTTGCAGAAGGTGGTGGTAACTTTCCTCCTTGAACTGCTGCAGTTCTTGGGATGGAACAACGCGACAGTGAGGGAACAGTGATAGATTTCCAAGTCAGGATGGTGAGCAGCTCAGAGGGGAATTTGCAGGGCCGAGACGTTCACACACATCTGCTGACTTCGACTTTCTAAGCTGAAAAGGTTGTGGGTTTGGAAGCTGCTGTTAAAGCAGAGCAGCTGGTACACACTGCTGCAACTGAGCACCTGGTAACTCCAGGTTAACACCTCCAATGCAACACTGATGGGGTGCCTCACTTTCAAAGTGGCTATCCTTCAGTTAGGACAATAAACCAAGCCCCAGTCTGTCTTCAGAGCAGGTATAGAAGATTGCATGGCACTATTTTGAATAAGAACAGGATTGATCTCCCCAAGCCATCCGCCAACCTCTGCAGAACAGGACCATAGTTATTTATCTCTATGGGATCTTGCTGACCCACAAAATGACATGTGCGTTTACGTTACAAGAGAAATGGATGAGCTGGACTGAACTTTGGTGCTTTCTGAGGATAAGCACAGCAGAATAGAAATGCAAGTTCACACAAAAGAACCAACAGAAGGAACAAAACAGGTTAAGAACTTACCCCAGTTGAGGGAGGTTGGGCAACAGGTGCAGCAGGTGGAGTGTAGTCTTGAGTCTGGGGCTCCTGACGTTGCTGGTAGCCTGGATTAGGGTGAAAAGAAATCAAGGTGAAGTTGGGAAATCTCCACCCCCATTCTGGCAAAGGCTTGAAAGCAAATCATTTGAAATAGACCTTCTCTCTAGACTTTGAAGAGTCTGCTCAAGAATTTCTTTTTTGCCCCAATTTGGAAAGAATTTTCTTGCATCGGGATTAAGTAACTAAATGCTGCTCCATTACAAGTCCAAGCAAATGAGAAACTATTGTCACAAATACTCTCTCAGGAAGGTCCTCATTAGTGCGTTCAAAGCGTGATACGCTGATATGGTTTAGTCTGTTGCCCTTATCAATTACATTCCAACCAAACTGCACAACATTGAGCACCCACCTGCTCACCGCCCAAATTCTCACCAGCTCTGCGCAGAGGTCAGTGCTAGAAATCTGAAGATGAGCACTAATCAACTACTGGAAGACAGCAGTAGCATGCCAGAACATCAAGAGAGTCAGAGGGCAGAGTGTATGCAGTGGCCAACATTAAGGAGAAGGTGAAAGCTGAAAGGTCTGAAGATGAATAAGTCCAGATTGTCTACACCCCAGAGTTCTGAAGGAGATACGGTGGTGGATGCATTGGTGGTAATCTTTCAGGAATCAAGGAGGGTACCAGAGGACTGGAAAATATCTAATGTAACATGCCTATTGAAGAAGGGAGGGAGGGAGAGAAGGACGATGAGAAATTGTAGGCTGGTTAGTCTAATCTTGGTTGTTCGTAAGATTTACCTCTGTCACTGGTAATATGTTAGTGTCCACTATTAAGGATAAGATTGTGGAGTACTTAGGTGAGCATGGTAAAATAGGGTTGAGTCAGCATGGGCTTCATCAAGGGAAGATCATGCCTGATTAACTTGCTCGTTACCTCCTCAAAGATTTGACAAAGGAGAGGCAGCAGATGTGATCGATTTGTATTTCCAGAAGGCCTTTGACAAAGTGCCACAAGGGAGACTGCTAAATAAAACAACAGCCCATGATGTTAGGGACAAGGTATTGGCATGGATTGAGGGTTGGCTGATTAGCAGAAGGCAGAGATTAGGGATAAAGGGCTCTTTTTTAGGATGGCAGCTGGTGACTAGTGGAGTTCCGCAGGAGTCAGTGTTGGGACCTCATCTATTCACATTATACATTAACGACTTGGATAAAGGAACTGAGGGTACTGCTGCTAGGTTTGCAGATGACACAAAGATAGATGGAAGGACAGGTCGTGTTGAAGAAGCAGAGAGGCTGCAGAAGGACTTGGACAGTCTAGGAAACACAACATGGGAAAGCATGAGGTTATTGTCCCTGGTTGGAAGAATAGAGACATGGACTATTTCCTAAATGGGGAAAGACTTCAGAAATTTGAAGCACAAAGGGAATTGGGAGTCCTCATTCAAGATTCTCTTCAGGTTAATACGCAGATTCGTTTGGCAGTTAGGAAGGCAAATACATTGTTAGCATTCATTCCCAGAGGGCTGGAATACAAGACCAGTGATACACTGCTGAGGCTGTATAAGGCTCTGGTCAGACTGCATTTGGAATATTGAGAGCAATTTTGGAGCCAGGAAGGATGTGCTGGTGTTGGAGAGGTTCCAGAGGAAGTTTACAAGAATGATCCTGGGGACGAAGGGCTTGACATATGAGGAGTGGTCGAGGACTCTCTGCCTACATTCGATGGAGCTTGAATGATGAGGGAGCAATCCAACTGAAACTTTTAGGATACTGAGAGGCCTGGATAGAGTGAATGTGGAGATGTTTCCACTGGTAGGAGAGACTAGGAACCGAGAGCACAGCCTCAGAGTGAAGTGACGACTCTTTAATACTGAGGTGAGAAGGAAGTTCTTCAGCCAGAGGGTGGTGAATCTGTGGAACTCATTGCCACAATGGTCTGTGAAGCCACTTTAATGATATTTGTTTTTGTCTTGAATGGTAAGGGGATAAAGGGCTAGGAAGAGTAGGCAGGAGGATGGAGCATCAGCCATGATCAAATGGCAGAGTAGACACAATGGGCTGAATGGCCTGGCTCTGCTCCTAAATCTAATTCAGAGCAACCAATAATTACGACAGAGAGGGAGTGTTTGGGGAAGAACGAGTAACCGTTGTTATTGGGATGGTACTTGGAGCTGAAGACTGACTCACTTTCTCTGGTTTACAAAAGTGTGCATTTTGTACCTCACCTTGGTGCACCTCGTGCTGAACGTTGTACTGAGGAATATCATTTGAGGGCCTTCGCTCACCAGCTACTGCACTAGTTCCTTTGCTTTTCTCAAATTCTTCATGGTATTTAATCTGGTGAAAACAAAAGCACAGGAAAAGATGTTGATTGGTCACAAATAAATCCAGATTGCAGCTCATCCCCTTGGGAAGGGTTAAAGCAGACATCCCCAGGGGTCAGCATCAGGGCCCTTCTCGTAACACATCGTTCACCATGTACAGCGTGGAGTGCAGAGGATAATTTCAAAGTCTATGGATGGTACAAAACCTGGAATCATTGCAATCTGCGAGGACTACACAGTGTAGAACTTCAAAAGGACAGAGTCGAACTCACTGAAGTGGATGGTTTGGTGAATGAAGACGTTCTGGCTGTTCTTTAAAAAAAAGTCACACCAGACTCAAAACGTCAGCTGTTCCTCTCTCCACAGATGCTGCCAGTCCTGAGTTATTCCAGCATTCTGTGTTTGTTTCAAGATCTCTATCCTCTGCAGTATTTTGCTTTGAACCCAGTGAATGGAGTACAATACAGAGGAATACAAGGTTTTGGGAGGAAGAACATAGACAGAAACAATGTAAAATAGTGGGTGCAGGAGCAGACAACTAAAGTGTATGTAATGCGTAGACTATTGAAGGTGGCACAACAAGAGAGTACAGTTCATAAAACAGAGAGAATCTTGGGGCTTTAATAATAGGGCCATAGAGCTGGGAGGATATGCTGAACCTGCATAAGACATTGGTTAGATCATAGTTGGGAGTTTTGTGTACAGTTCCAAGGCACCACATTTTAGGAAGGACGTGAACACACTGGACACAGTGCAGCAGTGATGAGACATTTCAGTTATGAGGACAGATTGAAGATGAGAATGTCCTCTTTGGAGAGAAACAACTCAAAGGAGATCTGACAGAAATTTTCAAAATTATGAGTGGACTAGAAAGGGAGAAATGGTTCCTGTATGCAAAAGGAATAACAAGAGGCTGTGATTTCACAACATAGTCAGAGCTGAGAAATAAAATCTTTGTAGTTAGAGTATGGAATGCAGTGCCTAGAGGTGTGGTTGAGGCAGATTTAATTAAGGTATTCAAGAGAGTATTGGATGATTATTTGAATAGAGACAAGGTTATAGCAAAAAGGCAGGTGGTTGGAACCAAATCATGACGCTTGAGACATCTGCCCTAGGAAGGAGAACCAACACGAAACATTCCCAGCCCCATAAGACACCTGCTGACGTGAAATCCATCAGAATGTACCTGGAGAGCAGCCCAAATACCTGACCCGAACAACAAATCAGCAGCAACTGAAACCAGGAACTAACCGGACAAATCAGAAATACCCATGACTGCGTCGCCAAATACCAAACTAATGCCATCTACAAGATCACAGGCGACACCACCATAGTCGGTCGAATCTTAGATGGCCACAAAACAGAATACAGACGGGAGGTGGAAGACCTGGAAAAACAGTGCACTAAGAACAACCTAACTCTCAATGCCGGCAAAACCAATGATTTATTGATTTTCGGTGGGAGGTTACTTATGCCCCCCCTACACATTAACATCACAGAGGTGGAACAAGTGGAGAGTGTCAAGCTCCTGGGAGTGGTCATCCACAACAAGCTTTCGTAGACTCTTCATGTGGACGCACTGGTTACAAAGACCCAACAACGTCTCTTCTTCCTCAGGTAGCTGAGAAAATTTGGCATGATAGCAAATACCCTTTTATAAGTGCATCACCGAGAGCATTCTCTCTGGATGTATCACCACCTGGTATGGCAACTGTACCAGTCAAGATCGGAGATGGTTACAGAGAGTGGCGAATTCGGCCCGGACGATCACAAAGGCCAACTTCCTATCTATAGGATCCATCTACCAGGTCTGCTGTCAAGGAAAGGCCGCCAGCATTCTCAAAGATCCATCCCATCCTGGCAATGTTTTTCTACAACCTCTATCATCAGGGAGAAGGTACAGAAGCCTGAACACACACACCAGCCCGTTTTGAAACAGTTTCTACCCTACTGTTGTTAGAATACTGAATGGACTCACAAACTCTTAACATTTGCCTGTACCTGTGTTTTTGCTTTTGCTGTTGTTTACCTATTATTTACTATCTATGCTACTTAACTCTGTGATCTGCCTGTATTGCTCATAAGACAAAGCTTTTCACTGTGCCTTGGTACACGTGGCAATATATTCTATTTGTAGAGCCGGTAAAGTCTCAATGGACTGAATGGCATCCATGTACACTGTAACAGTTCAGAGATTCTGGGAGAATGGGATGGTGGCTTCATCAATTTACTCCAAATCTGATTAAACCTTGTGGTGATTGCTACTCTAGTGTCACAGGAACAATGGGAACAACTGGGTTCATGTAATGGCAAATACCAAACAAACACAGGCTCTTTCCCACAGAGACAGAAAGGGTGTAAGTGACCCAAGTTACCTTTAAAATTATTAAATGGTTTCAACAGGAAGAACCAAAAATGTTTCCATCTATCAGGGAAACTGGAACTACGGACTATGACTAAAAATAGCCAGTAATAAATCCAATAAGAAAATTTTGACCCAGAAGATATTATGAAAAGAGATATAGTACCATCATGGAGAGGCCTTGTTAGAGGTCATGTAGTGCAATGGGTATCGTCATTGCCTCTGAACCAAAAGTCCCACTCCAGGACTGGATAGCAAAAGAAAAGGTGAATTCATAACACAGCCAGGTTCAGTATTAACTTGTAAATCCTTCCAATACACCCCCACGGTAGTTAGTGAATGCAGGGTAGATCCTCATGACAGAAAACAGTTTTGAAGCCTCTACCATCACCATTCTCTAGATTACAACATCAATGTAAAGAGTGCAGACTCCCTGAGAGACACAGCAGCACCTGTTAAAAACCAGGCTGCATAAGTACACAGCGTGGGAAGGAACTGAAGACATGGTTAGGCCAAGAGGAATGGGAGTAGGTTCCTTGAGAGCTTGGACACAGGCATCAACCAATTAGGCTGTATCACCAGTTTCTGCACTTTAACTGCACTATGAACGTCTCTCTCAGATTCCATGCACCCTTATAAACAGTAGACTCCAGAGAATTAAACTTTCTGTAGGTAAATGGGAACAGTAGCCCAGTGGTTACCAAAGAAATAATTTAAAAGATGGCAGCTGAGGAATTCAAATTTAATAAATGAGCAATGTTGACCACGTAACCGATACATTGTCGCAAACATGCTGCAGGAAAGTACATCTGCCACCCTTCCTCAGGCTGGCCTACATGTGACTCCAGACTCTCAAAAAACATGGTTGCCATCTTAATTTGTCCATCAAGACAGGTCATTTAGATTCAAGAAAGTGACTCACCTTATCATTGGGACACTTGATGTTGCCAGTTATATACACACACACACACACACATTTTTGATCATGCATTTCCACCCTATACCAAAAGAGGGTGCACTCAAATGATTAGATTAGATTAAATTCCCGACAGTGTGGATACAGGCCCTTCAGCCCAACAAGTCCACACCGACCCTCCAAAGAGTAACACACCCAGTTCCATTTCTCTCTAACACTATGGGCAATTTAGCATGGCCAATTCACCTGATTTGCACATCTTTGGACTGTGGGAGAAAACCACAGCACCTGGAAGAAACCCACACAGGCACAGGGAGAATGTGCAAACTCCACACAGACGACTATAGTCACCTGAGGCTGGAATCGAACCTGGGACCCTGATGCTGTGAGGCAGCAGTGCGAACCACTGAGCCGGAAACGAGTTAATGCCATATATGTTCAAATTCTGGGGATATCAACAATTCCTGTGGAAATACTTCAAAGGCAAACACACCCATTCAATTAATCTTTTGGGCTTTACCCATTCAATTAACTTGAGTGTACGTGAGACTGGATATTGACACACATGCTCAAACACACACTGAAGTAATGAATATAGGTTGGTTTTTATTCTTCCAAAAAAGTACCCAGAGTGTGCGTAGCAGGAACACACTGCTACGTGTTCAGTGACAGGCTCCCCCAGCTTGCACTAAGCTTCACTCAAACACCTGAAGGTCAGTGTGGGAGCAAGACAGAAAAATTAAAAGTACGCAGAAGCTCAAGGTCAGGCTTATGGACTGAGTGGGGGGGGAGGTACTCTGTAAAGAAATCACTCAATCTGCATTTAGTGTCCTCCAACTACATCGTGAGCAGAAATCACTAAACTGAAAGAAATAATCCCACCAAAACTTGAGAACACAAATTAAATCTTCCACAAGTGTCAGAGGAGCTTGTTCAGTCCCTCAAACCTGTGTCACTGTTTAATTAAATCACAGTTGATCTACCCCTCACCTTATTCTCCACAACCATCTGATGAAGGAGCAGCACTCCGAAAGTTAGTGCTTCCAAATAAACCTGTTGGACTATAACCTGGTGCTGTGTGATTTTTAACAATCTACCCCTCCACTGCCTCCTGTTCCACTTTTTAAGTGATGTGCTGGAGGGAGGCTCACAAAGGGACCGGAGGCATCTTCCTCTTATTGCAAGGTTACATTGGTTCACATCACCAACACGGGACAGGGCAAGGTGGGAGGTTGACGATGAAACCAAGGAACTGCAGAGTTTTGTTAAAGTTGTTCAGTTCCAATCCATCCTTTAACCAGCAGGTGGAGGCAGGGAGTCAACACCACATGAAAATGCCTGTAAACCACTCCCATTCTCCCTGGTCAGGCGAGTAACAAATCAGAACTTCCCTTCTCCTGTATCCAATCATCGGTCCCTCATCCTCGCCCCAGGCCAGCACTGGCACAAAGTACAAGCTATTCCAACTATTCTTAAGCAAGCCCAGACAGTGTGTCATAGCCCATGTTATACACTAGGCCTCTTAACAAATTCGCCTGGAACAAAAAACATACTGAGCTGTTACGCCTCTACTTGCTTTCCAGACCATTTAAAAACTAAAAAAAAGGTGAATTCCTCTCCGATCTCTGTGTGGTGGAGTCACCTCTCATGGAAAGGCTCCCTTCCAGAGTTTCACCCAGGACACGTGGGAGTGCACCCAGAACACCAGGCCACCCGGGGAAGTGGTTTGATCTCAGGTGGACATTAGTCACACCAAGGAGCTTCGAAATCGACGTTTCGGGCAAAAGCCCTTCATCAGGAATAAAGGCAGTGAGCCTGAAGCGTGGAGAGATAAGCTAGAGGAGGGTGGGGGTGGGGAGAAAGTAGCATAGAGTACAATGGGTGAGTGGGGGAGGGGATGAAGGTGATAGGTCAGGGAGGAGAGGGTGGAGTGGATAGGTGGAAAAGGAGATAGACAGGTAGGACAAGTCCGGACAAGTCAAGGGGACAGTTACTGAGCTGGAAGTTTAGAACTAGGGTGAGGTGGGGGAAGGGGAAATGAGGAAGCTGTTGAAGTCCACATTGATGCCCTGGGGTTGAAGTGTTCCGAGGCGGAAGATGAGGCGTTCTTCCTCCAGGCGTCTGGTGGTGAGGGAACGGCGGTGATGGAGGCCCAGGACCTCCATGTCCTCGGTAGAGTGGGAGGGGGAGTTGAAATGTTGGGCCATAGGGTGGTGTGGTTGATTGGTGCGGGTGTCTCGGAGATGTTCCCTAAAGCACTCTGCTAGGAGGCGCCCAGTCTCCCCAATGTAGAGGAGACCGCATCGGGAGCAATGGATACAATAAATGATATTAGTGGATGTGCAAGTAAAACTTTGATGGATGTGGAAGGCTCCCTTAGGGCCTTGGATAGAGGTGAGGGAGGAGGTGTGGGCGCAGGTTTTACAGTTCCTGCGGTGGCAGGGGAAAGTGCCAGGATGGGAGGGTGGGTTGTAAGGGGGCGTGGACCTGACCAGGTAGTCGCGGAGGGAACGGTCTTTGTGGAAGGTGGAAAGGGATGGGGAGGTAAATATATCCCTGGTGGTGGGGTCTGTTTGGAGGTGGCGGAAATGTCGGCAGATGATTTGGTTTATGCGAAGGTTGGTAGGGTGGAAGGTGAGCACCAGGGGGCGTTCTGTCCTTGTTACGGTTGGAGGGGTGGGGTCTGAGGGCGGAGGTGCGGGATGTGGACGAGATGCATTGGAGGGCATCCTTAACCACGTGGGAAGGGAAATTGCGGTCTCTAAAGAAGGAGGCCATCTGGTGTTATCGCGAGCTTATCTCTCCACGCTTCAGGCTCACTGCCTTTATTCCTGAAGGGCTTTTCCCCGAAACGTCGATTTCGAAGCTCCTTGGATGCTGCCTGAACTGCTGTGCTCTTCCAGCACCACTAATCCAGAATCTGGTGTCCAGCATCTGCAGTCATTGTTTTTACCCCATTAGTCACACCAAATCCATCAATTCCAGCAAAGTAACCAAGCTCGGATCTTTCTTGTGGTAGAATGGGTAGCATTCTTGCCAAGCTCGCGTCAAAGGGGGTAATTGGGTGTTGTCCCAGGGCAGCATCTCGAGCACAAATCCAGCTGACTGCCATCCCACTGTTATTATCAGAGGTGCCATCTTTCCCATGTCACATTGAAATGAGATCCAGTCAACCCCCTTAGAATCACAGAATCCCTGCTGGGTGGAAGCAGGCCATTCAGTCCATTGAGTACACACTGACCCCCTGAAGAGCAGACCACTCAGACCATGTCCCCTACCCTATCCCTGTAACCTTGCATTTCGCATGGCCAATCCTCCTAATCTTGGACTGTGGGTGGAAACCAGAGCACCCAGAGGAACCTCATGCAGACACATAGAGAATGTGCAAATTCCATGCAGACACTCCAGGGAGAAATGTCCCAACATATCCAACCTCACCTTCTAATTCAAACCCTCCCATCGCTGTAACATCCTTGTACATTTTTTTTCTGCATCCTTTCCAGTTTAACAACATTTTTCGTGTAAGGCATCCAGAATTGTATGCAGCACTCCAAATGTGGATTGTATATTCCATTCTACTGCTTGACCTCCCTGAATGCATTACCATCCAGATCTCTGAAAGCAGATCTTAAAGACAGAAGCTCTATTTTATACTCTTTCCATTAAGAAACCACCTATGCCTTCTATTCTCAGAGTCCTCAAGGTGATAAACTTATAGCAGGTAAGTGGAAGCAGAACATATGAGAAATGAATTCTCCTCCCCACCAACCCACCACCTCTTCCCCCTTCCCCTTTCCCGCCCCCCCCAACCCACCACCTCTTCCCCCTTCCCCCCCCAACCCACCACCTCTTCCCCCTTCCCCCCCCCAACCCACCACCTCTTCCCCCTTCCCCCCCCAACCCACCACCTCTTCCCCCTTCCCCCCCCCCAACCCACCACCTCTTCCCCCTTCCCCCCCCCAACCCACCACCTCTTCCCCCTTCCCCCTTCTCCCTCCCCCCCCCCACAACCCACCACCTCTTCCCCCTTCCCCCTTCTCCCTCCCCCCCCCCCCCCCAAATCTGTTCTCAATGGAACCTGAGGAGTGTTACATTTTTATCTCATTTTCTCACCCACATGCCCATACACTTCCTCCCTCTCACTTCCTGTTGAAGCACAGTACCCCAATACCACGATAAAAGTAACCAGTGTGTGTGTGTTAACCATGGCCCCGTTCGGCTCCTTGAGTTAGAGGGCCCCACTCCACAGATTCGAAGGATAAACTCTATACACACACACACACACTTCAATGCAGTACCCCACTGTTGGGAACTCTGCCCTTGATGTGAGACTTAAGCAGAGGCATCACCCATCCCCACCAACTCAACCATCCTTACTGGTGGACAAAAATCTCATGGCACTATCTCAACTACGATTATCATTAACTTTGTTAACAGTTGTCACTGTCACATTGTTATTCGTGCCATTTCCTTCATACATCTCCATATTGGTTGGGAGTTGCTTTGGGAGCACCTCATCACTGAAGATTCCTCTAAATGTGAGCTTGTTGTTCACAGGGGGAGACTAAACCATGAGAATCTGCAAATTGGTGCTCAAACCCAACCCTGTACTCACAAAGTAACCAATTGTCGAGCAGTGATAGGGATCAGGGAGTCGTGATCAGGATGCAGGGTGGGAGCCTGACTAAAAACTGCAGAGAAGACCACAAGCAGAACTAGCCATTATCTGAATGAATGGCAGTGCAGGCTCGAAGGGTTGAATGGCCTACCCCTGTACCTATGCTTGGATATTCCAGTGTTCCTCGGAACACAAACTTCATCATCAGCTTGCTGCACCAAGATACTCCATTCTGCCACCCATGTTCAGCAAAGTCAGGGCCACCTGATCACTGGTGACAGAGCCTTCATGTTTGAAGCTTGCAGGAATTTCAGTTAGGGTAGGGGACCTTGTCGTGCAATGGGTTGTGCTCCTATCTCTGGGCCACAGTCCTGGGTTCAAGCTTCACACTGGGACTCGATGGCCACTGATGTGAAGTTTCTAACAGGACCAGACAGCTTGACTGCAAATCCTTCAAATAGACCTAATTCTAGGCTGTAAGAATAGTGAGGAAATTTCCCCGACAGGGTTAAATAACTCCACAAAAGCCAGTATCTCATCACCAAGTCACCCTTTATTTATAGGTACACAGTACATGTGGGCTCTGACCCAGCTAACTCCGAGCAGGCTTCAAGGAGTGAGCAGAACCCCTGACACTCCTGTTTTTTTTTATTTTTTCCCCAGCAACCATGTTGCGTGTATGCAGGTCTGAGACACAGTGAAAGACACAAGGGTACACAATCTTTATTCAATTTCCACCACCAGGAAGAAAAGAAACACCCAAGTGGCCAGTGACACCTGTTTATCTCGGTCAGCCAGGGCTCCCTGATTGGGCCAGAATAATAGCCCCAATCAGGAAGCTCCTATTCTATGAGGTCCACCTGGCTGACCCTGTTCCAATCACTACGCAGATAGCAATGACAAACCACTGCAATATCTTTACCCTGAAGCTTGGACCAACCCAGTGGAAGTCCATGTTTGGCAAATCCTTATTGGGAATGGTACCTGAACAGGAAATAAACTGGGTAAAAACATCCTTGTGGTAAAAGCACTCAACACATGCCCATTTACTTAAACATCCCCTGATACCCCCAGGAACCAGATAAATCTGTCAATACAATCAAATGCATCCTGCTCTGAATGTTAAGTGGGAAAACTATGAACAGACAGGTTAACTCTCACTGGAAGTCACATCCAACAATCCCAACTCACACTCAACTTTGAATCAGAAATGCAACTAGTCACAGCTGGATTCCTGATTAACCACTTATGGCTAGAATCTAGAATGATGGACAATGGGCTTCGAGCACTCTCGTTTGGACAAACAGCCAGATCGCCCTTGTCACAGCTATTTCATCACATTCCCTTCAAACTGCTGGCTCTTGCTCAGTTTGTTTCAAAAGGGACAGCCGACACACCAGGACTCCTGCCTCACTCTGAAGAAATAGGTACAGGTGTAGGCCATTCGGCCCCTCGAACTTGCTCTGCCATTCAATTAGATCATGGCTGATCTGAAACTCAACATTCGATTTCCTGCCCTTTCCCCACAATCCTAGATTCCGTTCCTGATCAAGGTATTTATCTAGTATGACTATATCCTTCTGAATGGTTTTGACCCAAAACATTGATTTTACTGCTCCTCGGATGTTGCCTGACTTGCTCTGCTTTTCCAGCACTTCTAATTTTGACGCATTTATGTAGTATTTGTTTTTGGATTAGTGGTGCTGGAAGAGCACAGCAGTTCAGGCAGCATCCAACACCCACAGCTTCCAACCGCATTTATCTAGTATATCTGTCCCATTAATCTAATCCCTTTCAGCCTTAAATACACCCAGAAGCTGCTCCCCATACCACAGCTGGAACTATCAGGATTAGTTGCTACTCATTGGTGGTTGTACAGGACTGGTTGCAAACCCCCCCTGTAAAACTCACTGTGGAAACCGTTCTGATTATTCACCCCTCCTTAGCACAGTTTTACAAACTTTATGTAATGCCTTCCCCCTCCCAAGTCCCTTATGCATCACTACATCCCCTCCTTCCTTTCCCCACTCCTGAAAAATCATGGGGAAGCAAGGCTTCAAGACCAGTCCCTCTGTTACTCATTGGAAAAGTGAGTACTCTGGAAGAGATCCTCATGGTAGAGATTCAACATGAGACAATATTCGACACTAACTATTTCCGTTTTGAGGTCAGCATCCCCTCAGACTGTGCAGCTGAAAATGCAAGCTCAACGTGACTCAAACATTTAAAAATAACACACACCACGCACTGGGTGAGCCAACGTACAAAAATCACCAGTATTGTATTCTTCCATTTTTAGAAATCAGTCACTGTGACCAAAACAACAAAAAAAAACCATAAAAGGTATTCAAGCAGTGCTCGCAGGAAGCCACATGAAAGCTCTTTGCTCTGTACCTCCACACTGACTATCCACCGACTCCCAACCAGAGAAGAACCATTTCACAACCAACCAACATTCCTCAAACCTGATTAAAAAACATTGCTGCATTTTGTTACACCTGTTTTTGAGAAGCTAAAATAATCCCAGGGTTGGGATACTGGGCTCCACCTGGGTGGAAGGGGGGAAAAAAACAAACAAGTCAGGAGGAGAGTGTCTGTGTGTGTGCGTGTGCATCTGTGTGTTTTGGGGGGGAAAGACAAAGAGAGGGTGGAGGGGGAAAGAGGGGAGGGTGGAGGGGGAAGAAGTGGAGAGGGGGACAAAGAGTGTGTTGGAGAGAGAGAGAGAGAGAGAGAGAGAGAGAGAGAGAGAGTGAGAGTGAGTGTGTGTGGTGGGGAAGAGAGAGAGTTGGGGGGGGGGGGAGAAGAGAGAGAGAGAGAGAGAGAGAGAGAGAGAGAGTGTGAGAGTGTGAGAGTTTTGGGGGGGGGGGGGAGAAGAGAGAGAAGAGAATGTGTGTGCATGATGGAGGGGGGGTGGGGGGGGGGGGGGCGGTAAGAAGAACACTGTAGGGAGACAGAGGTTTAGATCAGTCGATCAGAGGGAATTGCCGAAAGCACTGGTGATGGTGTAGGTTTTTGTCAGGAAGTGGTATATGGGCTCCGAAGACAAGATGGGTGAAATAATTGAAGGCTAGCAGAACAAGCTCCTGAGGCTGAGTGGCCTCTTCCTATTGCATTGTTAATATTTAGGCACCAAGTCAAGGGCATCACTGATGTCCTTAGAATGGATCTTGAGCATCCATCTACAGTTAGACGTCTTCCACTGTTCAATATACTCTACATCATTCTCCACACACCAGCCTAGCCAGTGGGCAGATATGATTTTAAAACAATAGACACAATTTAGCCTTTAGTTTGCATTTGACAACAACAGAGCATTTAGCCTGGGATGTGAGTAATAGAGAGATGTACGTACCCCATGAGGACTCATTGCAGACCTGTGGCCCAGGTCAATCAGCAAACTGCATGGAGGGAACAGGAAAAAAATAGTGAGAGACCAAGAGCGAGAGAGAGAATGAGAGGGAGGAGAATGAGAGAGAGAGAGAGAGAGAGAGAGAGAGAGAGAGAGAGAGAGAGAGGAGAGAGAACACGAAGGGGGAGAATAAGAGAGAGAGAGAGAGAGAGAGAGAGAGAGAGAAGAAAAAGAGAAAGCAAGATGGACAAGACCCAATTCCAAATATTTGTTTGCATTTGAAATAAAGTATTCATGCAGCTGAGGTGTTGCTCTCAGGAAAGCTCTGGAAATCTCTTTTGGAAACTACACTAATATTCTTGTCCATGAAAACAATCATTTTAAAATTGTTAAACAGAAACCTGGCTCATCATTGCCCATTGACTCTACATTAAGAGTAATGGACCGTTTTAAACACATTTAAAAAATTGAAATGAGTCAGAGAATTAAGGCACTTCAGTATTTTGTGTTGAGTTTCCCAGTATTTTTATTAAACTGTATTTCATCGCTGGGAAATAATCTTAAAAATGGACCTGTGTACGTGTTGATACACTGATGTTTAAGTTACACAGGTGTGGACTTAAGAAACCTCCCCCAAACCTCCTCCACAAACTTCAGCTAGCTATTCAGAATGACACTAATACCTAGGGAGCAAAAAACTCCCATGTGCTCTATTTGAAGAGAAGGAAAGTTCTCCCATGGAGTCAGACAGTGACACTATGTCATACAGAAACAGACCCTTTGGTTTAACTCATCCACACCAACCAGACATCTCAATCTGACCTAGTCCCATTTGCTAACATTTGGTCTATATCCCTGCAAACCTTCCTATATCCATCCAGCTGCCCTGTAGATGCTGTAATTGTAGCAGCCTCCACCACTTCCACTGGCAGCTGATTCCATACATATACCATCATCTGCATGAAAAAGTTACCCTTCAGATCCTTTTTAAATCTTTCCCCTCTCATCGGACTCCCTTACCCTGGGGAAAACACCTTTGCTATTCACCTTATCTAAGCCCCTCATTATTTATAAACATCTATAAAGGTCACCCCTCAGCCTCTGATGCTCTAAGGAAAATAGGCTCCTGCCTATTCAGGGTAAAAACCCCTCCAACCGTAACAAGGACAGAACCCCCCGGTGCTCAGCTTCCACCCTACGAACTTTCGCACATACCACATCATCTGACGACATTTCCACCACATCCAAACGGACCCCACTACCAGGGATATATTTCCCTCCCCACCCCTTTCCACCTTCTGCAAAGACCATTCCCTCCGTGACTACCTGGTCAGGTCCACGCCCCCTAACAACCCACCCTCCCATCCTGGCACCTTCCCCTGCCACCGCAGGAATTGCAAAACCTGCGCCCACATCTCCTCCCTCACCTCCATCCAAGGCCCCAAAGGAGTCTTCCACTTCCAAAGTTTTACCTGCACACCCACCAATATCATTTATTGTATCAGTTGCTCCCGATGCGGTCTCCTCTACATCGGGGAGACTGGACACCTCCTCGCGGAGCGCTTTAGGGAACACCTCTGAGACACCCGCACCAATCAACCCCACCGCACTGTGGCCCAACATTTCAACTCCCCCTCCTACTCTGCCAAGGACATGCAGGTCCTCGGCCACCTCCACCGCCGTTCCCTCACTACCGGACACCTGGAGGAAGAACGCCTCATCTTCCGCCTCGGAACACTTCAACCCCATGGCATCAATGTGGATTTCACCAGTTTCCTCATTTCCCCTTCCCCCACCTCACCCCAGCTCCAACCTTCTAGCTCAGCACCGTCCCCATGGCCTGTCCATCTTCCTTTCCACCTATCACCTCCATCCCCACCCCCATTCACCTATTGTACTCTATGCTACTTTCTCTCTACCCCCACCTCTCCCCCCTCTCATTTATCGCCCCACTCTGCAGGCACCCTGCCTCTATTCCTGATGAAGGGAGTGGAGCTATGATGTTGTGGCCATAACAGAGACATGGGTTTCTCAGGGGCAGGAATGGTTGCTGGATGCTCCAGGGTTTAGAGCATTTAAAAAAGAATAGTGAGGGGGGAAAATAAAGAGGAGGGGGTGTAGCACTACTAATCAGAGAGGGTATCACAGCAACAGAAGCTTCCATTGTCGAGGAAGATCTGCCTACCGAGTCAGTATGGGTGGAAATTAGGAACAACAAGGGAGCAGTCACCTCTTTAGGGGTTTACTACAGGCCCGCCCAATAGCAGCAGGGAGATGGAAGAAAGCATAGGTCGGCAGATTTTGGAAAAGTGTGGACGTAGTAGGGTTGTTGTAATGGGTGACTTTAACTTTCCCAATATTGATTGGGACCTCCTTCGAGCAGAAGATTTGAATGGAGCTGTTTTTGTAAGGTGTGTTCAGGAGGGTTTCCTAACTCAGTACGTTGACAGGCCAACGAGGGGAGAGGCCATTCTAGACTTAGTGCTCGGAAACGAGCCGGGGCAGGTATCAGATCTTGTGGTGGGAGAGCATTTTGGTGATAGTGACCACAACTGCCTCACATTCTACATAGCTATGGAGAAGGAGAGGATTAGGCAAAATAGGAGGATATTTAATTGGGGAAGAGGAAACTATGATGCAATTAGACATGAGTTAGGAAGCATGGATTGGGAGCAATTGTTCCATGGTAAAGGCACTATAGACATGTGGAGACTGTTTAAGGAACAGTTGTTGCAAGTGATGAATAATTATGTCCCTCTGAGACAGGCAAGAAGGGGTAAGATAAAGGAACCTTGGATGACAAGAGCGGTGGAGCTTCTCGTCAAAAGGAAAAAGGTAGCTTACATAAGGTGGAGGAAGGTAGGGTCAAGCTCAGCTCTAGAGGATTACAGGCAGGCAAGGAAGGAGCTCAAAAATGGTCTGAGGACAGCCAGGAGGGGGCATGAGAAAGGCTTGGCAGAATGGATTATGGAGAACACAAAGGCATTTTACTCTTATGTGAGGAATAAGAGAATGGTCAAAGAAAGAGTAGGCCTGATCCTGGATAGCATAGGGAATTTGTGTGTGGAGTCTGAGGCGGTAGGGGAAGCCCTAAATGAGTTTTTTGCTTCGGTCTTTACGAAAGAAACAAACTTTGTAGTGAATGAAACCTTTGAAGAGCAGGTGTGCATGCTGGAATAGATAGAGATAGAGGAAGCTGATGTGCTGAAAATTTTGTCAAACATTAAGATTGACAAGTCGCTAGGCCCGGACCAGATTTGTCTTCAGCTGCTTTGGGAAACGAGAAATGCAATTGCTTCACCACTTGCGAAGATCTTTTCATCCTCGCTCTCCACTGGAGTCGTACCTGAGGACTGGAGAGAGGCAAATGTAATTCCTCTCTTCAAGAAAGGAAATAGGGAAATCCCCAGCAATTACAGACCAGTAAGTCACATGTCTGCCGTCTGCAAGGTGTTAGAAAGCATTCTGAGGGATAGGATTTATGACCACCTGGAAGAGCATGGCTTGATTAAATGCAGTTAACACGGCTTTGTGAGGGGCAGGTCATGCCTCACAAACCTTATCGAGTTCTTTGAGGATGTGACTAGAAAAGTTGATGAGGGTCGAGCTGTGGATGTGGTGTATATGGACTTTAGCAAGGCATTTGATAAGGTTCCCCATGGTAGGCTCATTCAGAAGGTCAGGAGGAATGGGATTCAGGGGAATATAGCCGTCTGGATACAGAATTGGCTGGCCAACAGAAGACAGCAAGTGGTAGTAGAAGGAAAATATTCTGCCTGGAAGTCTGTGGTGAGTGGTGTTCCACAGGGGTCTGTCTTTGGGCCTCTATTGTTTGTAATTTTTATTAATGACTTGGATGAGGGGATTGAAGGATGGGTCAGCAAGTTTGCAGATGACACAAAGGTTGGAGGTGTCGTTGACAGTATAGAGGGCTGTTGTAGGCTACAGCGGGACATTGACAGGATGCAGAGATGGGCTGAGAGGTGGCAGATGGAGTTCAACCTGGATAAATGCAAGGTGATGCATTTTGGAAGGTCGAATTTGAAAGCTGAGTACAGGATTAAGGATAGGATTCTTGGTAGTGTGGAGGAACAGAGGGATCTTGGGGTGCAGGTACATAGATCCCTTAAAATGGCCACCCAATTGGACAGGGTTGTTAAGAAAGCATATGCTGTTTTGGCTTTCATTAACAGGGGTATTGAGTTTAAGAGTCGTGAGATCTTGTTGCAGCTATATAAAACTTTGGTTAGACCGCACTTGGAATACTGCGTCCAGTTCTGGTCGCCCTATTATAAGAAAGATGTGGATGCTTTGGAGAGGGTTCAGAGGAGGTTTACCAGGATGCTGCCTGGACTGGAGGGCTTATAAGGAGAGGTCGACAGAGCTCGGACTTTTTTCATTGGAGAAAAGGAGGAGGAGAGGGGACCTAATTGCAGTATACAAGGTAATGAGAGGCATAGATAGAGTCGATGGCCAGAGACTATTTCCCAGGGCAGAAATGACTAACACGAGGGGTCATAGTTTTAAGCTGATTGGAGGAAAGTATAGAGGGGATGTCAGAGGCGGGTTCTTTACACAGAATTGAGAGAGCATGGAATGCATTGCCAGCGGCAGTTGTAGAGGCAGGGTCAATGGGGACATTTAAGAGACTCCTCGACATACATATGGTCACAGAAATTTGAGGGTGCATACATGAGGAGCAGAGGTCGGCACAACATCGTGGGCTGAAGGGCCTGTTCTGTGCTATACTGTTCTATGTTCTATTCTATGTTCTAAGGGCTTTTGCCTGAAACGCCGACTTTCCTGCTCCTCGGATGCTGCCTGACCTGCTGTGCTTTTCCAGCACCACTCTAATCTCGACTCCAGCCTATTCAGGCTGGCGAAAGTGAGGACTGCAGATGCTGGAGATCAGAGTCAAGATTAGAGTGGTGCTGGAAAAGCACAGCAGGTTAGGCAGAATCCAAGAAGCAGGAAAATCAACGTTTCTGGCAAAAGCCATTCAGCAAGAAAAAGGGCTTTTGATGAATGACTTTTGCCCAAAATGTTGAATTTCCTGCTTCTTGGATGCTGCCTGACCTACTGTGCTTTTCCAGCACCACTCTGATTTTGACTCTGGCCTATTCAGCCTCTCCCTATAACTCAAACCCTCCAGTCCCAGCAACATCCCTATAAATCTTTTCTGCATCCTCTGAAGTTTAAAACCCTTCCTGTAGAAGGGTATGCAGTATTCCAATAGTGGCCTCAACAATGTCTCTTTATCCCTCAACCAACACCTAAAGCAAATTGGCACTGTGTTTTCCACAATATAACAATGACTACATTTCAAAACTGCACTTTGGGACATGTTACGGTTAGGAAAGTCAATGTACAAATGCAAGTCCTTCATACAGATGTACAATCACGGCTGCTCACATCTGTCTACAGAAGCTGCCAGACCTGCCAAGTATCTCCAACACTTTCTGTTCTTATTTCAAAGACAAAAAGTTTGGAGTAATCTGGCAGTCACTACTAAATCTTTGAGAAATGGAAAAGAGGCCACATCCAATGATTAATATTGAAGGCAATGCAGATCTCCTCAGGCAGGATAATTCAGGCACGGGTTGCTACAATCCTCATTCAACAACTGCTTGGAAGAAAATTGCCAGGGGCAACCAACAAGAGAATTTTTACAAGTCACGATGTGCACCTCTTATTTTTCATCAGGAAAGAGTATGCTAACATGGTTCACAGTTAAGCAAATACCAGAACGTGATGCTAATGGAAACATTTTGTGTCATGCCAATATGTTGAAAAGCATAGCATCGCGCTTCTGTCAGTCTTTTGGAAGAGTTTTCCAATTAATCTTATTTTTCTGCTTCTTGAGGTTTTTACCCCCTTTCCAGTCCATTTAATTCCTTTTTGAAAGCCACCGACAAATCTGCTTCATATACCCGTACCATTCACAGGATGTGGGCACCACTGGCTGGGCCAGCATTGATTGTACATTGAAGATTGACCACCCCACCCTTGATGTGGGTCCGGTTTCATAGAATCCCTATAGTGTGAAAGTAGGCCATTTGGCCCATCGAGTCCACACCAACCTTCTGAAGAGCATCACACCCAGATCCACCCACTACTCCAGTAACCCTACATTCCCCATGGCTAACACATCTAGCCTGCACACGATGATCAATTTAGCATGGCCAATCCATCTAACCTGCACATCTTCGGACTGTGGGAGGAAACCGGAGCAGCTGGTGGAAACCCACGCAGACACGGGGAGAATGTGCAACATTCTCCACATGGATAGTCACCAAAGGCTGGAATCGAATTCGGGTCCCTGGCACGGTGAGGCAGCAGTGCTAGCCACTGAGCTACCATACTGCCCTGTATAAAGGGGACACCCAGATTTGAGCTGGGGAACCACTTGATCAGCAGTCAAATGTTCCACCACAGAGCTAAACCCCCATGCTGGTGTCACATATAAGCCAAACCAGTGAAGGACAGATTTTGGTACCTAAAAGGATACAAGTGAACCACATGGGTTTTTACAACAAACAACACAAGTTGCCAGCTCTTTATTCTGGATTGTATTGAATCCAAATGTCGCTATCTGATTCAATTCCACACCCCCAGCCTTCTGAAGGATGGTCACTGGATTCCAAAACAGTAACTGTTTCTCTCTCCATAGATGCTCCCGGACCTGCTGAGTTTCTCCAGCTATTGCACTGAGTATTGGCCGGGGTTTGTGGATTGTTGACATTACCAGTACTCCATCACTTCCCCTACACATCTAGATGGTGGAAGATGGCTGCACAACGAAATCTCTCACCTCATTTTATAAAATTAACATCTTAAATTTGTGTATTCTAGTTACAAATCAGTTTGCCAATGGGAAACAGACCTATCTTGTTCCAAGTAGTGAATCGTTGGTGCTAATAGGTACAGCAATTAACACATTCCTCATGATCGCAAATGTGTCTCAATGTGCTTAAAAGATCAGGAGATTAGATTAGATTAGATTAGATTACTTACAGTGTGGAAACAGGCCCTTTGGCCCAACAAGTCCACACCGACCTGCCAAAGGGCAACCCACCCACACCCCTACATTTACCCCTTAGCTAACACTATGGGCAATTTAGCATGGCCAATTCACCTGACCTGCACATTTTTGGACTGTGGGAGGAAACCGGAGCACCCGGAGGAAACCCATGCAGACACAGGGAGAATGTGCAAACTCCACACAGTCAGTCGCCTGAGGCGGGAATTGAACCCTAAGTTGACTCCAAGCAGGAGGGAAGGGAAAGCAGAAATGGTTAAGATGGTTTTCAAAAGCAGGGAGGTAGGTAAAGGTATCTGCAAGATAATGGGTAAAAGGTGACAAGAGCTGGCTCCAAACAGGTGTGCCAGGGTGGGGGCATTAAACAGCTGGAGATTGCCACAGTCATGGAGGACTAGACCCTGGAGGGACATAAAGTGAGGAAAAGATCTTCGAGGGCTGGTGAAGTTTGGAAAGGGGAGTTAGGAATGTGGAACCACCATTGCAATTTGTGAAGGATTGCAAACATTAAAAAGAGGGAGTGTGAGGTTGAGGTGAACAACACATGGATGTATCCAGAATGATGACATTGCAGAAGTGCTGGAGAGATCGAAACTGCAGATGGAAATAATGTTCACCCCATTCAAGGTTTCCTTCAAGTAGGACATAAGAAAAAAGAAGGGCTTCCTGAAGAAAGGCTCATGCCCGAAACGTCGATTCTCCTGCTCCTTGGATGCTGCCTGACCTGCTGCGCTTTTCCAGCAACACATTTTCAGTTCAAGTAGGACATTCTAGGAAATGAAGGGAGGGTCACTGGACTCAAAACATTAACGCTGCTTTCTCCCCATAGATGCTGCCAGACCTGCTGAGTTCCTGCAGCAATTTGCATTTGTTTCAGATTTCCAGCGTCTGCAGTTCTGTTTTATTCTGGGAAATGGTCCATTTTAAACTAAACTGTCACATTGTCTGAAATTCTGGGCTCAAGATCTCAGAACATTAAACCCAGCGATTAATCTTTGGTGGCTGAGCTAATCAGCTGCAACTGTGGCAATACAAAAAAAAACACAAGTCAGTCTTTTCAGCAGTGACATAGAGGTTTCCAATCTGGAGAAAGTACCTCCTGTACAGATAGTCAAAGAATGAAATGTGGTTGGATTTGGCAGCTGCTGGATAAGCTTTTCCCAGAATCTTTGCACCAGTGAGGAAGTGGTGGGAGAAAAAAAAAGCAGAGAAGCTGCCACTGATCCACATCCAATTAGAGCAATTCAAATGTCAGCTCGAAACGTAGGGAGCCAAAAAGATGTTGTCGTCACCTTCCCCTGCATCTAATGCAGCACAGAGTCACAGAGATGTACAGCACGGAAACACACCTTTCGGTCCAACTCGTCCATGCCAACCAGATATCCCAATCCAATCTAGTCCCATTTGTCAGCACATGGCCCATATCCCTCTAAATCCTTCCTATTCGTATACAAATCCAGATGTCTTTTAAATGCTGTAATTGTACCAACTCCTACCACTTCCTCTGGCAGCTCATTCCATACACACACCACCCTCTGTGTGAAAAAGTTGCCCCTTAAGTCCCTTTTATATCTTTCCCCTCTCACCCTAAACCTGGACTTCCCCTATCCCACCCAGCCCTTCCTAATCCCCACACCCCACCTTCCAGCCAAACCAGGGGAAAGATCTTGTCTATTTATCCTGTCCTTGCCCTTCAATTTTTTATAAATCTCTATAAAAGGTCACCCCTCAGCCTCCGATATTCCAGGGAAACACCCCCAGCGTGTTCGGCCTCTCCCTATATCTCAAATCCTCCAACCCTGACAATATCCTTGCAAATCTTTTCTGAACCCTTTCAAGTTTCACAACATCTTTCCGATGGGAAGGAGACCAGAATTGTACTCAATATTCCAAAAATGGCCTAACCAATGTCCTGTACAGCCGCAACATGACCTTCCAACTCCTATACTCAATGCTCTGACCAATAAAGGAAAACATACCAAACGCCTTCTTCACTATCCTATCTACCTGCGACTCCATTTTCAAGGAACTATGAACCTGCACTCTGAGGTCTCTTTGATGAGCAACACTCCCCAGGACCTTACCATTAAATATATAAGTCCTGCTCTGATTTGCTTTTCCAAAATGCAGCACCTCGCATTTGTCTAAATTAAACTCCATTTGCCACTCCTCAACCCATTGGCCCATCTGATCAAGATCCCCTTGTAGTCTGAGGTACCTTCTTCACTATCCACTACACCTCCAATTTTGGCGTCATCTGCAAACTTACTAACTACACCTCCGACGTTCAATTCCAAATCATTTTTATAAATGACAAAAAGCAGTGGACCCAGCACCGATCCATGTGACACACCACTGGTCACAGACCTCCAGTCTGAAAAGCAACCCTCCACCACCATATTTTGTACTCACATCATGTTGGTGGCCAATCTTGCTCCAGATCCAGTTAACACTATGCATAATAAATATGAGAAACAGGAATAGTTTTGTAATTTTGCCAAAGACACTTAATATGTTCTAAATTGGCCACACTTTATGTTCTCTAACTGAATAATGTTCCACTGTCACAATATTCTCCAGCCTACCCCCTCCCCTCTCAACCCAAATTCATCAGAATCTTCCAATTCACACCAACTCCTATTCACCCACCACCCCTGTCCACACATAGCTCCAAATTCAGCAATGACTCAGTTTTGGGAAAGTTTCAATGGAATTTTCCAACCGGCTGCATCTGCTGACACCCAAGATACATTTAAAGACAGGGGTAGAAAGCCAGCAGACATTGAACTGAAAAGAATTGGAGGAAAGTGCATGTTGTCAAATGTAAAAGTGTCAAGCAAAGTAGATTTGGTGTTAACATTTTTAAAATAAAAATGCAGCTGTAGAATGAGGAAACTCAGAGGTAAGCGCACAGAGTTAGTAATTATTGGTGGATTATTGGTGTTTGTAACACTAATTCAAACCTGTCCATCAACTCACCTGCTGTGATAATGCCGTACGGTAAAAGTCTTGAGAGACAGACCTTTGCATTAACAGAATCTATTCTTATAATTTGTAAATAAAATTTATACCTTCTCTGCTCTAGAAGACTCTTTTTGTTAGATCACAATGAAGTACCATTCTGCGGACAGCAGCTTACCACCATTTTCTTCAGGGCAACTAGGGTCAGGCAATAAATGTGGCCCAGCCAACGACGCCCACCTCCCACGGGTGAGTATAAAAAGTGGCTACCCTCACAAACGCTGAACCATGTTGGCCCTTAAAAATAAACCCACCTGCCTGCTCGTGGCCCACAACCCTCCAAACCTTTCCTATTCCCGTACTTATCCAAATACCTTTTAAACGTTGTAACTGTACCTGCATCCACCACTTCCTCAGGAAGGTCAGTCCTCACTTGAACCACCAAAGATTTGCCCCTCATGTCCTTTTAAAATCACCTCTCACCTTAAAATGTGTCCCCTACTCTTGAAATCTCCCACCCAAGGCAAAAGGCAACTACCATTAATGCTAAATGGCTGGTGAGTTTAACCTGAGACTCACCACTTACATTCTTTGTAATTATTCTCGTGCATGCCTTCTGGAAGCAGATGTGTAATGATTGGCGTGAACGGAACTCACAGTGGCTGTGCCGAGCAGCCTACAGGGAACGCTGACCACCATGAGGAGGGAGGTTGAGAAGGTAGGCACTCCAATGGTAACCTCAGCCAGAGTGGGAACTGAACTCTCATCGTTGGTGTCGCTCTGAGTGACAAACCAATTAACAAGCCAACGGAGACCAACGAAACCAACATGACAACAGCGCAATGTCTTACAAAAACACAGCTCCCAAATTTGAAGATCATCCAATTATTAGAGGACATTCATGTTGCGATTGAGAATGTTAAAAATCACACACCATCAGGTTATAGTCCAACAGGTTTATTTGGAAGTATTAGCTTTCGGAGCGCTGTAAGAAGAATGACGCAGCGTGATATTTAGCACTAATCATCACCTAGCTCTCAATACCTAGAGCCAGACCATATTAGAGCAGTTTAATGTGGCAGCTCATCACTATTTTCTCAAGGGCAATTAGGAATGGACAATAATTGCGTCCAGTCAATGTAGCTGACATCCCGTGAATTGGTGATTCAGATTCGGTCACACTCAAATTATAAAGGTTTCAAATCTGACTCCATTAAATGCAGTTCAATTACAAGTAAAATTCACTCAGCCATTCTACTCCCTACCTGCACAGCAAGATCCCACAATCATCGAGGAATGAATGACCAAGAACACTATATTGTTGTGACATTGGTTGAGGGGTAAATTCATAGAAATAGAATCCCTACAGTGTGGAAATAAGCCATTTGGCCCAACATGTCCACACCGACCCTCCAAAGAATAACCCACCCAGATCCATTCCCCTACCCTTATTACTCTACATTTACCCCTGATTAATGTACCTAACCTACATATCCTCGAACACTATGGGCAATTTAGCATGGCCAATTCACCTAACCCACACACCTTTGGATTGTGGGAGGAAACCCACACAGACATTGGGAGAATGTACGAACTCCACACAGACACTCACCCGAGCCTGGAATCGAACCTGGGACCCTGGCAGTGTGAGGCAGCAGTGCTAACCACTGATGGATCGTGCCACATATTGGACAGGTCTTAGCTGAATGAGTCAATTGTTAACAATCAGAATCAAGTCTTATGATAGACTTCAGATTTACTTCACAATTAAGTACATAACAGTCATTGTGCCCTCTGACCTCACCATTTCCTAAATGCAAAACCCAAACAAACTCATTTTAAACAAAAAAAAACAAATTGGCAGCTGTTCATGTTAAACTAACTTGTAGGGCTCTTAGAGTCAACTGGGAAAATTATGAGCTCATCCAAGAAGGAACCCATCTCTTGGGTGAGGCATTGAACAGAGACCCGATCTGCTGTCACAGTTGAATGCGAGCGATCCCAACGCACACTCTTTCAAAACTGACACAGGGCAGTTCTCCTCAGTGACCTGGCCAATATTTACCCCTCAACCTACAGTCACAAAAATGGTCACGAAAACAGAAATAGCTGGAAAAGCTCAGCAGGTTTGGCAGCATCTGTACAGCGATATCAGAGTTAATGTTTCAGGATGGGGTGAGCAGCATTTGCATTTCTATTGCACCTTTCCTGACTTCACCTCTAAGTCAACGAGGTGCTTTTGAAGCTTGGCCACTGTTATATCATGGGCAATCACACATTTTAAGCACAGTGAGATCCCACAACGACCAAACAATTTGTTTTTAAAATGTTTTTGGATGACTCAGAAATATTGGCTGCTCTGACCCATCTTTAAAAGAGCACTAAGGAACCCTGAAGTCCATCTGAGGTGTCTGATTGGGCCTTGCATTAGTATCTCATCGGGAGCAGCTCAGATAGTGCGGCACACTAGGGATGCTCAAAATCCTCAGTGTGCTGTTCAACGTGAAAACATTTCCAGGCTCAGTGCTACTATGTTTGACAGCCTGGCAATGCTCAGCATATAAAATAGAGAGTTACTCAGACAAAGGTATCAATGGGCTTCTCACATCCATGTAATTGGAGAACCGTAGGAGGAAATAAGTTTGATATGTTCTCAGAATTTTGGCTACTGCAGGTCGAAGAGGCTGGAGCAGACTTTGCTTCTGGGGCCGAGAGCGGAATGTAGACATATCTTGAAAGACAATATTCACAAATCATGCTTGTATAAAAAAGGGATTAAAGCCAGATTGGATTTCAGACCAAGACAAAATCCCAGAATAGCAATTAAATGGCTTGGCTGTGCTGTGTCTAAGTGGTCTGCTTGGTTGCACCAGATGCATCATTAATCTTGAACAGCTTGCAATTGCCAGATCTCCAATTGTCAAATTTGCCAACTCCATAAAACAACTCTGAGGTGTAACAGAGTAAGACATCAGACACCACAGCAGGGAGCCCAGAATAGACATGCATTCAGCATTACTGCAGAGCTTTCTAAATACCCCCCCCATCCCAAGAACTCCAGCAATAAATACACACAAGGACAAAAGAAAAAAATAAGGTATTGCTCCCTTTTTCTCAGGTTGCTTAAAGCTGCTAATCAATTGCCAAAATGACACTACCATCGTACAAGGTGACGGAGATGGATTTGTGTCACAGTAACATGCAACATTCAAAGTCTTCATTTTTCCCTCAAAGTTGATGTACAAGAGAGATGCACTGTGCAAAACAGAATCATTAAAGCTGTAATCTTTGAAGTTTGATCTTCTAAGAACACTGCAGCAACTCTAATCTTATGTGGTTACACAGTTTTCTCGATTATTTTTGTATTTGGCGTAAAGGACTTGGCTGTCATTGGATGCTAAGCCTGTCATTACAGGAGCAGTAACCCTCAATAATCAGTGTTCTTTTTTTACCCTACTGTGGAGATAACTACAAATAATCAAAATGCGATTCTGTTGCAATTAGCAAAGAAACGCAGAGCAGTACAAACCAGAAATATTTTGTCTTACCCAGTCAATAAAACTAGAAATAATTTGCAATTGAATGCATGTCCCCCAAAAGATTGTTCGTATAGTATGACAGACACACATGTGTATTTATATAGCACCATTCACCATCTTGGCAAATCAAAGTGCTCGACAATCTAACAGAATATTGTTGAGGTACAGTCACTGTCACAACAAGAGACTGTGAAGGCTAATTTGTGCAAAAACAGTAACAAGACAAATAATTTTTCAGTAAATCTTAATTGAGGCATAATTATTGATAAGTACATTGGCGATCACTCTCTAGTTCTTCTACAAGATAGCACAATAGATCTTTTATGTCCAGAGGGGAGTTTGGTTTAACATTTCAGCCAAAAAAAACCCACTTCTAATAGTGTGGCATGGGCAGTGCCAGTCTAAATATTGTTTTCAAGTTTCTAGAGTGGAACACAAACCCACAACTGATGACTGGGATGTGGTAATGTAACCAACTGTGCCATGGGACTAACTAAGGGGGAGGACAGCTTGGAACTTTACATCCCCATTCCCAATTATTATTAGGTATTGTCTAATCAACCTCTTCAGAGATGTTATTCAGAACAGTTCTGAGAAAGGGTCACTGGACCCGACCTGCTAACTCTGATTTCTCTTCAGAGATGCTACCAGACCTGATGAGCTTTTCCAGCAGAGCTGTTCTGTGTTTCTGATTTCCAGCATCTACAATTATTTCAGCTTTTAATGAAGGAAGTATGCAAAGGGTGACAGTGATTCAGTAGATACGTTGTCAGGGCCTCATCCACTAGGACCTTTTAAGAAAGCAAGTACATCACAGGAATTCCTGATGTTTTGACTTCAGTGAATGCGGCATTGCACACAGAGATCATGTTCATTTAATCCCTTCATGTGCCACTGGATTTCAACATTAAACATAGAAACATTGACTGGCTAGAGCACAGCAAAAGCCCATTCGGCCCCTCTGCAAGAGCCATTCATTCTAGTATCACTCCCCTGCTTTTCCTCCACTTCCCTGCAGATTTCAGATAATAATCCATTTCACTTTGAACGTCCTGATTGAATCTGCCCCTACCACATTCTCTCTCAGGTAATGCATTCCAGGTCCAAACCACTCAGTTTTTCCCTCATGGTATCACTGGTTCTTTTATCAACGACTTTTAAGCTGTGCTCCTTTGTTCCTGATCCTTTGACCAATGAGAACAATATCATCCAATCCACACTATCCAATCACCTCATCATTTTATGACATTACAAGGTCAGAGGATTTCAAAATGTTTCATTTGTCTCTGCAATTTTACTGAAAATGGGAATGAAAATGACAGAATAGAATCAGTTCTATCAAGATAGGCTCTCATCACATCACTGATATGGCATAGTGGCCAGCAATGCACCACAAACAAGATGCACTGCAGCAACTCATGAAGGCTCCTCCAAATCCACAATCTTGTCCACATCTTTTAGCTTCTTAGATCTGGAGCAGATATGTTGTAACACCACTTCTGCCGTCATCCCTCCAAGACATGCAATGTACTGACAGTGAAATATATCAACATTTCTTCACCATCACTGGGTCAAAATCCTGTACCTCCCTTCCGAACAGCACCGTGGATATAGCTACACAGCAAGAACTGTAGTAGTTCAAAGTGACACCTCACCAACACTTCATGAAGTGCAGTTGGGGATGGTCAATAAGTGGCAATTGATAGCACTCATGCCACATACCATGAACACATTTTCAAAATGCATACGTTGAGGAATGTTTTGATCACAGCGGTCAAGTTAGTTGGGTGGCATGGTGGCTCAGCGGTTAGCGCTACTGCCTCACAGTGCCAGGGACCCAGGTTCAATTCCTGGGCCTGACGGTGTGGAGTTTGCAAGTTCTCCCCACTCACCCAGTTTCCTGTGGTCTCCTCCCACAGTCCAAATGTGTGCAATTAGGTGGACTGGCCGTGCTAAGTTGCCCCACAGTGTTCAGGGATGTGCAGGCTAGGTGGATTACCCATGGAAAATAGTGTTACAGGAATGGGATGGGTCTAGGTGGGATACTTTTCAGAAGGTCAGGATAGGCTTGATGAGTTGAATGGCCTGTTTCCACACTGTAGGGATTCTAGGATTCTAGTCCTCAAGTGTTTATTACGTACCAGCAATGTTACAAAATGTATCAATTATCCTGAGTTGAGAAATCATCCCCACCCTCGCAATCTATAACAAACGTCCCAGGAAATAGTTGAATACAAGAACAGGTTTTCATTTCCAAACCCACTTTGTTCAATGAAGTGATTTCCAACTGGAATGTGACATCAGCAGTAGCTGCCAGAAATCACCAATATGGCTATTGTCCTTTTCTTATTAGAGATAGTAGATGTTTGAAGGCTGCTGTACTGACCGTGGATTGTGGAGTCCACGTAACCAATCAGCATCAAGGGGCTTTCTTCAAGCATGACTCTTGTTCTCTGATTATGCAAAAGTGAGCACTGCAGATGCTGGAGATTAGAGTCAAGATCAGAGTGGTGCTGGAAAAGCACAGGAGGTCAAGCAACATCCGAGGGGCAGGAAAATCGATGTTTTGGGCAGGAGCCCTTCAAGTATTCTCTAATTGTTGAGGCTAAGAGATACCATATTGCCTGTCTCAGCTCAACCAATCAAATTTCCCCAGGCAATACAGCCGTTTCCCTTCACTGTAACTTTTAGACAGCTCTTAAATGATTCCATCTTTATTAGTCCCTGGGTGTTTGGAGAAAGATTTATAAAGGGATCTAAAGGCAACCTTTTCACACTGAGGATGGTTCTGAGTGGAACGAACTGCCAGAGGAAGTGGTGGGATGCAGGTAGAGTCACAACATTTGGACAGGTGCATGACTAGGAAAGGTTGAGAGGGATACAGACCAAACGTAGACAAATGGGACTAATTTAGTTAGGGAAATTTGGTCAGCACAGACTAGTTGAACTGAAGGATCCGTTTCCATACTGTATGACTTCATAACCATGTGTGAGAGTTTCTTCTTTGTAACATTCCCAAAGATGCCTTTCTGGTGAACCCATGTTCCCCATGCCCCACTCAGGAAAGAGTTTAACCCTCTACCTGCTGAAGAATAGTAGAATCAGAGGTGATTATAGAATCTAGAATAGTTATAGCAACAGGAGGCTATTCAGTCCATCACATTCATGTTGGCTCCTTGCAAGGCCAACTCAGATTCACTCATGATCATCTCTATAATTGGAGGATAGGGGAAGTGACTGGGTCAATGCTGAGAGATCACTTCCTCCAGTTAGTGTGTCAAGAACAAAAAGGTCATACTCTCAGGATAAGGATCTCCTTTTATGACCAAGATGGAGAACATCCACTTTTGGACTTCTGCACCACAACGTCTGAGCATTCATAGATCCCAGAGTATCGGCAGTTCTTGGGAAAATCAGAGGAAGCGATGATCAGCAAAGAGGAACTGACAAAGGATCAGCAGGTCTTATTGAATCAAGGAGCAGACTCAAGTGGGTCTCATGGGGTACTTCAGTTCCCACTGCTATATTTGCCTCTCCTAGATGCTCTTGAAGTAGCTGTTCCCATTTACAGTTTTCTATATTGTTAACTACCACACCTATCTCGATGATTCCGTCCTGGCTGAAAGCTTTTGACATTTCCTCATTCCACAAATCCTTTCAGTAGGGGGTGCTGGAGATGGGAAAAAGAGCAAATATTTTGATTCATTTGAAGGATTGGATTGAAAAGTAGTGTGATTTCAACATAATCAGGAATAGATCAATCTAAATTTGGAGAAAGCAAACTACTTGTATTCAGCCACTTCGACGGCTGTCCCTGATATTTGTGACCAATATAAATCACTGAGCTAAGAAAAATGGTTTGGATAGCAGGACACCCAAATCTCTTCCTCATCCCATCACCATTATACATTTACTTAATTTTTTCAGCGTTATATGTTCACTGAATTGTTCCTGTATTTTTAAAATGTTTTAACACATTTGATATACTGGAGAGCAATGCCAAAATAACACTAGCTCTAAGGTTTATTTACTATGTGTTAAAACAGCTCTTCAATAACAAACTGTCTCTAGAAGACAGAGGGTTGTGGAGGAGTGTTGCTTTTCAGTTAGACACCTGTGACCAGTGGAGTGTCACAGGGATCGGGGCTGGGTCCACTGCATTTTGTCATTTATGTGAACAATCTGGATGTGAGCATTGGAGGTATAGTTAGTAAGTTTGCAGATAACACCAAAATTGGAGGTGTAGTGGAATGCAAAGACGGTTACCTCAGAGTACAACAGGATCTTGATCAGGTGGGCCAATGGGCTGAGAAGTGGCAAATGGAATTTAATTTAAATAAATGTGAGATGCTGCAGTTTGGAAAAGCAAATCAGAGCAGGACTGATACTCTTAAATGGGAAGGTCCTGGGGAGTGTTGCTGAACAAAGTGACCTTGGAGTGCAGGTTCATAACTCCTTGGAAGTGGAGTTGCAGGTAGATAGGATAGTGAAGGCGTCATTTGGTCTGCTTTCCTTTATTGGTCAGAGCATCGAGTATTGGAGTTGGGAGGTAATGTTGCAACTGTTCAAGATTGGTTAGGTCACTTTTGGAAAACTGCATGCAATTCTGGTCTCCTTCCTACCGGAAGGATGTTGTGAAACTTGAAAGGGTTCAGAAAAGATTTACAAGCATGTTGCCAAGATTGGAGGATTTGAGCTACAGGGAGAGGCTGAACAGGCTGGGGCTGTTTTCCCTGGAGCGCCGGAGGCTGAGGGGTGACCTTATAGAGGTTTACAAAATTATGAGGGGCATGGATAGGATAAATAGAAAAAGTCTTTTCCCTGGGATGCGGCAGTCCAGAACTAGAGGACGTAGGTGTAGGGTGACTGGGGAAAGATTTAAAAGGGACATAAGGGGCAACTTTTTCACACAGAGGCTGGTGCATGCATGGAATGAGCTGCCAGAAGAAGTGGTGAAGGTTGATACAATTAAAGCTTTTAAAAAGGCATCTGGATGGGTATGTTAATAGGAAGGGTTTAGAGGTATATGGGCCAGTTGCTGGCAAATGAGACTAGATTAGGTTGGGATATCTGGTCAGCATGGATGAGTTGGACAGAAGTGTCTGTTTCCGTGCTGTACATCTCTATGACTATATCCAGAACTCTGGCTCCCAGGACCTTCCCCTGCAAGCTTCCATCTACTTGAACCCTCAGAGGTTCCATCCATTCTTAAGGAATCAAGCACTACGAACATAAGTCAGTGAACAGACTAACAACTAAGTAGACCGTTGATCAATACACTGGAATCTTTCTACTCTCCAAATTTTCAACAAGGCAGGAGGGTTAGACCTTTGTCTAATGCTCTGCCTGTGCTGATCTATTCCTGGCCGGAGGGAGGTACTGAGAACTGCTCTGCTGTGGTTGTCTCTACAATTTCCTACAGTGAAATAAACCTCAACATGACTGCATAATCACAGGCATAAAGTGGATGCGCTGTCTTGCAGTGTTTTTGCACACACAGAATTATTAGAAGAGACGCAGCCACACACCCTTCTTTAACAATTTCCATTGCCAGAAACTGTTCAGTATTATTTGTTTAAACAACTGTCAGATTGCAGGCAGGGACACATCCTTAACTGAAGAAACAGTGTTATCCTGAGTTAAGGCAAACGCCAAGCATTAAGCCCCAGATAATCCAAGCACAAGAAATCAATGCCCTCCAAATTGCTCCTCCTTTTTGCAGAATTTTGGATTTTCTGCAAACGAATTTTGCTTGTTTATTGGGATAAGGGCAAACCAGTTTGAAATTTTCTCTCCCCATTCTCATTTTCTTTCCCCACTTAAAATCAAAATATCGTTCCTCTTCTGAATTCTCCGCTCAGTACAGAAGTACACACGTCCTCTTTGCAACCTATAAATCATTCTACTCCAAGATTGCAAAACGACAGAATCATTTGCATACCTCAGCCAGTCCCTCCCTGCCACGGATTTTCAAGACTCCTAATCTAAACCACCGCTTCTGGATTCGCTCCATCCTCTGTCATTTCAGCCTTGGCGTTGGTCTCTGGTAGGCTTGGCCTTTCACCTAGTTTCGTCAAGGCGTTTAAACTTCAAATTTCCGTGCAGCAGAATGACAAGCATCAGGTGTACAAAATTCCCCTGGCTCAGTCACTGCGTGACCAAAAAATTGCAAAACGAGTCTCCCTAAGAGATCATCCATTTCAAATTGCATGCGTGAAGACAACAGCCCAGCACATGCCAAGTAGAGAGTCTGCAGCTAAAGAGTGAAGATAAGGATTTTATTTTCAGATACAGAGTTAGCCTGACCTGGAACATAATGCCCAAAGGTCGGAAACAGATGCAACCACAGCTTTCAAAAATGAAATCGATTTGTACATGAAGTATATAAAAAAATAGTTGCAGGATTATGGGCGTGAGGAGGCAAAGGTTAGGGGTTTAAAGGTTTGAGCAACATTTCCACAGGCACAATAGACCCGGAGTTCTTCCTGAAATCCATGATACTAAAAATAATCTAAAGCATATGAGCCTAGAAGATTATTTCAACGTTAACTTTGATCAGCTGCACTGTGCCCTCTTAAGCCGGCAATTACACGATCAAGACCTTCCAGCAAGGTCCTTGATAAAACAACAGAATTTTGAGAAGTCACCATGGAGCCAGTGGAAGGCAGAGAGGGGAATTCCACTGTTGGAATCACATACAATCAAGACTCCAATCATCACAACAATGTTTCACGTGCACTTCCCATACATCACTAAGTCATTGCCAATAGTGCTTCAGTCGTGAGCTCTGCTTTAGGAACTGAAACTTCGCTTTCACTTCATGTCACCAGATTATAGCAATGAATTAGAGGCACAAAGTCAAACGCAAAAATGAACTAAGAGTTTATACACATCAGGAAACAATATGGGTCGCTGTCAAACAGGGAAGCTGAAAGATGACCTAATCCATGTCTTTAACATTAAGAAAGCTTTTGATAGAGAGGGCACAGAAAGAATATTTCCTGAGGAAGAAGATAGCTAGTCATCAAATAGAGCACTTTGAAGACACTTCATTCCATGGCAATGGAGTTGTTGAAGTGAATATTGATGATGTAAATACTGAGAGGATAGATAAGGTCAAGAGAAAAGGAAAAGGGGTGCTATACTTATTGTGTAATGTAAGCAAAGATGGGAGAACACTCAAACGATCATCACACAAAAAATGTACAACAAGGAAAGATCAGGGTACTTTCTAAAGGGTTATGAAGTTAAATGCAATGGATGTCCAAAGAGACTTTGGGGTTCAGGTACACAGATGTTTAAATTGTCAGGAACATTGCAGGAAATAATAAAGAAAGCTAATGGATTGCTGGCCTTTATATCTGGAGGACTGGAATACAAGGATGCAGGAATTATGCTGCAGTCACACAAACCCCTGGTTCTACCCCACTTGGAGTATGGACAGTAGATCTGGGCACCACACCATAGGAAGGGTTGATTGGTTGAGGGAGTACAACATAGGCTTACAAGGAGGTTATGAGGGGAGATTATACGAGTTCGGCCTGCTTTCTCTCAAATTTAGATGAAGGGGTGAAGTTTTCAAGATATTAACAGAAAAAGACAAGATAGATAAAAGATAAACTATTTCCAGTAGTTGGGGATTCTAGAACTTCAAAGTGTGGTAGAGGTTTGGAATTCTTCCACAAACAGCAGTGGATGCTGGATCCGTTGTTAATTTTTAATCTAAGATAAATTTTGTTCAAAAAAAAAATTAAAAAGGGATATAGGCCAAAAGGCAGGTATATGGAGTTAGACCACAGATCAACTATGATCTCATTGAATGGTGCAGCAGGCTTGATGGGCTGAATGACCGACCCCTGTTCTTACAAGTGGTGCATAAACATCAGCAAAGATTGATTGACATGAATGGACTGTTCCTGCACTGAATACTTGGGGCAATTCTGGGTCAAGGGTAGACAAATCTCTTTCAAACAAACCATTTCAAGCAGCCCACAGAACAAGGTTCCTGGAAGGTACTTACATTGCTGACCAGTTCTTGATTCTTCTTGATTCGCTCAAGTTCAGGAGTGTTAGCCACAGCGCTAAATCCTTTCCCTTTGTTCTTCTCAAAATCTTCTTTGTATTGCACCTGATGGGACAGAGGAGGGAAAGAGAGTTAGATTGACAATCTCTTAATAAAAACTCGGCTGCCAACAGGATGGTTACACAGCATTAATAACTTCAAAAACAAGGTACTCAGCTTCTCCCCCATTGGATACAACAGCCTTAATGTTCCATAGGAACCCATGACCCCTCACCCCAGCAACATCCCCTTTCTGTCCTTTTCGCCTTTGTGGACTTCCCCGTGGACGTAAGAGAATCATCGCTGAGGTAACTTCTGGCAATTTGACCAGAACACAAACGTCACTGCTCCCCCATGTCCACCACCTTCAAAATTCACTGCCCTCACCACCGTTGGCACATGTTACTGCACTGTTCATTGACAAGATGCACTGCACTAACACACTTTGGCTCCTTAGTCAACACCTTCCAAACCCATGACCTTTCTCATCTAGAAGGACTAGGGCAGCAGATGCACAAGAACATCAACAATTGTAAATTCCCCTCCCAGCCACTCACTATCCTGCCGTGAAATATAGTTGGCACTCTTTCACTGTTGCTGGGTCAAAATCCAGTACACCCTTCCTGGCAGCAACGTGGGTGCTCCTACATCCCAAGGATTACAACGGCTCAAGGCAGCAGCTCATCTCTGCCTTCTCTGGGATAATACATAGTGGGAAATAAACACTGGCCCACAAATATAAAATAAGCTGCACTTTGGAGTAATTAATTAGCTACAAGATGTTTCCAGTGACCTTAGCTTCTTGGAAGGTAATTACAGAGATATAATACACTATATCATGCTTACTCTAGAAGACTCTTCTCAGGACGACACGGCTGCTCAGTGGTTAGCACAGTGCCAGGGACCTAGGTTCAATTCCAACCTCAGGCAACTGTGTGGAGTTTGCACATTCTCCCAGTCTCTGGGTGGGTTTTCCGCAGGTGCTCTGGTTTCCTCCCAAAATCCAAAGATGTGCAGGTTAGGTGAATTGGCCGTGCTTAATTGTACACAGTGTCCAGGGATGGGTAGGTTAGATGCATTATTAGTCAGGAGAAACGTAGGACAATGGGTCTGGGTTGGATACTCTTCGGAGGGGCGGTGTGGACTTGTTGGGCCAAAGGGCCTGTTTCCACACTGGAGGAATTCTAATTCATTTGACTAGATGACGACTAATCTCCCACACACTAGATTGTATGGGCTCCGAAAGAATCTCTACACTGGAAGGAAACGGATGGCAGCACATGCAATAATTTCAAAATTAGGAACGGGAAGCAATTTATCTCCATTCCGAACAGAAATAAAGCAAGTAAGAGGCCCCCACTATTATTTGACTTCTAAATGCACCTCTCAAATTTCAAATCTAATGTTGATCTTGCTTTTTGTGCACCTTATTTGCAGCTGTAACTTTGTATTCCTCGCTCTGTTCCATCACCCTTTGATCTTTGTACAGGATGATCTGCCTGTATTGTTGGCGAAACAAAACTTTTCACTGTACCTAGGTACATGTGACAACAATAAATCAAAATCAAAGAGGTCACCCGATCATGCCTGTGGCTAGAATTGACAAACAAACTCTACCAAGACTGAAAAGTTTGCACCCAGTCCATCGCTGAATCAAGCTTTGGAAAAAGTAATTCAACACTTAAGCAGTTTGAAACCCTTGCAGAAATGACTTATTGCTTATGCCAGGTATGCATTCTCTCTCAAGAACAGCTCTGATTTTTAAGCACATTCTCCCCTCTCCACTTACTGCAATTCAGTTTTGACAGTACATTGCAGAGGTCATAAGAACCCACAAAAGAAAACACTGAACAGACACATGCCAGAATCTAGTGTAGAATATGAAAATCACACTGGATGGAGCAATGTTTAAATCTGCAAGTGTGACATCATAACCAGATTCATTCACAAGAAAGATTAACACCACATACTGATTTTGTTCTTGTTGAAAAAAAAGTGTTTACATTCACATGAATATTCTGAGCAGAAGTTTGATTTATTTTCAAAGAAAGCAGAAATTATATTCGAGTGTGATGGGGGCGGCTGTGTGTGCAGGAAGGTGGATGTCAATTTGCCATCCACTGCACCCAGCACCCAGTATTCTGTTTCAAAGGTTCCATTTCCCCTTCCTTTGTGCCATCATTCCAGAAAACTCTCTATTCCTGGAATCTTTAACCCTTAAGTACTACTCCATTTAAAAGCAGGAAGCGATTTATTGCTTTTTTATTGTTACTAAATCTAGGGGAGGAAGCTATGGCCCAAAAGCCTCAGTTGCTGATGGAAGACACGTCACACATGTCAAAACGAGAACAAACAGTGGTAGAAATCTTAGCAAGCTCCAATTGGGTTGTATGCGACTCCAGACCCACAGCAACATGGATCATTGCTCTCTGAAATGGCTCAGTAACCCACTCAATTTGTTCTGTCCCCAGTCTATGGTCCCTCTGATTTTTCCTGCCTTTGCAGGGAACTCTGAGGTCCATATGTGGTAGCAACTTCAAGCATGGGAAATGAGTGCATTTGCACACTTACATCAATATGTGTGGACATTCAAGGCTGGCTGGAAGGATCTAAAAGGGTTAATATTTGAGTGCGTGCAATAAGTACCGCCTACTTGTAATATTCCATCATTGGCAGGCCTGCTTTCAGCAATCCATTCTTCAATCTCGAGTTCCTACTGACTACCTTTCCTCATCTTGGGGTGGCGTGGTGGCTCAGAGGTTAGCGCTGCTGTTTCACAGCACCAGGGACTCTGGTTCAATTCCATCCTGGAGCAATTGTCTGTGTGGAGTTTGCACACTCGCGCTGTGCCTGTGTGGGTTTCCTCCGGGTGCTCCGGTTTCCTCCCACTGTCCAAAGATGTGGGGATTGGGTGAACTAGCCTTACTAAATTGCTCATAGTGTCCATGAATGGGCATGTTAAACAGATTAGCCATGGGAAATGCAAGGTTTCAGGAATAGGGTAGGAGGGTGAGACTGGGTGCGATGCTCTTCAGAGGATCGGTGTGGACTTGTTGGGCCAAAGGTGGAGAAAGTGAGGACTGCAGACGCTGGAGCTCAGAGTAGAGAGTGCAATGCTGGAAAAGCACAGCAGGCCAGGCAGCATCAGAGAAGCAGGAGAATCGACGGTTTGGACATAATCGTTGATCCGAGTGGCCTGTTTCCACACTATAGGGATTCTATGAAACATCTCTCCCCTCCTTTAAAAGACTCTTTGGCCAAGTGTTTTGTCACTGTCTTCATATCTCCTACCTCACTTCAATGTCAAATTTATTTGGTAGCTCTCCTGTGGAGCATCAAAGCAAATGTCTGAAATATTAAGTCACTATCTAATCCAAGGTGCTATTGATATCAGTAGCGAAGAGTGTAGTGCTGAAAAAACACAGCTGGTCAGGCAGCATCCAGTGAGCCGGAAAGTCTATGTTTCAGGCTTAAGCCCTTCATCCAAAAAGTCAACTCTCCTGCTCCTCGGATGCTGCCTGACCAGCTGTGCTTTTCCAGCACCACACTCTTAGACTCTGATCTCCACCATCCGCAGTGCTCACTCTCTCCGTTATTGATATTAGTCTGCTTTCTTCACCAAATGAACAGGACTCTCTTACGACACAAAATGTACTTTTTGCTTCACGGCTGTGTCTCAGCACCTTCTCATGTTAGGCCAAAGATAACCAGTAAAAAGCTCAAGAGCACAGGCTCTCAAGACGCTGAGGTTCCAGTCACATTGCCAACATTAACACTCTATTTATAGTATAGCACTGCCTGTGGAGGAAACATTGCAAAGCAAATGAGTTGTTGCATACGCCTCCGTGACAGTTTTAAATCATCTGAAAGCAAAGCAGCCACAATGACGATCGCTACCCACACTATCATGTGCACCTTCCTTTTACTTGGTATCCCTCCCTCTACAAATTACACTTCTGATATTCCTTCCCTATGTGCCGTGTTAGTATAATACACTTGACTCAGAATCAGAAGAATATCAATCAAGTTCCAGTCCAGCGATTTGAGCAAAAAATCAGACAGTATTGAGGGAGTGCAGCACGGTCAGAGATTTTGTCTTTTACTAGGGTTAATTCCAGAGATAAAAGGCTTGTTTTGTGAGCAGCAAGTGAGCAATTTAAGCCTGTACTCGCTAAAGAGTTGCGAAGAATGAGAGATCTAATTAAGGTATACAGGATGCCAAAGGAGATTCAAAAAAGTAGGAGGTAGAGAGGATGACCCACAAGGGGGCACAATCTAGAATGAGAAGTTATAACTTTAGGCTAAGGAGAGCCAGATTTAAAACAGAGATGAGGAGGAATTATTTTCAAAGGCGATGACCTAGTGTGTTATTGCTGGACTGTTGATCCAGAGACCCAGGTATGGTCGGAGGACCAGTGTTCAAATCCCACATCGGCAGATGGTGGAATATTGAATTCAACTTTTTAAACATTCTGGAATTAAAGTGGCCAATGTTGATTGACAGAAAGACTATCTGGTTCATGACTGTCCTTTGGGGAGGGAGTTCAAAAAGTTAAAAATCACACAACACCAGGTTATAGTCCAACAGGTTTAATTGGAAACAATAGCTTTTGGAGCACTGCTCCTTCAGCAGGTAGTTGTGTTCTGAAAACAAGTGCTTCCAAACAAACCTGCTTAACTATAGCCTGTGTTGTAAGATTTTCAAACTTTGTCCACCCCAGTGCAACACTTGCTCCTCCATCTTATGGGGAGGGAAACTGTGATCCTTACTGAGACAACAGTATCTCCTCAGACAACTTTCAGGTTTGGCCTGATAAACAGCAAATAACATGCACAAAACACAAGTGCCAGGCAATGACCAACTCCAACAAGAGAAATCTCACCATTGATGTTCAATAGTATTACCATCACTGGATCCCTAACTAATATCTTCCTGAGGGTGACTATTGACCAGAAACCGAATTGGACTTCGTTTTTATATGCTATAGCTACGAGAGCAGATCAGAAGCCAGGAAGCCTGTGGTGAGTAAATCATCTGATTGTCCAAAGCCTGTCCATCATCTACAAGGCACAAGTCAGGGGTGTGATGGAATACTCCCCACTTGCCTGGATGAATACATTTCTAAGAAGCAAATCAAGAAGCTTGACACTATCCAGGACAAAGGAACCTGAAAAGGGGGAGAAAATGTTGCTCAGTTTGGTCCATTTTAAGCAGATGATTTCAAACTAAAAGCAATGGTCATCTTTACTTGGAGGAGGATGCACAGCAGAGAAAGGGGGAGAAAAACAAGGAAAAAGCAAATGTCTCTCTTCAATTCATCAAGTGTCATTGACACAGAAGCAGCTGTATTAGAGAGTTAACCCAAAATATGGGATAACCAAGCATTCGTTGATTCATTGTCCCTCATGAATATTCCAGTAGAAACGACCAATAGTTGAAGCTGAGTAATAGAGATGCATTCAAGGGGAAGCCAAATTAGTATTTGAAAGATAAGAAGAGTTCTGAAGGAAGGAGTCATACACACACTGAAAAATTAACTGTTTCTGATGCTGCCACACCTTCGGAGTTTCTGCAGCATTCACGGTGTTTGTTTCAGATTTCCAGCATCTGCAGTATTTTGCTTTCATTTATAAGGGAGAAGATTATGCTAATAATGTGAAGATGAGGAAGCATGTTAAACACTGTAAATGAAACATTAATACCATCATGTAGGCAGGCTGAATGGCCTACTCCCATGAGATATACTCTGCGTAATTCTATGTAATCTGAAATTTGAGATAGAGCGGAACTAGTTTGTACTTGTTTCAAAGGAACAGCACAGTATCTTAAAGGCCCTTTACATGTGTGATAATAAATGATCTGTTCATGCTGGTTTACTTCTATTGTCTGTGACTTTCCCCAGGAGATCCTAAAATTCTCAATTGTGTTTTCAAATCCCTGCATGATCTCACCCCTCACAAACTCCAGAACTTCCCTCAAGTCTCCAAGATCACAGAGTTTTCCATTTCTGACCTCTTGCACATTGAAATAGACAACCACTTGACCAACTGGCAACAGAGCTTAATTATTTTTTAAAATGAGGGGAAGCGCAAGTGTGAAAAAGAGAGATTCTAGCATGGACTGGATGGGCCTATTATCAGGTTTGTTCTATAAATTTGGTGTAATATTATATGTAACAGATGGCATCAGCTTTTATGTTTCTTATACCCACTTCCACTAATACACTAGTATGAACGAGAGGGGAACCTATTCCCATAGAAGGTAAGGTTACAGCTCTCTCAACTGTCTGCACAAGGTTGTCTTTTGCAGCATCAGAAACCCCAGGCTAGTGGGCTGACTCATGCAATATCCCGGTGAGAATTCAGTGTTCATGAACCCCCAGGGCAATGAGTTAAACCTTTGAACATTCAATCGGGTGAACACATCCAGCGATGGAAACTCAGGCATTATCTGAACCGATTTTACACACTGATGGCTTAAAAAAATCTTCGTTCATTTTGTAAGCAAGTAAAAAAAAAAATCCTTTGTGATAGTTTTGAAACCAGCCTTTTATATCATGTAAAAATAAAACTCTTGAACATAATACCAACAAAAAAAAAATCATAGGACCCTTACCCTGCCCCAGAGGTGGCAATATAGCAAGAACTGATCTCCAGTGAATTTACATTTAATTACAATTAACAGGAGGTGGTGTTAGGTTGGTGTAGAGGGGAATAAAATGAATACGACAACTTCTATTTATAGTTTGCACTGTTCATTCCTTCTCCACATAAATCTATTCCCTTCTGCAACTTCTATCTATTTGGTCAATATGGCATCATTATTGGAGTTATGCATGACAAGACATTTCATGGTGGTATTACCAAACAAGATGTGACACCATGCTGTGCAAAATAAGGACAAATTTTGAAAGAGCTCCTTAACCGATAGGAGGTAGACAGGCCTAGGAAAGGAATCCCCAAGCCTAAGGCTTTGGCAATGGAAGGCACATCCACCAACAGTCAAGCAATTCCAATATAGTTAATGTCCAAGTGACCAGGATTGGAAAAGCTTGGATATCTCAAACGGCTGTAGGAAGATCCCAAGACAGACAGTGAGACCATGGAAGGGGTTTGAAAGCAAGGGTGAGAACTTTAGGATCTTACTTCCGTGCTTTTTTTTTGAAAGAGTTGGCATTCCTCAGATGATGATGATTCGGTAAATTTCCAAGTTGAGGCCTAGATTAGGATAAACTTCAGAGCAAGTTTAATCCTGTGCAGATTTATCAGACTGATTCTGATGACCATTGAGAAAAAAAAATTACAAAGCATGCAGAGAAAACATGTCTGCAGTTTCCCTAAACCCTTTCATTTTGTGGTTTTTGGCATCTGCTGGATAATTGCAAACTGATCACCATCCAGTCAGGTAACAAAGTGTTGGATTACTCTGCACTTGAAATGGGAAGGCAGAATTTTGGAGGGATGGATTCTTTTGGAGACTAATCAACGGCAAAAAGTCATATCATAAGAACTCCAACTGACTAGAGTTGACAGACTTCTGCTTATGTATACATTCTTTAATGGAGACACAACACGAAACACAATGGTGCAATTCTACTGTATCTCACTTTAAGGGAAACAACGAAGGAGAATAACTGCAATTAAGTCCCTGTTGCAGAGTGGTCTTAAAACAATATCTGAATGCACACAATAGAACATCACAAGAGCTATTTAGACAAAAGCAATGAAATATTTATAGTCACTCTGCTCTCGCTGGAATTCAGCCCTTGGCTGACACGCTGTAATGAGTAACATATTTCTCTACCTAATACATAACATATTGCAGCATCACACTATGTTTTCTTTCCCCCAAAAGGCCACTGACTAAGTCATTGAATGGAGACAACTATATAATAGCTGACATCTAATAGGGGAAATAAAAGACCATGCAGCCAATGAAGCACTTGAAGGCTGGTCAGTGTTGTAATGCTGGAAACATGACACACAAGACTGGAAACTGTGCCTCATTAACATATCTGAAGTGTAGAGGTGGAGTAAACAGTGAGAGCACTGCCCCTACACCAGATTACACACACATACACATACACAGTTTCCATTTCTTCAGTGCAACGTTTAAACCACAAACGTAAATGAAGACAACGTCCAAAAGTAAAAGGCTCTGTGGTCCACACACCAGCTCCCACACCCAACTTCCACGCAAACTGAAGTCAGGTTTTCTGATGGTAAGACGACACATGCTGACTTACATTGACCAGGGACACCAACTCACCACATGTGACCTATCTTCCCCCACTGCCCCTATCCACACTCCCAACTTCAATCAGCCAATAATATTCAGAAATGTCTAACAAGTCTGCAATTAGAGTCATAGAGTTAAACAAAACTGAAACAGACCCTTCAGTCCAACTCGTCCACGCCAGCTAGATATCCTAAACTGATCCAGTCCCATTTGCTAGTATTTGGCCCATATCCCTCTAAACCCTTCCTAATGATGTGCCCATCCAAGTGTCTGTTAAATGTTGTTATTGTACCAGCTATACCACCTGCTCTGGGAGTTTATTCCATTTATGCACCACCCTCTGCTTGAAAACGTTGTCCCTGAAGTCCTCCCTAAAATCTTTCCCCTTGCGTGAAACCTATGCCCTCTAGTTTTGGACTCCACTACAAGAGACAAAAAAAACCTTGGCTATTCAACATATCCGTGTCCCTCATGTTTATATAAACCACACCCCTCAGCCTCCAACAGTCCAGAGAAAGTAGCCCCAACCTATTCACCACATCCCTATAGCTCAAACCTTCCGACCCAAGCAACATCCTTGTAAATCTTTTCTGAACCCTTTCAAGTTTAACAACATCTTTCCTATAGCAGGGAGACCAGAACTGAACACAGTATTCTAAAAGTGGCCTAACCAATGTCATATACAGCCATAACACGACATCCCAAATCCTATAAAACAATGTTCTGACCAATAAAGGCAAACGTACCAAACACCTTCTTCACCGCCCTGTCTACCAGCAACTCGACTTTCAAAGAATCTGCACCTGCACCCCGAAGATTTCTTTGTTTGGCCAAACTCCCCAGGGCCCTGCCATAACTATACAAGTCCTACCCTGGTTTGCCTTACCAAAGTGCAATACCTCACTATCAAAATTAAACTCCATCTGCTATTCCTTGGCCCATCTGATCAAGATCCCATTATACTTGGAAATATCCTCCTTTATTATCCACTACACCAAATTTGGTGTCATCTGCAAACTTACCCACCATACGTCCAAATAAAAGACAAATAAATTTAGGTTCAAGTGTATTTATTATAAGATGACCTCCACATGGTTAATTCATTCTTTAATGGGATATCTGCTTTGGGGGAGGGGGGGGGGGGGGGGGAAGAGAGTTAGCTCAGTTGGCTGGACTGCTGGTTTGTGATGCCAGTGTGACGCGAACAGCGCGGGTTCAATTCCTATGCCAGCTGAAGTTACCACAAAGGACACCCATCCCCCCACCCCTTCTCAACCTCTCCCCTGGCCTAAGGTGTGGTAACTATCAGGTCAGACCAGCAACTGTTATCTCTCTATATGGTCCAGAAGGACTATGGTAATTTTATCTTTATACATTGGTGACAAGATCAACATTATCAACCCTAATGGTCCTTCAGCTGAGTAGTTTGCTCAACTACTTCATAGGACAGTTAAGAATAAACTATATTGTTGGAGGTTCAGAGGTAGATCAGATCAGGTAAAGATTTCCTTGCCTAAAGACAATTTTTTTTTAAAATGACAATTCATGGCAGCTTCAGAGCACCATTGCAAAGTCTAGCTTTTAATTCCAGATCTATTCCACCAGCTGCAATCCAGAGAGAGAAAAAAAACAGCAATAATTAGACACGAACATCCTGGCCAGACAGAATTCCAGTTTGAAGAATACAATGAGAGTCAGATCAGTGGGTATCATTCACAACTTTTACTGCTTTTTCCTTCTGCTAGAGTTGGGACTTGAACCCATGTTCCCACAGTAGCTGCCTTTGGGTTCCTGGTCCTGTACCATAACCATCGCACTACCACCTTCCCAAATATATAGCTCTGGGCTCCATTGCATTTTCAGGCCTTCATTAAAGGTTTTTGACTGCCATGGCATCAACTCTATTTGAAGAGATGGTGTAATGACAGCCAAGGATATTAGCACAGCCCTGGTTAAATCAAGACTAGCACATTCGCTTCCGACTCAATTGTTTTGGTGAGAAGGAAGGAAAATTGGTATTTTAGGCATGAAAGGCCCCAAACCAGCACCCAAGATGGTGGTTGCGATTCAGACTAGAGATGTCTATCCTAAACATTATCAATGTCATCACTCCTTCTGAACCCAACAAGATCAGTCAAGTCTCGTTCAACCTGGAAATAAAAAAAAGTATGCTGCAAACCAGAAATATCAACAGAAAACACTTGAATTACAGAAATTTCTGATGGCTTTTAGTCTAATCCGATTCTTAGCCATATTGAACTTAAAATGTTAGGTCTGTTTCTCTCATCACAGAAGACCATAAATCCATAATGTACAGGAGCAGAATTAGGCCATTCAGCCCACTGAGTCTGCTCTCTGCCATTCAATTATGGCTGATTGGTTTCTCAACCCCATGATCCTGCCTTCTTCCTGTAACGCTCGATTCTCTTATTAATCAAGAACCTAGCTCTGCCTTAAATGCAATGACTTAGTGGCCATAGCTTTCTGCAGCAATGGGATCCACAGATTCGCTACATTCTGACTAAAGAAATCCTCATAGCTGAAAATGTGTTGCTGGAAAAGCGCAGCAGGTCAGGCAGCATCCAAGGAACAGGAGAATCGATGTTTCAGGCATCAGCCCTTCTTCAGGAAATCCTCATCTCAGGTCTAAAGAATCATCCCTTTACTCAGAGTCTGTGCCCTCTGGTCCTAGTGTCTCCAACTAGTGGAAACATCTTGTCCACGTCCACACTATCAAACCCTCTCAATATTCTCTAAATTTAGAATCAGATCCCCCCCCTCATCCTTCTAGACCCCACCAGGTACAGACTCAAAGTCTTCAACTCACTTGACAAGCCTTTCATCCCTTGTAAACGCCTATGGATAAACCCAACACCAGCACATCTTTCCTTAGATACAGGGCCCAAAACTGCTCACAATATTCCAAAGTCTGACCAGAGCCTATTCAGCCTCAGCAGTACATCTCTTGCTTTTGTATTCTAGCCCTCTTGAAATGAACACTAACATTGCATTTGCCTTCCTAACCAGACCTGTATTTTAAACTTGAGAATCCTGAATTCCTGAGTGCTTCAGATTTCTGAAGCCACTATTCTTCCAAAGTGCATAACGTCACACTTTCCCAAATTGTATTCCATCGACCATTTCTTTGCCCACTCAACTAGCCTGTACAAGTCCTCCTGCAGCCTCCCTGCTTCCTCAACATTATCAGTCCCTCCATCTGTCTTTGTGTCATCTGCAAAGATATATACAGTGGTCTTAGTTCCTTCTACAACGTTTATGTAGAACGTGAATAAGTGTAAACCCAACACAAACCTATGCCAAACTCCTCTGATCACTGGCAGTCATCCTGAAAAAGACCCTTTTCTCCTTACTCTGCTTTCTGCCAATCAGCTAATCCTCTATCCATGACAGTACCTTGCCCCTAACACCATGGGTCCTATCTCGTTTCGAACCTCCTGTGAGACATGTTGTCAAAGACCTCCTGGAAATCTAAATCAATCACATCCACTGGCTCTCTTTTATCTAACTTGCTCATTACCTCCTTAAAAGAATTCTAACAGATTTGTCAGGAGTGATCACTCCTTGATGAAGCCATGCTGATTCAACTCTATTTTACAATGCACTTCCAAGTACTCCACAATCTCAACCTTAATAATGGACTCTAAAACCTTAACAACTGAGGTCAGGCTAGCCAGACTATTAGTTTCCTGTCTTCTACCTCCCTTCCTCCTTAAACAGAGGTACTATATTAGCTGTATTCCAGTCTCTAGGGCACTCTCTAACTCAGTGATTTCTGAAAGATCACCACCAATGCCTCCACAATCTCATTTATCTCCTTCAGAACTCTGGATTGCAGTCCATCTGGTCTGGGTGACCACCTTCAGACATTTCAGCTTACTCAGCACTTTCTCATTAGTAATGGTCACTACAATCACCTCTGCCCCCTGACTATCATGAAGTTCTGGTATGCTGGTGTCTTCCACTGCGAAAACTGATGCAAAGTACCTAAGCAGTTCCTCCACCATTTCTTTGTTCCCCATTACTACCTCTCCAGCTTCATGTCCCAGCAGTCCAATGTCCCCTCTTGCTTCTCTCACTTTTTATATTTCTAAACAATCTCTTGCAATTTTTAAAATATTAGCTAGTTTACTGTCATATTTCATATTTCATCTTCAACCCCCACCCCCCCGCCCCGATATCCTCTGCTTGTTTTTAAAGAGATTTCCCAGTCCTCTGGCTTCTCACTAATATTCACCACATTGTATGATTTTTCTCTTGTTTTTTTATGCTGACCCTGACTCTCCTCATCAGCGTTGGCTGCTTCATCCATCCTTCAGCATGCTGCTTCTTCGTTGGGATAAATTTCTGCTGTGCCTCCTGAATTACCCCAGAAACTCCTGCCATTGCTACTCCACTCTCTTCTCTCCTGGGCTCCCCTTCCAATCAAACTCTGGCCAGCTCCTCTCATCTTTGGAGTTAACTTTATTCTATTGTAATACCACTACGTCAAATTCCAGCTTCTCCCCAAACTGCAGGATAAATTCTGTCACACTACAGTCACAGCCCCTTAGGGATTCCTTCACCTTTAGCTCACTAATCAAGCCAACTCATTACATCCCACCGAATCCAGATTTTGCCTGTTCCCTAGTGGGCTCTACCACAAGCTGCTCCCAAAATAAATCTTGTAGATATTCCACAAATTATTTTTCTTGATATCGGCTACCAATCTGATTTACCTAGTCCACTTGCATATTGAAGCCTTCAAAGCTTATGGTAACACTGCCTTTCTTACAGACCTGTTCTATCTAGCGATTTACTTTCTTCCCCATATTCTGACTACCTCTAGGAGGCCTGTGCACAACTCCCATCGGGGTCATGTATCCTTTGCGTTTCCTCAACTCCACACACAGACTCTACACTTTCTGATTCTATATCCCTTCTTGTTAATGATTTAATTTCATTTTTAATGAACAAGGCAGCCTCACCTCCTTCTGTCCAACAGCTTGTCCTTTTGAGAGGTGGTGTATCCTTGGATATTTAGTTCCGTACCTGATCAACTTATGGCCATGTCCCTGTGATACGCACATCGTACCCAACAATTTCAATGTGCTATAAGCTCAATTTACCTTGTTTTGTATACTGCATGCATTTAAGTACAACATCCTTAGGCCTGCATTGACTGACCCCCTTCTCATAGATGTCCCCGTATCTGTTGTGCATGAAGTTAGATTGATCTCCCTTTCCACTCTATGTCCTATTACTTGTTCTAGAAACTTTAAGAGCCCATCAATAATTCTACCGCTTCATGCTGGCTGGTCAATTGTTTGATAATGACTTGACAATGGGTGAACCTGTCTGCTTTACCAAATTTATCACAGTCAATTTGACTTTGTTCTGACTTTTCCATCTTTGAACGTTTTACCTTGTTATTCTAACTTTCTTGTTTGTGTGCTCTCTCGAATTGTAGTTCCCAGGCATTCCTTAAATTGGAGGAAACGCTAACCTTAGTGCCTTCCCAATTTCCATCCTTGCTTCTCTCGTTATCCTTGGATGTATCTCACCCGGTCCTGGTGGGCTGGGACTTTTATCTTTGGGAGTGTTGGGAGTTTGAAGGGTGACCTTACAGAAGTTTTTAAAATCATGAGGGGCACAAATAAAACAAAAAAAGTTTCAGGTCTTTTTGCAAGGGTAGGGGAGTCTAAAACTAGAGGACACAAGTTTGAGGGGGGGGGGGGAAATTTAAAAAGGTAACAGAGGGGCAACTTCTTCACGCAGAGGGTGGTGGATACATGGAATGAGCTGCCAGAAGAAGTGGTAGATGCAAGTACAGTCACAACTTTTAAAAGATATTTGGACGGGTACATGAAAAGGAAATATTTGTAGGGATATAGGCCAAACGCAGGCAAGTGGGACTGGTTTCATTAGCAAAACCTGGTGAGCATGGACGGGTTGGATCAAAGGGGATGTTTCCGTCCCTCTGACTCCGCTGAGCCTTCCTCCCCCTTTAACGTTTTCCGTAATTTTCCCTGCAACTGAACCCACCCCTGCTCACTATTTAGTTTAAAGTTCTAGTTATGTGATTCACCAGGATTCTGGTCCCAGTGTTAGGTTCTTTTTCTTGAGATTCTTACACACTTGATGCAACTGCACTACGCCAACCTCTGTGAACAGCCAAATTTTATTAAGCAAGTACAAGCTTTGGAGGATCATTTAACACTCTTTGCAATGCTTGCGAAGGCGTGTCAAGAGAAGCTATCTGAAGAAGGGAACAGTCCTCTTTTTTTTTGTACAGGATGCTACATCACAGTTAGTAATGCCCACAAGACAACTACCAGCCACTCCCCTACAGTCACATACCACTCAAGACACAATGCAGTGACTTGACAATTTCCAGAAACAATATAATGTAAATTATTCCTCAATGGCAAGGTCTGCAGGGTGTGGTCAGAATTCCAACTGCAATGTTTTTATTGATTCGGAATACGAGATGATAATGTAAATTTACTGTGAATAATAGGAGATGGTAATGTAAATTTTTTTACATTGTACCTGCAAGATAGAGAAACATAGCATCCTACCCTCTACGACATCTAATTTCCTGCTGGTCAGCACAGCAAATTAACTCCTTAACATGTTACCAGCATGTTTCAGGTGGAGTCCATTCTTTTGGAACAGCTCCCTCCTTCCCTGTCCTGGTGCCAATATCCTATGAATTTAAACCCATTTCTTCTACACTAATCTCTGAGCCATTGCAGATCTGTTGGAATTTCTCTAGCACTTCCTGTTAACTTCTAGTTGATCCTATTCTCAGAGGTCACATTTCCCCAATATTTCTGGAGAAGGTTCATTTATTACAAATAAAATCTGTAAAGCATAATTTTTCTTCATAGTCTTATTTTTGTCCCAGGTTGCTTGCTACTGTGTCAGGAGGATTAACCATTCATTCTTGGAGAATCAAGGACAACATTCATTTGCAATTCTCTTGCCCATCCTTAAAAGAAAAAGTACTTTTGATCTTTGCACATACTTCATTACGGAGTGAGAAAAGTAATTTTCATGCAAGCAAGCAAGCAATAATCCTTTGAATGATTTACACCATTGTATGTTTGTAAGAATAACGCTTTGCAAAATGCCCTTTAAAGGCAAAAGGCCTTTCAATTTTAGTGAATCTACAGTGCATCCGAAATCCAGGACAAAACGGGGCTTGGTTTAACGTCTCATTTGCACAGTGCAGCCCTCCCTCAGCACTTTACTGGAGGTTAAGCCGAGATCTCATGCTGAAGTCTTGGGACTTGAACTGGTGGCCCAGATTTTGGGCACGTTGGGATCTGTAGGCATCAGAACTCCAATGCTAATCACAAAAACTGGCAGCCAAACAACAAAGTACAGAAAACATCCTGCTTATTCACTTTGTGTGTGAGAGGCCTTTTACTGTCAGAAACAACACATGCTACGTTTCCTGCTTTTTCTTATGCAAAACAGGTCAAGTACCAAGTTCCATTTGAGTGAACAGTGAGGCAGATCACGTAAAGCGGACAAGATGTTGTAGTAAATGCACTTCTAACAGTCACGAACTGTAAACTGACACAAAAGGCATTTGAAGTCCCTGAACAAAAGAGGGTAAGGCTGCCTAATGTTCTGTGGGTAAAGCAAAAAAAGGGTTTAGGATGAAAAAAAAAACACCTCCAGCTGCTTACTAGAAATTCAACTTTGGGAGTCTGCAAACAGCTTAAATGTTCACGTAAACCCATATGCTCTGAAGGGCACCGCCTAACACATTGTCAAGTCTGTCGGCCATTTTGTACGATCCCACAAAATGTCAATGGAAATAATCGTCCAGTTCATACTCTTGTTAGCTCTTCTAAAGAGCGAGTCAGTTAGTCCCATAAGACAAGGTTAGAATGGTGCTGGAAAGGCACACGGGTCAGGCAGCATCCAACGAGCAGGAAAATCGGCAGGCTGGAAATTCCTGATGAAGGGCTCCTGCCCGAAACGTCAATTTTCCTGCTCCTCGGATGCTGCGCTTTTCCAGCACCACTCTAATCTGGTCTCTGATCTCCAGCCCTCACTTTCCCCCAGTCAGCCCCATACTCCATTGCCTTGAAACCACTCTGCTTTTAAGCTGATTCACTTTGGTGATGCTGGCCAAAAGGAAGAATTTTGGTCAGGAGACTGACTATTTTCTGCTCTCTCTCAAATAGTTCCTGGAGATTTTTACATCCACGTGAGCTGCAGCAACAAGCAGATCAGCATTAGTTCAATGTCACAGATGAGAGATCGCATTGTAGGGCTCCCTCTGTACAACACTGGAACACAGGCCTTAGGTTGCATGCCAAATACTGGAATGGGTAAGAAGTGGAGCTGGAAAAAGCACAGCAGGTCAAGCAGCAGAGCAGGGGAGTCGATGTTTCAGGTTGATACCTTTCATCAGGACTGAGGGAGGGGAAGGGGGCTACAAAATAAATAGATGGGGTTGGGGCTGGCTGAAACATAGGTGGGATGCAGCTAGGAGGTGGTGTGATTTCTCAGTGGGAAGGGTGGAGCAGACAGGTGAGAAGGAAGATGGATAGGTTGGGTCAGGTTAAAGAGGGCAGAGTGGAATGGGAGGGCTGGGCCTGGGACGAGGTGACGCATACGACATGTCCATATCCTGGGCCTGTTCCACCGTCAAAATAAGGCCACATGCAAACTGGAAGACAACACCTCATCTTCCGGCTAGGGAGCTTATAATCACATGATCATCACCAGCTTCCAAAATCTCCCCACCTCATCCCAGTTAGGGGAATGAGATGTATTGTACAGGTTTTCACACAGGAAACTACATTGAGGCCAACAAAAGCAATTCTTCCCCATCTCTGCAACTTCCTCTAGCCCCATCATACTGCACTCTCTGTGCTCCTTCCATTCTGACCTCTTGAATAGCCCCGATTGTCAGCAATAACTCCTCCTTCAGCTGCTGAGTCCTTAAATTCCAGGATTTTCTCTCAAACTCTTCTTGTCTGATCTCTTTTAAGACACTCCTTAAAACCTTACTACTTTGACCAAACATTTAATCAAGCAATGGATAGGATAAATAGACAAAGTCTTTTCCCTGGGATCAGGGAGTCCAGAACTAGAGGGCATAGGTTTAGGGTGAGAGGGGAAAGATATAAAAGAGACCTAAGGGGCAACTTTTTCATGCAGAGGGTGGTACGTGTATGGAATGAGCTGCCAGAGGATGTGGTGGAGGCTGGTACAATTGCAACATTTAAGAGGCATTTGGATGGGAATATGAATAGGAAGGGTTTGGAGGGATATGGGCCGGGCGCTGGCAGGTGGGACTAGATTGGGTTGGGAGATCTGGTCAGCATGGATGGGTTGGACCAAAGGGACTGTTTCCATGCTATATATCTCTATGACTCTAAGTGCCTCTTGTAGATTCCTGATGAAGAGCTTTGGCCCGGAACGTCGATTTTCCTGCTCCTCGGATGCTGCCTGACCCTGCTGTGCTTGTCCAGCACCACTCTAATCTAGACTCTGGTTTCCAGCATTTGCAGTCCTCACTTTTGCCTCGGGTGGTTCAATGCTAAATCCTGCAGGTCAACTTTCCTGCAAAATCCCACACAATATTTCACCACATAAGACGCACTACATAGAAACCAAAATTGTTCATGTTACTCATCAAGTTCTGCAATGCTAGAAATTTGTCTGTGAAGCCTGTGAAGGCTGTCCAATTTGATATACTCACAGTGAATAGTCTGTGATGCTCATTACCACAGAAAGCATTTGAATCAAAGAGTGTAGATACATTTAGGGAGAAGCAGAAATAATGAGATTTTAAAAAGTACAGAGTAACAGATTGAAATGAGGATATAATAGGAAGTGGCTTGTGCAGGCCATAAACACCAGCACAGAGTAATTGGGCTGAATGGCCAGCCTCTGATGTTAATTCTATGGAATGACTATATTTTAAAAAGCAATTTTCCAATATAGTTCCAGAGATCTTGCAAACTTTTCGGCTGTTTTATAGAAGAAGCTCTTTCTATTGCTTGTATTTAACAATACCATTTTCCAATACCTGCTTTAATACGGGTCTATTAAATTTTGATCCTGCTGTTTTGCAAATATTTATTAGCCTATTAATCTAGTTCCTGGAACCCTTGAATCTAAATTGACTGCAGTCATAGGCCAGTGGAAGACTCGCAGACCCAAATAAAACAGGTTGTGTCACCAAGCTAAGGATTAGATTGTACAAATGCTGGGGGAGCTAGACTTTTGAGACCCAAATCAACAGGCCAACACAAGAAGGGTTTCACGTCTGTGAAACTGAAGACCTTTTGCCTGCAAGGAAGAGATTGAATCAATGAGTGTCAACTGTGTTTACATTTTTCAAATTATTTAAATTGCCACTATAATTCTGCTGTACGGATAATAAACCGACATTCACACAGTAACGAGTCTGAGCATTAGTCTGAGATCCCTTCAGGCCTCAGCTGAGCAGACTGCACTCACAAAAAGGTCATTCATTCTGCCCAAGAGGATCTGCATTTAAATGCCAATGTCTGTTGCAGACCATTAAATCATCAGTTTGCTCCTCATTTGCATTTTGGCTGGCTGGCCAGCAGGTCCACAATCAAACCAGCTAATTCCTCCTACATTTACATAAAGCAACCCCGACACACACTGGAACATTCTGGAAACACAGACGAGTATCTCTGTGTAGGATAATCCTACAGATGTACTCAATGTGAACCCAAGGCTGCATCTCCAGTCGAATGACACTGAACACATTCAAGTATATGAATGCTAAATTGATTCTTTAACAAATATGAGTCACTCCCTACAGGGAGACAGGAGATGGCCAAATCAGCCCTACAAACTTGCTCAGCTATTCAATTATTTTGTGGCCTGCATCTTAATTCCACCCATTTGCTTTGGTTCAGTAACCCTCAATAACTTTGCCTTCGAGATTTTTCAAGTGACTGCCAACCTGAGCACCTCTGTCAGGGGCAGGAGTCCCACATTCACAATGCCCAAGGGTAAAGAAATGCTGCCGAGAATTACCCAGCTGGTTTATCCCAAATTTCATTTTGGCCACATACTTGCAACGTCACAAAAGCACCCAGTTCTACTCTCAAAACATTGCCAGATATCCCCTCTGCCTTCTCCATTTGGCATATCAAAGTCTGTGCCATTCAACTGCTGTTGATATGTTTCTCAACTCCATTCTCCTGCCTTCTCCCCTTGATCCCTATACCAATCAAGAACCCATCTAGCTCTGTCTTACACACAATGATTTGACCACCGAAGCCCTCTCTGGCACTGAGTTCCACAGATTCACAATTCTCTGGTTGACAAAACTCCTCCTCTTTTGGGTAGCACTGTGGCTCAGTTGTTAGCACCACTGCCTCTCAGCACCAGGGACCTGGATTCAATTCCGCCCTCAGGTGACTGTGCGGAGTACGCATTCTTCCTGTGCCTGCTTGGGGTATCGCTCCACAGTCCAAAAGGTGTGCAGGTTAGGTTGGGATTAGCCATGCTAAATTGTCGAGTGTGTGGTGCTGGAAAAGTACAGCAGGTCAGGTAGCATCAGAGGAGCAGGAGAGTCACGTTTTGGGCAAAAGCCCTTCCCTGATCCTTGGATACTGCCTGACCTGCTGTGCTTTTCCAGCACCACACTCTCAACTTTAACCTCCAACATCTGCAGTCCTCACTTTCGCCATGTTAAATTGTCCCTTGTGTGGAGGTTAGGTGGATTAGCCATGGGAAATGCAGGGTTACAGGGATAGGGTAGGGTGGGTCTGAGTGGGATATTCTTCAGATGTTTGCTGTGAATCTGATGGGCGAATGGCCAGCTTCCACATTGCAGGGATTCTGTGATTATACCTCCACTCCAAAGGGTTATCCTTTCATTCTGAGGCAGCTCATTCTATACACGTACCATCCTCTGTGTGAAACAGTTGCCCTTTTAGGTCTCTTTTCTATATCTTTCCCCTCTCACCCTAAACCTATGCCCTCTAGTTCTGGACCCCCCCGACCCAAGGGAAAAGTCTTAGTCTATTTATCCTATCTATGCCCCTCTATAAAGGTCACCCCTCAACCTCCAATGCTCCAGGGAAAACAGCCCCAGCCTATTCAGCCTCTCCCTATAGCTCAAATCCTCCACCCCTGGCAATATCCTTGTAAATCTTTTCTGAACCCTTTCAAGTTTCACAACATCTTTCCGATAGGAAGGAGACCAGAATTGCACGTAATATTCCAACAGTGGCCAAACCAATGTCCTGTACAGCCGCAACATGAGCATGGTTCCAATCTAAGTGATCCTTAATACCAATTGAGACATGACTAGCTCCGCCGGCCAGCTAATGTTATACAGGTCAGACGTCAAACTTACGGATGTGCTATTGTGCATTTCTTAGTGCTGCAACAGCTTGGGAGAGACACGAGGAGCCAACGTTGGGCAGGTAGAGCCAATGTGACAGTCTGATTCCAGAGAAAAATGCAAACATGGGCAGATAAAGTCCATTAGGTAAGGTTTACACTGCATGAAAATGCATTGTTCAGCACAGTTGGGAACCACACATCAGAAATTCCCTACTCCAGTCCCAATCAGTGTTCAAGTAGCTGGTCACAGAGAGAGCTGTCCCGAACTGCTGAGCAAACGCACTAGGGAGACAAATTTACTCAGTCTGGTCGTCCACCTTCAGCTTTATCATCTGTTTGTTGCCTGTTTTTCTATGCTAACTAAACAGGGTGGTAACACATTCTCCAAGTGGTAGTTTTGTCTACTAGGGGTGCAAGAAATCACATCAGTATTTTCAGGGGTGACCTTTATGCAACATAGCTAGTTGCAATGGCCTGGGCTGCACTGCCTGAAAGTGCAGTAGAAAAAAGGTTCATTAAAACCAAGAGAGACAGAAGTCAATCAGAACTCAAATTGAGAAACATTGACAGGGTAATGGAGAAAAGGCAGATGAATGGAATTAATTGAAAAGCTCTACCCTAGAGCCAGAAGAGGTACAATAGGTCAAGTTTTGCTTGATATTATTGCATTATTTCCAGGGAGGCAGGGAGGAATATTTACAAAAGAATCTTTTTGCTTCGTACCATACTTGGAGAAGCAGGCAGTCTCTTTGCAGCCAACCAATCAACCATAAATCTCACGGGTATGAAGCGAAATATCTTAGCAACCTATTAAGATTGGACAGCGTGACCTTGACAAAGAATTAATGGCCTGCGATGGGCAGAAGAAAGCTTGCAATTATATTGTTTCCTCCGTGACCTCTGGGTGTCCCAGACTGGCAACAAAGCAAAATTGAAGAGCCTTCATTGTTGCACTTCAGTAAGCTAGGTTGTAGAAGCTGCGTATCTTCACAAACTCAGGTTTGGGAAGGTCAGGTGATGCTGGAAAGCTCATTTAATAATTCTTCTCATGATGCTGCAGAAAGATATCAGAGTGGGTCATTAACAGTTCTTTTTCATGTGGCTTTTCTTCAATACGAACTGCTCACTGATACCCAGTTTGTGTTCTGCCAGGGTCACTTTGCTTCGGACCGCATTACAACTTTGCTCCAAATATGGACAAAAGAGCTGAATGCCACAGGAGAGGGGAAAATGACTTAACATCAAGGCCATCTTTGACCAAGTGTGGCATCAAGGAGCCCGAGCAAAACTGGAGTCAATAGGAATCAGAAGAAAACTCTCCACTAGTGATGGATACAGCTATCACAAAGGAAGCTGGTTCTAATTATTGGAGGTCAGCAATCTCATTCCCAGGACAGCTCTGCAGGAATTCTTCAAGGTGCTGTTCAAGGTCCAACCATTTTCAGCTACTTCATCTCTGACCTTCTCTCCAACACAAGGTCAGAAATGAAGATTTTCACTACTAGTTGCACAATGTTGAGCACCATTCACAACGCCTCAGATATTGTGTCCATATTCAGCATGACTTGGACAATATCTAGTATAGAGTTGACAAGAGGCACAGAGATGTCAGCCAACGAGCATCTCCAGCAACAGGGAATCTAACCATCACATTTAAGGGCATTACCATCACTGAATTCCCCACAATCAACATTCAGTTACAATACAGGGAAGAATACAGTGGGAGGCACGGTGGCACAGTGGTGAGCACTGCTGCCTCACAGCCCCAGAGACCCGGGTTCAATTCCCGCCTCAAGCGACTGACTGTGTGGAGTTTGCACATTCTCCCCGTGTCTGTGTGGGTTTCCTCCGGGTGCTCCAGTTTCCTCCCACAGTCCAAAGATGTGCAGGTCAGGTGAATTGGCCATTCTAAATTGCCCGTAGTGTTAGGTAAGGGGTAAATGTAGGGGAATGGGTGGGTTGCGCTTCGGCGGGTCGGTGTGGACTTGTTGGGCCAAAGGCCTGTTTCCACAATGTAAATAATCTAATCTAATCAGTACAATGGCGTAATGGTGATGCCACTGGGCTAGTAATCCAGACACTCCAGCCATAAGTCTGAATCCCAAGTTGGATGATAAAATTAAGTTTAAATAAACAATAATTTTAATAAGTTAGTTTAAATGGTGACCACATAACCAAAATTTATTGTCATTTAGTGAAGGAAATCTGTGATTTTGGAGAAGATTTGTAGCTCAGGTTGTAAGTTTGCTCACTGAGCTGGTAGATTTGTTCTCAGATGTTTCATCACCATGCTAGGTAACATCATCAGTGAGCCTCCGATGAAGATTGGCATTCTGCCCCACTTGCTATTTAGGTGTCTTGATCTGTTGTGGTTGGTGGCGTCACTTCCAGTTCGGTTTTTGAGAGGTTGGTAAATGGGATCCAAATCAATATGTTTATTAATGGAGTTCCGGTTTGATGTCAGGCCTCTAGGAATTCCCGTGTGTGTCCTTAAGGAAATCAGTCATCCTTACCTGGTTTGGCCTACATGTGACTCCACACCAATGTAACGGTCTCTCAAGTACCATCACAGCAGTTAGGGATTGGCAATAAATGCTGATCCAGCCAGTGACACTCATATCCCATACAAGAATATAAATTGATCTGAAACTATACTGGACCAGGATGTAAATATTATGGCTACAAGAGCAGGTCAGAGGCTAAACATTCTGTAGTGAGTAACTCACTGCCAGTCCCCCAATCGCCTGCCTCCCTCCCATCCACGAGGAGTGTGACGAAACAATTGACACTTGCCTGAGTAGGTGCAGCTTCAACAACAGTCTAGGACCTCAACACATCCAAAATTTGATATTCCATTTAATCCACCACCTTCAACATTCACTTCCATCCAACGCCAACACAGTGGCAGTGATGTATACCATCCACCCACAGGCCATGCAACATTGCATCCATTTTCCTTTGCAACACCTTCAAACCCACGATCATTAGAAGAACAAACTCAGCAGATACATGGGAACACTATCCCCTGCCTGTTCCCCCTCAAGTTATGCACCATCCTAACTGTGAACAAACATTTATATATTTCAGTGTGACTGGGTTAAAATCCTGGAACTCCCTCCCAAACAGCATAAATGGTGTCCCTAAATCTCAAGGGCTGCAGAGAGTGAACTCAGCAGCTCACCGCCAACTTCTCAAGGGCAATTAGGGATGGGCAACATCTGATGAACAAATAAAAATGGAAATCACATCCAACTTGCACATAGTGAGTGATCGCAGAGTCAAAAAACTTCTGTTGGCCTGTACCAATCAGAACTTTAGGGAGAATGGAAAATTTCCAACAAGGGACAGGGAAAGATTGGTCAATCAGATTGACTGCCCGAGGAATAACCAAGTTTTCACTCGTTCCCTTAACCCCCTTTTATGTGCTTCCAGAGACATTTCATTCAGAAACACACAGTACGGCACAATCTCTTGCTCAGTTCAGAAACAGATAGTCCAGTGGCAAGAAAGATTAAAGCAAATGCTCCAGACTTGTTCACACACATTTTCTGACTTGATTGGTTGAGTCAAAGTAGTCCTAAAGCGCGATGCAACCAAATAAAAACAAAATCAATGAACTATTTCATTTCATTTTATACAAAGCCATCAGTGGAACTTTTTTTTTATATTTCCCAAAGGATAAGGGCTTAACCAAGTGCAAATAAAACAATTTTGGATGAAAACATACAAGTGTAACATACCATTCCCAATGTACACGTAACCTACTTAATCAAGACATTCAAATCCCAGGTTCATCATGGCTATCCCAAAACAAAAGTAGAAATAGCTACAGAAAATCAACAGGTCCAGTACATCCGTGGAGAGAAAGCAGAGTTAACAGTTTGGGTCCAGTTATGAAGAAGGGTTAGTGGACCCGAAATGTTAACTCCACTTTCCATTGATACCACCAGACCTATTGAATTTTAGTAGCTATTTCTGCTTTTGTTTCTAATTATCAGAATTCACAGTTCTTGTTTAGTGGCTATCCAGTGTATTGTTCCCAGACTCCAGCAGTAACAAAAGCAACTGTAATATTGTTAGAATCAATTAATAAGGTCATTCCAAAAAAATGCATCCTACAAAATTGGTTTAACACAGGGTTTTTGGTATATATGGATCCACTTTGATTTCAAATCACTGAAGATTGAGAACACAAAACAAATGTCACGCAGACTCAAAATAATCAGTCATCTTTGAAGACTGAAGTGTGAACAGATTAGCACTTAACACAGGCTTTTGCTAATGATTTGACTAGCACCTTGGGTAACCACGTGTCACCTCAATATCGATGCTGAGGGACTCATGCCCTTGTCACTCTGCAGACTTAATGAGCAAATGAGAAGGACCAAAACATCCTCGTTTCACAGGATGTGCGCTCATCACACTGGTGTAGGTCATATGCCTTGACTACAGAATCAAATTAAATGGAACTGGAAGTCTTTTGTTAAAGGATTTCAACTGAATGTTTACTCACTGAAGGGATTAAGAGCCATTTGCAGAGGATACATTGGGTGAATAGAGATCTCATTGCTATCTACATCAAACTGAAGGAAAGTATGGGTGGGGGGAGAATGAAGGATCAAGAAGAGGAGGACATAGAGACTGAAAAAAATCCAAGCTCCTCTGTCTGTCAATTACAGTAGGCATTAATGATTATGGGACAGTCCAATAAGTGAAGGAGAACCCCAGCTCAAAACACAACGTATTCACATTTTGAACGAAGTCAGAAGTCATAAAACACCAGGTTTATAGTCCAACTGGTTTATTTGAAATCTCAAACTTTTGGAGCACTGCTCCTTCATCACATGATGCAATCTCACAAAAAGACAGGTTCAGGTGATGGGTCTATGTATCAGCTTTTGCTAAAGTTGAGCAGGAACAAAGTATTTGCTCTTCCAATGAAATCAAGGCCCAGTCAGCTTCTGCCACAAATGTAGAACCATCTTACATTTCTTGTCATAAATGGTCCTGTGGATAAGACATAGGACCAATACATTGAAGTAAAAAACACCAAGATATTCAGAATGTGTCAAGATGTGCAAAATCCTGCTTGTGTTCTACCTTACACACATTAATACAAAATGAAATTGTGTTATTTCTAGTCGGTTCAGTTTGGAGATCCTCTCCACTAACCTCTTGGCTGTTAAAGAGTTAAATGCCAACGAAGACTTGCAACACAAAATTGCTGCCAGAGGTCAAAATGTAATGGGAATGAGGAGATAGGAGTGGGTCACGACCCCAACTCTGCAACCGGAATTTAAACAGACTTTACTATTCTGAGTCAGCGAGCAAGAATTACTGCCCTCTTTCCATCACAGAGTTACTTCAAGATGTGGATCTGCAATAAACGCACAGAAACCAACAGCTTTGGAACCCACATGTAAATTACATTTTTCTTTGCTCATAGCATCTGAACAAAGGGGGTATTGCAGCTCTGCAGAAACCCACAAGTGGAAAGTTTAAGGCCTTCTGAACATCTTCTCAAAAATCAGCTTCAAACAACCTGTTCAGAGACATGATGGGACTTGAACCCAGGTCTCTCGGTTCAGATGTAGGGACACTACCACACCTCCACAAGAGCACTCAAGCCCTCCTAAACAGGAGGTTGGGTCAGGTAGCACCTCTATTTAATCCACATGGTAGTGAGAAGATGCACATAGAGTAAGGCCATTCCAAATTAAATTTGGTCCCATTGGATGAAATGTTGCAATCTCATCAACAATTAGTAATGCTAAAATTTCTTGAATAAATCCAAAAGTGATACCAACAAATGACATTCTTGGATTGCATTTCCTAAGCACTTGAAATGTTGGGGAAAACTGCCTCAAAAATGCTTCATCACCCAGTGACGTTTGAAACAGCCACAGAAAGTGACATTGGAACATAGGGTTAAAGGTTTCTTCAAGTTCTTCTGAGTGCCCTTCTGAGGAAAGAAAACTCACCTCATCCATTTTAATTGGGAGACCTTTTGTTTTTAAATAAATAGTTATTCCCCTAGTTCTACTTTCTAGATTAGATTAGATTAGATTACTTACAGTGTGGAAACAGGCCCTTCGGCCCAACAAGTCCACACCGCCCCGCCGAAGCGTAACCCACCCATACCCCTACATCTATATCTACCCCTTACCTAACACTATGGGCAATTTAGCATGGCCAATTCACCTGACCTGCACATCTTTGGGCTGTGGGAGGAAACCAGAGCACCCGGAGGAGACCCACACAGACACGGGGAGAACGTGCAAACTCCACACAGTCAGTCGCCTGAGGCGGGAATTGAACCCGGGTCTCTGGAAACAGGGAACATCCTTTCACATCTCCCTGTCCAAGCCCCTCAGAATCTTATCATCCTTAACTAAGGTCCTCTTCCTCTTCGAAATTTCAACATAGACTCAAATCTAGTCTGTCCAATCTTTCCTCATAACACACCATTAGTCCAGGTATTATTCTGATAAATCTTTAACTGCTTTACATAGTTAAAAGGTGATTAATCTATTTTTGTTTCTAATCCACCTGTGCAGGTGTTATTACATATCTCTAGAACAGGTGGGACTTGAACCCAGGCCTCCTGAATCAAAGGTAGGGACACTACCACTGTGCCATAACTGCCCTCATGATTAATTCTGTACATTACACTCCACGTGGTTTCATCAGTATAACGGTGTGTGCTAGCACAACTGAAGCATAACCGGAGAACATTTGCATTCAATTTCCATCACAATAAGTTATAACAGTTTAACAACTTTTCTAATTACTTACTGTCCCTGCATACCAGCATTTTGTGATTCATGCACAAGACACCCAAATCCCTCTGCATCTCTGAGCACTGTAATCTCTCAGCATTTCAGAAAATATTCTTTCTTATTCTTCCTGCCAATTCAGATTTCTCACATTATACTCCATTCACCAGATCTTTCATCCATCTTACACAACAGACCAGATTTGGAGGAGGGCAGAGCTGGAGGAGGGTAGAGCTGTAGGAGGATTTTGGAAGATGAGAGAGGTAGGAATAGGTGAAGCCATGTAATGATGTGAAAGAAAGATAAGGGTTTTAAAACCTGAGCATTGCTGGATTGGTAAACAATGTAGATCAGTGCGCGCATGGGGATGATGGTTCGGTGAAGGGAATGCTTCCAAGTTCGGACACAGAATGCAGCAATTTCACACCGAAAAGGAAAGCAGCGGCTAGGGATGAAGAGGGCAGCTAGTGGGGAGTGAAGGGTCTCTCCAGCAGCTTCTTCCAGAAAACCTGGACTTTGAGAGTTGACTTCCAAAAAAAAAACAAAGAAAGGAACCTGTTTGCAGCCAACAGCTTCAGAAAATCCTATAATGTAATCCATTCCACCAAAGCTGAGTCAACACAGACTAATAGGTTCCTCCTAGACCTCAAGTCACATTCAACACCCATTTTGCTTTCTTGAATTTGCTAACACCATCCACCTCCACTTGCTCCCAGACAGTCTGCTCTGTACCTGCATCAACCTGTGTAGGTGTCATCCATGGCTCAGTGGTTAGCACTGTGGCCTCAAGTCAGACGTCGTGGGCTCAAATTCCATTCAAGGTATTTCAGTCAACACCATGAGTGACACGCCCTCAGATAGGTTGTGAAACTTGAAAGGGCTCAGAAAAGACTTACAAGAATGTTGCCAGGGCTGGAGGGTTTGAGCTACAGGGAGAGACTGAATAGGTTGGGGCTGTTTTCTCTGGAGCATCAGAGGCTGAAGGGTGACTTTATAAAAGGTTTATAAAATCATAAGGGGCATGGATATGGTGACTAGCCAAGGTCTTTTACCTAGGGTGGGGGAGTCCAGAACTAGAGAGGGCATAGGTTTAGGGTGAGGGGGGAATGATTTAAAAGGAGCAACTTCTTCACAGAGGGTGGCGCGTGTTTGGAACGAGCTGCCAGAGGAAATGGAGGAGGTTGGGACAATTACAACATTCAAAAGACACCTGGATGGGTATTTAATTGGAATGGTTTAAGAGGGATATGTGCCAAATAATGACCAATGGGATTAGATTAACATAGGATATCTGGTCGGAATGGATGAATTTGACCGAAGGGTCTGTTTCCGTGCTAAATATCTTTTAAGAAGCTACTGTTCCATTAGTGTTGCAGCCTCTTCAATGAGGACCAGCCTGCTTTCTCCAGTAGAAGGTTGAGGCAGAATTTATCATGTAGCAGAGATGCAACAGCTGTTCAAGGGAGAGGGGACAATAACAGGAACTGGAGTCTGGCATTTCCTTACAATTGATTGGTGGGAACATTGGAACAAAACGTGAACCTGCCTCCAATTGTAAATATACAAAACACAACCAGAATAAAAAAGGCAGGCAGTCAGAGAAAATGGACATTAAATAGTCCCAAGAATAGTTTTAATTGAAGACAGATTTAGGGCAGTTCCCAAATCCAAAGGAATTTGTACTTGTAAAGAAAAATAAAACTTCTATCTCAGGGGGCCCCTGGATCCAAGTTACTTATTTTTGAAACAGGTATTTCATTTACTCAGCAAATAGTGAGTACTGACTCATATTTCCTTTCCTCAGTTGAACACTGGGAAGTAAAGGCACCATAACAATACAGAAGGACCCACAAGGCTCCAATAAATTTAAGGGAAAGCCAGATAAACAGGTTGCGTTACAGAGCAAGGTGAAGTCAGAAGCTCATGTGGACCACAAACATTGCCTTGACATTTCTCACTGTTATACATTTCAGTGAGCATTTATTAATCATTGTGCTCCACAATTTAAGACCATTGTCACTGATCTATAAACATACAGTTCTATTTGTTATGCCAACAGGATTGATCAAGTGCACGCCTTGAACAGGTTCCACATGTTCGTACTGCAGTCCCTATTGCAAAAGAGCTCTTCTGGTGAGAATGCAAGAGGGACAGAGCTAGACAGGAAACAAGAGTGTTCTTCTCCTTCGCTTGACAACTCCTGCATTTATATAGCACCCTAACAAGTTGGTCCAACGGTTTGGAATGCTTCAATGGCACAGAGGTTTGTTTTGTAACCATGCTTACCTGGGCAAACTTAGCAGCAGTTTTGAACAAATGAGAAAAAAAGTGAACAGTTCAACTGTTTCAAGAGTTCCTGACTCAGGAAAACAGGTTGCCAAGGTGCAGAGAGAAAGCAAGAACATCTTTCACAGCCGTAAGACGCTCCAGAGCACTTGACAGAGATAACCGAATATTTGAGGTGAAGGCATGTTATGGTATAGTGCAGCAAAACAGCAAATGCAACAATGAGCACAATCTCCCTTTCTTGTTTCTACAATTATGACCAAATTGAGAAGAAATTGCAAGAGAAATCATACGTTCAACAGGGCAAGTGATCCCAAAGGGAGCGAGGAGATACTTGGTCACAATCTTTACATGCCTTAGTATAACCTCAAAAGACAAAGACTCAACCAAACAGCAACAGTGTAAATATAGACAATTTAAGCCGAATTCACAGTCCCTGGAGCTTGAATCACCAGAATGTTTTCACAACAAGTGATAGCAAAACAGGGGAGAATACGGAGACATTGTGATCTGGACTACATTGGATGAAAGGCTAGGTTCACTGATAAATTTTCAAAACAGATCTAATAAATACACAAAGTGGGGGAAGGTGCAATAATTGGTGCAATACTTGAAACAAGCTGATAATTGGTTAAGCTGTTTTAAAAAGCTAGCAAAGACACAATGGGCCAAACACAAAGTCTCTTCTTGTTCTATATCATTGTAGGAATGGAACCTGTGAATAAGGCAACTTACAATGCCTCAAGATTCCCAGTGAAGCTTTTCTTGTCAATTTCAAAAATAGATCTTAATATCAAACTTAAGTCACATTTCAATAGTTGCTCAATTCTTTTGCTTCCTTCTCCTTCTCATTCCTGAGAGAAATAACTTGGTATGTTTAAGACTCAAAGCAAATCACTGCACGCTGGATAATTGCTGAGAAACCACAGGTTCTTTTGCAGTAAGAGGAAATTGGAAGGTAAATACTTAGAAAGATTTTATTTGGAGAGTTAGGAGAAGAGAGTGGGGGAAAAATATGTATTCAAGCATTTAAAAAAAACATTGCGAATCCCTCCAGTTCAATGGCCTGTTTCCCATCAATTCTAAAGGAATTTCCAGAAATAAAGAATTGTATTTCTGCATTCCTAACAGAATTCCTGATGCATTAAGCACTGCATTCCAACCAGCACCAAATTCTTTGCCTTTTTAGACAGTAACATCTTGTTCGAGTTACTTGAAACAGCAACTTCAGATTTCAGGTAAAAACCAAAAATGCAATGCTGTTAAACAGACCTTCCCTGCACAGTCACAAGTTTAAAATTCTTCTCCTGGTTTCCAAATCTCTTCATTATCTCAACCCCGTTCATCTTCGTTAACTCCCCTAGCTGAAAAATCTCTGCACTCATGCTGAATCTGGCCTCCCACAAAGCCCTGATTTTGAGTTAGGTGATCATTCTTTCAGTTGCCTAGGTCCTGAGCTCTGGAATCCCCTTCCTAAGTCTCTCTCTTCTCCCTCTCACTATCTTCCTATCAGAAACTCTCACATCCTACATCTTTGAACAAGCATTTGGACATCTGCCCCTGATATCTCCCGACAATGTTCAGTGTGGAACTTTATTTGTGAACAAACCTGTGTAACACCTCAGCACATTTTATTACGTTTTAAACAAATGGATGATATTGCACAGGTTTGTGGACTCTATTCCACTTGGAAGTGTCATCACCCTCCTCCCTCCCAGCCCTTTTCTTTTGAGCCCAAATGATTGGAATGTTCACTGAACAGTTGACCATGATGGGGCGTGAAGTCAGAGACCACAGGCGCTCTCCCGGAAATGCCACATGGATAGCTGGCAGAGCAGGAACAGCAACTGGAATTGGTACCGTTAGTGATTTTAATTTCTCTCCATTCCTGTTGATTGTTACGGGTAGCAGAGTGATCACCATGGTGACCTGTGGCCTGTCCAGGTGTGTGAGTCCAGTTTCCTTATACTTCAGGCTAGCAATCTGCTCACTGAATCACATCTACCCTCCCTCCCTTCAATTCATGCAATGATCCAATCAATTTCAAATTGCAGAAGAATGAGGACGAAACCGGGTGGGATGTGGGGATAAGTATTTTCACGGTTCTATGGAAGGATCACTAAACTCAAAACATGCACTATTTCTCTTTCCATGGATATCACCGGAACTGCTGAGTTTCTCCATCTATTTCTGTTTTTTTTTGTTTGTTTCAGATCTTGTCTTTCCCCCAGTCCACCACTGCCCTGTGGAATAATGTTTGAAACACATTGTCACACGACCACCCAGACGCACGTACACAGCACCTTTTCTCTCCTCTCTCTCAGCAACCCCCAGATATTTTAACTCACAGCTATTTTGGTTTCCTGCATGTGCTATGGAGAGGAACCTTCATGGTTACCATAGTAATCTCCCCGCTGGCTGGTATTTTATTAATAGCGACCAGTGCCTTATCTTACCAACCTGTGCACGTTCCACAAGGGAAGAGATCATTAATCTGCTTTGTACAATATATCCGCTGTGGTTTCTCCCCCAGCCTGCCTAATTTTGTCTCTGCCAACTTATTAACAACCTTATACACAGCTGCTACCAATTCAATGTCAAAACAGCTGCCTCCAATTGCCACTTAAGTTTAACACCCCAATTTCCCATCACAACTCCCCCTCTCCCTGCCCCTCACCATGCAAAATTATTGTCCAACTTTGAGCTGCAGAAGGACTAATCACATTCACCCACCACCTGTTCAGGCATTTGGGGTTTATTGACAATTTTGGCTCAAGGAAGCCCGACAAAGCTCCTGATGTCCTGTCCAAGGCCACCTCTCAACTCATCACCCAAAAAAAAACAGCTCAATAGTATCGTTCCTTCGTTCCATTGCTGCTTGTGTGGGATCTTGCTGTGTGTCAAGTCACATGATGCCCACCCAGTTCAATGACAACACCAGTAAACAAATACCTGGGAAGCTCTCCACTGGGACATCCTGACAATTGCAAGGCAACTTGTACAAAGCACAGGCTGTGGAATTGGGTCCAGCAGCTACTGATCACTTACCAAGTGGACAGGGGGAGCACGCAAACTGTGATTTGAAGTTCTGCCTCAGGGGTTCAGACTGTAAGAGAGCTTCACTACAGATGCACCTTTTACATAGACATACTGGGCTACCTTAGTATTAGCAACAGGAAGGTGCAACAAATAGAAACCCAAATCACAAAATCAAGGCAAGTAACAGATACATTCATTGCCTGTGCTCTCCAGCTACAGAAGATTTCAAATCAGAGACACTGGGCCCTCCTTCAGGGCCAAGATGTTGTTTGTCCTGAATACCACAATGTACAGTGACATCTTTCTCATGTCGAGGTATCTCAATGGGAATGGGGCATAATAGTAGGGAGGTTTGGCTGAAACTATGCAGGTTTTCGTCAAACTACAGCTAGAATGCTATGAATAGCTTTGGGCCCCTTATCTAAAGGAAGATATAATAACATTGGAGGCAGAGAAATGTGTTTTCCAGCAACACATTTTTTAATTCTGATCTCCAGCATCTGCAGTCCTCACTTTCTCCTTGGAGGCAGAGAACGCTGACTAGGTTGATAGTTGATGTTGAGTGGGTTGGGCCTATATTCATTAGAATACAAGAAGAATGAGTGGGGATCCTCATTGAAATATACCATTTTCTTAGGAGACATGACATGTTAGGGTGTGGAATGATCATTTCCCCTTGTCAGAGAGTCTAGGACCAGAGGACATAATCTCAGAACGAGGGGTCACACACTTAAAACAGAGATGAAGAAAACTTTCTTCTAAGGGCTATGAATATGTGGAACTCTTTACTGAAGAGGGCCATCAAGGCTGGGTTGTTAAATACCTTCACGTGTGAGATTTCTTGTCAGTAAAGGAATCAAAAGTTATAGGGAAAAGTCAGGAAAGTGGAATTGAGAAGTATCAGATTAGCAGTAATCTCATTGAATGTATGGCATACTCAACAGAGTGGATGGCCTATTTCTAAGCCTGTGTTTTATGTTCTTACACTCCAACAGGGAGCAATGCCATTGCATATTGACAGTAGCCTGAGAAAGCAAACTATTAAATGATGCTTACACACAAACAAAGGCAAATGCCTAGATAAATATCTGCAGTTAAGAGAAGCTCTGATCAGTTCTAAACACCAGGGTAAAGATTGTGAGGTGGGAGGAGACAGCAATAAAATCCTCCCAATTATTGTTTCTCGTTTGCAATTACAGCCCAAGATCTCTCAGACTGACCCCATTTTCTCCTCTGCCTCTTCAATCTGCACCTCAGTGATTTTCCACATTTATAAGCAAGGCTGATTGATGCACAACAATATCCGATTCCAAAGTGCTAGAGGCTACATTTGTCCAACTTAATGTGGATGGAAATCACACAGAATTTCAAGGTATAATTGCTTCAATGATAAATGAGTCCAGACTAGATAAACATGAACAAAGCTGTAAAACTACTTTGTTATAATGCTTGTTCCACATCTCCTGCTTTATGAATGTTTTATGTAGCAATAAACTTTTGGAAACTTGAATTAAAATGATGGAGTGCCCCAAATTAACAATACACCTCACTTAGTAAGTTACACAGAAGTGTATGTAGTCAGGGTCTCACAAGAGGAAGGCAAAATTATCTCCCTTGTGCCAGCTTGGTCTCAACATCAAGTCTTCCAGGTCATTTGGAGGTCAACAAGGGAAAAAGAGGTGGATGGGTGTGGGCATGAAGTTCCCCAAGGTATGGCTGGAAAGCCTTCAGCTAAAGAGAACCACATCAGGGCTTGGGAGGCTAGCCAGTGATTTACACTGTAGCTAGCTCCATGCCTGTGCACACTGCATCAAACTGGACAAAAACAATCCCAATGTGGTTGGTGGGAGAGATTGCAAATCTTTTACAGTTGACTGAACAAAGATTGGACCACCAATCTAAATCAGAATTGTTACTGGTGCACAAAACATCTGCCTACAATCAAAGCAGATCTTCAAAAAGGTCAAATAGAAATGTTTGCACTTTGGCTGCTCCCAAAGAACACCTAATCTCCACCTTGTCAATATTTCCATCCCAACCCCAGCTCACCTACTGCAAAGATCCTCAGCCAAGCTTTTACCTCCAAAATTGACCATTCCAATGGTCTAACAGACAGGAACCAATGTCATCTACTACATCCGTTGCACCTGGTGTGGTCACCTCTACATCGGGGAGGCAGGATGCCTTCTTGCTGATCGTTTCAGAGAACATCTCTGGGATACCTGCACCCACCAACCCCACCGCCTCATGGCTGAACACTTCAACTCCCCCTCCATCAAGGACATGCAGGTCCTGGGCCTCCTGCATCACCAAACCGTTACCACCAGACACCTGGAGGAGGAATGCCTCATATTCTGCCTTGGGACCCTGCAACCATACGGGATAAATGTGAATTTAACAGCTTCCTCATTTCCTCCTCATTCCACATTATCCCAGTCCCCAGCCTCCAACTCAGGCACCACCCTCCAGACCCGTCCATCACTCCCCACTCTGACCCATCACCTTCTCCCTCACCTTCATCCACCTATCGCCTTCCCAGCCACCTCCCCCAAACCCCTCCCATTTATCTATCAGCCCCGGCCCACAGGCATCATTCCTGATGAAGGGCTTATGCCCGAAACGTCGATTCGCCTCCTCCTCGGATGCTGCCTGACCTGCTGTGTTTTTCCAGCACCACTCTCTCGATTCCAATGGTCTCCCAGCCTCCCATCTTCCACCCTCTGTAAATCTGAGATCATCCAAAGCTGCTGCCTTTATCCCAAAACACACTATGACCTTTTTGCTGGTCACCCTTGTGCTCATTGACCGACACTGGATCCCGGTTCACAATTTTAACATTTTCATCCTCATATACAAAAGCTCCCATGGTTTCATCTCTCCCCTCGATGTGAGATGCGAATCAATCCCACAAGTTTCTAGGTACTCTTCAATTCTAGACATTCACAGGGCTGTCTTCAGTTGACTGAAATTCCTTCGCCAAATCTTTCCAACGCTCTCTCCTCAAAGAGGCCTCTTTGTATGCGTCCCTCTTTGGAATACCAATCCTAACTTTTGTTTTCGCTGCATCAAATTTGTCTCATGAAGTGCTTATACAATGTTTCTCCTGTTGTATGTTGTTGAGATTATCTGATATTTGACATTCTCGCATTTATTCCGCTGCTTCAAACAGCAATCCTCTCTTTTCAGCAGGATTTAAGATCTCTACTGCCCAGTGCACAGTTCAGTGTGTCAAAAGGTTCTATTCAAATACAAATTGTTGTTATGGCAACCTAGAAGATCCCCCCCCTTCCCAAGGACACCCTGAAACATTTCACAGGCAATAAGTAACTTCAGAAACGTAGTGACTATTTTGTGGGCAAATTGAGTGATCAATTGGCAGTGAAGAATAAGCCCACAAACAGCAATGAAATACATGATCGTCCAACAGGTTAACCAAATAGCAAATGTGGTCAGTACACATGATGGAAGAAAAAGCAGAAAATAATCAACCAAATATCAGATATGGTAGGTGCTCAGTTGATTTTTGATAATGCTGCATTAATGATTAAGCATTAATTTGGGTGCAGGAATGTGCTGTTCATTTCTTAACCACTGTTCTGTGAAACTGAAGAAACCACCAGTAAATGAACTAAGGTATAGATCAGCAGCGGTCTAATTATATGGTTGAACAGCTCAAGATGCAGAATAACTAACTCTGATTCTTACGTTTTGACACTTAGTGCTGACAAACTCCATAGGTAACTGTTCTAACTATAAAAAAGGTAGTTATTCCTGCAAGCAGTGGCTAAATGCTTTACGTTTTGACTGTCTGCCATTTTGTCTTTAAAATATAAAGCCAAGATAAAAACTATATTTTTTTTCAAAATACAACTGAAAAGAAAAATTAAATGACTAGTTTGGTAATGCAACAAAAATTACAGATCTCAAGATTATACAGGATTAAAGAAACCAGCCATGTAGAGTTTTACAAAATAAATGCTGTTAAACTATCACATCTGGCATTATATCCTCTAAAATTACACACTCCTTCCCTGAAAACTGGGGCTCATGCCATTTTGAGTTTACACACGGCATTTATTTTCTGGTACACAGTCAGTTCTGCTATAGCGTGGTAGTTCCGTTCTCATGCAATCCATTGTTATAAGAAAATCGCATAACAGCAGCACCATTTAAACTAATGAGGCTGGAGTCACATTACGACTGATACAAGTTTTAAAACTTCACACTTTAAGAAAAAGTGTCCCCAGTTCGTCAATAGTGTTACAGCAAATTCATGTTAATGAAACGCATGTTATAGCAGAAGGACCTGTAACAAGAACAGAAGCTGCTGGAAAAACTCAGCAGGTCTGGCTGCATTTGTGGAGAGAAAGCAGAGTTAATATTTTGGGTCAGAAACGTTAACTCTGCTTTCTGTCCACAAATGCTGCCAGAGCTGCTAAGTTTCTTCCCAGCAATTTCTGTTTTTGTCTCTGATTTCCAGCATCTGTGGAACTTTGGTTATTTTCTTCCTGTGATTTACTCTCTAGTACCTTGCTAGCGATGAAACCTCAGAGACCATTTCATCAGGAAGAAAGCAAGAGGCAAACCTGACTCTCAAACAATCAGGTTGTCAACTCTGATTGGGCATAATACTGGAGGTTTCATCATGTGGGTTACCTCAGATTACAACAGGATCTTGACCAGATGGGCCAATGGGCTGAGAAGTGGCAGATGGAGTTTAATTCAGATAAATGCGAGGTGCTGCATTTTGGGAAAGCAAATCTCAGCAGGACTTATACAATTAATGGTAAGGTTCTAGGGAGTGTTGCTGAACAGAGACCTTGGACTGCAGGTTCATAGCCCCTTGAAAGTGGAGTCGCAGGTAGATAGGATAGTGAAGGCGGCGTTTGGTATGCTTTCCTTTATTGGTCAGAGTATTGAGTACAGGAGTTGGGAGGTCATGTTGCGGCTGTACAGGACATTGGTTAGGCCACTGTTGGAATATTGCGTGCAATTCTGGTCTCCTTCCTATCGGAAAGATGTTAGTGAAACTTGAAAGGGTTCGGAAAAGATTTACAAGGATGTTGCCAGGGTTGGAGGATTTGAGCTACAGGGAGTGGCTGAACAGGCTGGGGCTGTTTTCCCTGGAGCATCGGAGGCTGAGGGATGAACTTATAGAGGCTTACAAAATTATGAGGGGCATGAATAGGATAAATAGACCAAGTCTTTTCCCTGGGGTCGGGGAGTCCTGAACTAGAGGGCATAGGTTTAGGGTGAGAGGGGAAAGATATAAAAGAGACCTAAGGGGAACTTGTTCACGCAGAGGGTGGTACATGTATGGAATGTGCTGCCAGAGGATGTGGTGGAGGCTGGTACAATTGCAACAATTAAGAGGCATTCGGATGGATATATGAACAGGAAGGGTTTGGAGGGATATGGGCCAGGTGCTGCCAGGTGGGACTAGATTGAGTGGGATATCTGGTTAGCATGGACAGGTTGGACTGAAGGGTCAGTTTCCATGCTGTACATCTCTAATGACTCTACGTGATTCCCCTCAGTCAATCTTTTCCCTAGGTCCCTCCACTGATTTCCTGTGGAAGGTGGTGGTGTAGTACTAAATGTCACTGCACTCAGAATCCAGAACCCCAGACTGAGACCATGGGTTCAAATCCTACATCGATAAACAGTGAAATTTGAATTTGTTAATTCCTGGAATTTGCCTGATGGAAAATATGTCATAAAATCCCACCTGGCCCTTCAGGGAAGGAAATCTTTCACATACGTGTGACACGTGATTCCAAACTCACAGCAAGGTACTTGACTTAATAATTACAGATCGGCAATTAATGCTGGCACAGCAAATGATGCCCATATTCCATGAACAAATATATAAAATAAATTCATTGTTCAAGAAAAGTCATCAAAGAATATATTAAAAGAAAGCCCAGCAGTATCCAGGAGGTTAACCTTCCCTAACACCAGTTGTACAGGTACATGCACGTTCCCTTTTCGTCTCTCAATCATTCCCCGAAACGAGCTTCACCATCAGTGCCCAGGTTATCAACTTGAGCCGATTGCTACAGATGGTAACCAACCATTTTTGTTCTCTCTCTTCCCCATTCCTCAAATAGTTATAAATCAGGCCTGCAGCTTGACAAACCACCCAGTGTATTAAAAGCCAACAGGCGTGGTCTAAAATCCTGGCCAAGTCTAATGTTTGTGCCCTTGGCTTGGATATGAAAAGGGTCAGAGACATTTCCGAGGAGCTGCAGGCGCTATCATTAAGACTGAGTTCATATGTCCTCCCACTCAAGAAAATCAGCTCTCGAGATTACTTACATGTCTGAATAAATGTCACTTGGGAAGCTGACAAACCCTATCTGGAGAGATTGTTAAATAAACACTTAAGGAGAGACACAGATACAGACAGAGACAGGGAGAGACAGAGATTTCAGGTTCCTTTTCAGGATGGATGTCTACCACCCTTACCTGGTCTGGCCTACATGTGACTCCAGACCCACAGCAATGTGGCTGACTCCTACTGCCCTCTGAAATGGCCCATAGCAAACCACCAAGTTCAAGGGTAATTTGGAATGGGTAACAAATACTAAGCTTGTTAGCAATGTCCACATCCCACAGAAATAGAAAGCAAAACTATAAATGTATTTAAAAAATACAAAAAATGAAAAAAGTGAGAATACACAAAATGTTCTGCACAATGCAACAGTCTGAAGACTTGCATTTCTTTCATGCCTGGACAGGAAGTAAGTAGAAATCAGCCAGTCTGATAAAAAAAAAACCTAGTCTTAGCACAATGCATCTTCCTCTTCATCACCCCCTCCACCCACACATACAAGCTTCAGGAGTTAAAAGATTTAATCACACTTGGACTGTACATTTTTAGATCTTCACAATCACTAAAAAGAACAGAAGATACAAAAAAAAACCACAATAAAATATTTGCACAAAAGAGGACACAGCTCATCAGGAACAGGGAAAACAGCCCCAGCCTATTCAGCCTCTCCCTAGAGCTCAAATCCTCCAAACCTGGCAACATCCTTGTAAATCATTTCCGAACCCTTTCAAGTTTCACAACATCTTTCCAATAGGAAGGAGACCAGAATTGCACGCAATTCCAACAGTGGCCTAACCAATGTCCTGTACAGCCACAACATGACCTCCCAACTCCTGTACTCAATACTCTGGCCAATAAAAGAAAGCATACCAAACACCTTCTTCACTATCCTATCTACCTGCGACTCCAAGGAGCTATGAACCTGCACGCCAAGGTCTCTTTGTTCAGCAACACTCCCTAGGACCTTACCATTAAGGTGTCTAAGTCCTGCTAAGATTTGCTTTCCCAAAATGCAGCACCTTGCATTTATCTGACCTTGCTAATCAGTTTCCCATGGGAACCTTGTCAAATGCCTTACTGAAGTCCATACAGATCACATCTACTGCTCTGCCCTCATCAATCTTCGTTGTTACTTCTTCAAAAACCTCAATCAAGTTTGTGAGACATGATTTCCCACGCACAAAGCCATGTTGACTATCCCTAATCAATCCTTGCCTTTCCAAATACATGTACAAGTAGTGCAGAAATCCCAATCTTGCTCACAAATCGTCTTTCCACCTTTAACATTGGTGGTGGCTCCTCAGATGTCAAAGAAATCTGCTGTTAAAGAGGGGTGGAAGTAACAAACAAAGGGTTCTTCTGCCTCTAGAATGGCATTTTGCAATCTGTATACAGGGTCAAAAATGTCACAGAATGACTGCAGGACATTGATCTGGGGCAGGGTGAACCAGAGATGGTGGCCCACATTGGTACCAATTACTTCGATAGGAATGGTAACAAGATCCTGAAAGCAGAATATAGTGAGCAGAAATTGAGATTGAAAAGCAAAAATCAGCAAAGCAATAATATCTGGAATACTTCCAGTCCCATACACTAATGAATAAGGAAACAGGAGAGCCATTTAACCCAAGCTCCAAGGAAGGTGGAATCTGTGCAAGAAGGAAGATTGCGCTCATTGAAAGGACTGGGACATGTAGCCTCGCAGGGCGGTTTCCTAGAGCAGTTGAGAAGATTTTAAGACAAGATTAGCAGGGGGCTGGAAACCCAAGAGAGGGCTCAGATCCTAGGGAAGCAAAACCAGTTAAAGAGGAAGTGGAAGCATGCAAACCAAAAATAGAAGGCAGATGAAGTAACTGCAATTATCAAGTAGAACCAAAATGGACAATAATACTAAAAAGACTGAACTAATGGCACTTTATCAGAGTCATGTAGCATTCACAAAGAAGTTAATGATTTGAATGCACTAATGGAGAGAAACAAATAGGAATTAATTGCCATTAGAGATGTGTGGCTATAGGGTAACCAAGCTAGGGAGCTCAATATCCAGTTATATTTTTGCTTATCGTTCCAAAGTGTAAAAATGAAAAAAGGAAATGGGATTGCACTCCTCATATGAGATGGCATCAGCACGTTAGGAATAGACGATCATCAATCAAATGATCAGGATGGGGTGGAGTGCAGAAACAGCAAGGGAAAGTAAACATTTACAGAATACCAAACTGTAGCATTCATGTTAGGCACATTACATGCATCTCTAATTTCATGATTTAATATGTGAGTACTGCAATATTAAGAGGCAATCTAAGTTTGCGTATTAACTGGGTTAACCAACTCATCAACCTCTAAAGTGCATATGAGGTGGGTTTCTGGAACAGCATGTGGAGGAGCCAAAAGATTGGGCTAAAAGAGAAAATGCTGGAAAATCTCTTAAGGTTTGGCAGCATCTGTAAGGAGAGAAAAGAGCTGACGTTTCGAGTCTAACTGACCCTTTGTCAATTCTCTTTTGGTTTCAGATTCCAGCATCCGCAGTAATTTTCTTTTTTAAAGGATTGGGCTATTTTAGTTTGTGCAATGTGTAATGATAAAGGATTAATTAATAAATCTTATTCTACTTCCTTTTAAGTAGTAGTGACCACAATATCATAGAATTTAACTGACGTTTCGGTGCAACATAATCTGTTCAGAAACTATGGCGAATGAGGACAAGTTGGTTATGGTGGATTAGGAAAATATACTGAAAGATCGGACGGTAGGCTAGCTTTTAAAGATGCATGCACTTCCATGGCACAAACACCCAAAGGGAAAGGTGAATCAACCATGGTTAACAAAAGTAGTTACAAGATTGCAGTAAGAGTGACTTACAAGAATGCTATTAATAGAAGCAAGCCCCTTTGGGAGCAACACAGAACCCAGAAAAGGATGACAAAAGAAACCAATAAAGAAATGAAAAGAAGAAAATACGAATGTAAGTTGGCAAGAAATTTGAAAGGTGGGTTGTAAAAACTATCCATACAGGAAAAGTTACCAAGAATAGATTGAGCACATTACAGTTGGGAACTGGAGACGTTATTACAGAGAACAGGAAATGGCAGTGAAATTACACATTTACTTTAAGTCTGCATTCATGGAAGATGATATAGAAAATACTAGAAGAATTCACATAAATTAGTATTAGTAAATAGTGAAAAAATGAAAAATGGTGTTGAGAAGATAAGACATGATCAAGAATGGTGGATATTACTGCAGGGCTGAATGGCCACTCCGGTCCCATTGAGAAATATCGGGTCTTGAGCAGATGTGGCAACATCCTGAAGGGAGGAGGAAAGGAAACTAAATTTTCTGGCAGCTTAACTTCATCATAAAATAAAAAGCTGCTCCATTGGAAGAGCTTTATATAATGTAGAAATACCCAACTCAGAACATTGGGTGCTTGCATCAGCACAGCCTCCAGGTCTGCAATTTCAGAATCAATGAGCCAAACATCACTCAAACATCTCATTCAAATGATGAACTTGAAATGATTGAATAGACCTCTTGCCTGCCCTGTTGAACAGTAACAGGAGAGGAAAACAGCAGACGACAAAAGCGCCCACAAACCGATGGAGAGGAGAGAAAGTAATTTCTCTCTGTAGCCTATTATTTAAGAGTTTGGAAAATCTTTATGCTGCTGGTTCTCCCAAGATTACAATGCCCTTTCATCACTGCCTTACTCAAAAGAAACCTTCAAAACAAGGTTTTTCTTGGGAAGCAAGGCGGATTGGTTTGGCATTCAGTCATGTGTTACATACATGCCCCCTTCTAGACAGTCCTAGGCTGCATCTAAATATCAAATCCAGTGGTGCTGCTGTAATTGATCAGTCTATCATTGTACATGCGCATTTGCTTTTTGGAAGGCTCTGTGCTGACATGCATCGATTGTACCATTGACTCAATTATAGAGCTTCCCTACCAACGGATTAACAAATCTAAATGAAGTGTGAAATTTCTACTCCTCTATTTAACTTCTCGACTGTAAAATAAACACTTTTTTGAGTGATTGTTTTCAAGTGGAGAAACATTAAAAATGCTCTTGAAAAGCTTTGGATTAAATATATTTTCAAAAGGAAATATATGAGCTTTGACAGAGCACACTTTCATAATGAACAGCATTGTATTATGTTGAAGGTGCGATATAAATATACAATGTTAAAGAATTGCTGCAATTTGTTTCTGAAAAGGTTGGAATTGCTGTCAGCTTTGTCAGTAAGCCTAGCTTTTGATCAGTAGCTGAACTGTCCCATTGTATGAGGGAACTCTCTCTATACTCAATTTGGAATTGCAACCTTGTTTAATTGCAGTTCATTCTGAAACTTGGAAGGTAGAAGGAGTGGGCTATACAACTTCTCAAGCTTGCTTCCCTATTCAATACATTCATGGCAGATCATTCAGCTAATCCTGCCCTCCATCCATTGTTCCTGATCCCTTTCACCACAAGGGCTATATCTACCTCCTTGAAATGAAGGGGACACCTGGATTTGAACCAGGGACCTCTTGATCTACAAGCAAATGTTCTAACACTGAGCTATTCCCTCAAATGAAAGCATATACATAATTCCATGTGGATTTAACTGGGTGACTGGGACTAGAGCAGAAGTACCTCAAGTTGAGTTTGCTGTTCAATTAATCAACTCTGCTTCTGGCCTGCAGAAGGGTTTGGAAGTTGACACCTCAGCAAAAATGGTACTTAAAAAGGTACCTCGTGGAAAAAGTGAGCCTGAATGCTGTCACTGCACTACACATACAGAATCAAGGGCAAAGTAAATAACTGTCATATTGTCTGATGACACAAGTTACACGGCCTCAGCCTCTGCTCAGTTGGTACCATTCTCATCTCTCAGTTAGAAGGTTGTAGGTTGAAGGTTGAAGTCCCACCTTGGAGTTTTGATCGAACACAGCCAGAGCACCACTGGAGTGCTGTATTCCAGATGTGAAATTAACAGAGGGCCTCTCTCAGATCAGATCAAATGACAACTGCAAAGAGTTGTGAAATTTTCCCAGCATCCTCTACCAAAACCAACAGCTTATCAAATCACTGCATGTAGAATCACACTGTGCGTGCAGTGTACATCACATTTCTCACAAGAACAACTTCAAAGCACTTGGAGATGTCCTGAGGTCTCTTACATCAGGTGTTATATAAAAACAAGTTCATTCCTGTGGACAGCGAAGAGGGTTACCTCAGATTACAACAGGATCTGGACCAGATGGGCCAATGGGCTGAGAAGTGGCAGATGGAGTTTAATTCAGATAAATGAGAGGTGCTGCATTTTGGGAAAGCAAATCTCAGCAGGACTTATACACTTAATGGTAAGGTCCTAGGGAGTGTTGCTGAACAAAGAGACCTTGGAGTGCAGGTTCATAACTCCTTGAAAGTGGAGTCGCAGGTCGATAGGATAGTGAAGGCAGCGTTTGGTATGCTTTCCTTTATTGGTCAGAGTGTTGAGGTACTTACTGAGCTTCACTCTAAAGGTGAGCCAAACATCAAATAGATGAAATCCTCGATACAAGAATATCCACGAAATGCCGATGTTAGCTACTCTAGTTTCCAAGAGGTTTAATCACACAACTATCCCAACCCCTGCCATTGGTCTCTTGACATTAACTCTCATGGAGTCTGCCTTTCCATGCCAATTACTAAGCAAATACAGAAGAACCTCGATTGTCCAGCATTTGATTAATGGAATTTTGGATTATCTGAACAATATCGCATGGTCCCGATGCTTGGCTAACTGTGTTATCCAGTATTCAATTAACCGAATGAAATACTCCCCTGCCCATGTCCTTCGGATAAATGAGGTACCTCTGTAATCGGTTACATAATGGGAATTATTCTTGGCTGTCTTAAACTTATAACATTTCAGTTGCTAGTACAGTGATGTAATTGTTACACTGATGTGCCCATGTCACTACATTAGGCTTCCCACTGCAATACGTACTGGGCAGCTTTTGATGGTCACAGAAGATGGTCACTGTGACGCCAGCACAGCAGCAGCTCAGATGAACTGGCCAATCCCAATGGTGCTCCACACCTCACCCTTCGAATGTTCTCTCCACTGATCTTGAAACACTGCCTGTTATAACTCTATAACAGGATATCATTGGTCCAGATCAGGATCACACTCATTGATGGTGCCTCCCTCAGCCTTCAGAGAGATCACGCAAAGAGAGCAACCAGCACTTACAAATCAAATCAAAGCCAGGATGCAGGAATGTCTCGCAGGTAGACAGGGTGGTGAAGGTGGCGTGAGGCACACTTGCCTTCATTGATCAGTGCATCAAGTATAAAAGTTGCGATGTCATGATGCAGCTGTACAGGACATTGGTAAGGCCACTTTTACAATACAGTGTACAAAGATTTAAAAGAGACCTGCGGGGCAACATTTTCACACAGAGGATGGTGTGTGTATAGCTCGAACTGCCAGAGGAAGTGGTGGAGGAAAGTACAATTAAAACATTTTAAAGACATTTGGACAGGTACATGAATTGGGAAGGCTCAGAGGGATATGGACCAAATGCAGGCAAATGGGACAAGTTTCACTTAGGAAACCTGGTCAGCATGGCCGACTTGGACCAAAGGGTCTGCTTCTGTGATGTATAATTCGATGGCAACAAATGCTTAAACAAAATTCTAAAAGAAGAAAGGTATAACTTCTTTACAAAGTTAGCATTTCCCGCTCGCCAAACTAGCATCCTCCAGCAGCCTACCAGGAATGAGCTGCCTGGGGCCAAGAGGATAACAAGAGATCCCAAGCTGAGAGAGTGATAATAGAGAACCTGGTATTCATCAGAGTATCACTGACTGAAAACATGAGCTCTGCGTCTCTCTCCACAGATGCTTCCTGATCTGCGAGTATACCTTCAATCCTTGATTTTATTTCAGATTTCCAGCAGTATACCTTTCTGCCGTAGTTACTTACTTGACTCTGCAACTTGCTTTGCTTTTTCAGGCGTAGGTTTTCTGGGGTATCTGCCACAGCAGTGAATGACGACTTTGGGTAATGCCTGGAAAAGAAAAATATAAAGTTTTCAGCTTTTCATATGTTATATATTTGTTCCTGTGAGATTTAGCCTCATGAACAAGCTAAGCAATGGAATCAATGGAAGTTGGCAAATAAGTAAACGGACAGCAATTTATCTTGATAAGGAACAAGGATGTCAGGACAATCTTGGATTAATAAATTACCAACACGTCAGCCCTACAATGTGACCTGTCCCAATAAGAGAGATATTCCCCCATGTTACAAATAGCAAAAAAAAAGCCATTCAGCCCATGACATCTGGATATCACAGACAATGATTCCGTTTTAAGCTCCTCCACTTTCAGATAAACACCTTAAATTTTCATGGAGCACAACTCATCAGCAAAAAAAATTAACGCTTAGGGACTGTTGTGAAGATAAACAAGACTCTCGACGGGCAACCCCTCCATCTCCAAACAGACCCTGCAGGTATTTGGTGCCACATACTTTGACAAATCCTCAGTGCTTTGCAATAAAAAGACAGAGCGAACACACAATGTTGCACTTTCAAACTTCTCTCTTGAACGACAATCTTCTCAGTGAGCATCAACTCATAATAGTCAAGCATATCGACTATTAAGGAATGGCATTCTTCCTCCGTTCTCTAAGAGGTAGTGTCCACCATCAGATTCCTATTCACCTGGTGTCTCTATTGATCAATCTATGAGGTAAAGGAATATGCCATTCAGCCTCTCAGAGCTTGCTCTATCATTCAATCAGATAATCATTTATTCATATCTTAATTCCATCTATGCTGTTTTTTCCCCCATTCATTCACAGGATGTGGGTTTCACTGGCTGGGCGAGCATTTATTGTCCATTCCTAACTGCACAGAGGACAGTTAAGAATCAACCTCATTGCTGTTGGTCTGGAGTTACGTGGAGACCAGACTGGTCAGTGACTTTTCTTGACAATCGACATTAGTTCCATGGTCTCCATTAAACCATTAAGTCCAGAACTTTGCTTTGGTGGGATGTGAACCTCGATCCTCGGAACATTAGCTTGGTTTAATTAATTACCAACGCATCAACCCCAGTTTTAAAAAAAAAAGAAAGAGATATTTCCCAAGGGTACAAATACCACCAAGAGCACGAAAAGACAATTTGGCCCATGACACCTAAATATTTCAGACAATGGTTCCACTTTAAGCTCCTCCACTTTCAGATAAACACCCCAAATATACATGGAGCTCAACTCTGCAGCAAAAATTTAGCATTAGAAAACCTAACAGTTTTCCAGGAAATGATTAGATTAGATTACATTACAGTGTGGAAACAGGCCCTTCGGCCCAACAAGTCCACACCGCCCCGCCGAAGCGTAACCCACCCATACCCCTACATCTACATTTACCCCTTACCGAACACTACGGGCAATTCAGCATGACCAATTCACCTGACCCTGCACATCTTTTGGACTGTGAGAGGAAACCGGAGCACCCGGAGGAAACCCACGCAGACACGGGGAGAACGTGAAATGGATCCCTTTCAAATCCCTTCTAGTGGCTAGTTTATATTCTCACAGAGTTAATGACCAAGTACTACTCCAAAAGAGCTCTCCCTGCCTTCCCTTAATAGTGTATAGCTTACAATGATTTCTCTGGATCAAAAAGAGTGATTCATATTCAGGTAGGTTTCTGCAAACGGTTACGGACACAGTGTAACCATGCAGTCATGTACAGTGGAACTACTGCTGCAATATAATGGTTGGCTCTATATGGTTCATTTTAAATACCTCTGTCACCAGCACAGACAATCCCACCCCACATTCTCATGATTACTGATGCCATGATTATCATTGTCAAATCCATTCTCATTTATTCAACACTTAATTGCCCAAAGCCAAACAGTGCAAAGTCTACATACAATAATTGAAACAGCGTACGCATGTTTGGGGAGTCGAGGCCGAAGCCAGGAAAAACTTAAAGTTAGGACTTGGCTATTCATGAATGCTTTCTGAAAACATCTCGTTACTCACTGATGGGTGATGGAAATCTGGAGCTCCTTCCACCTAAAGGCTGCCAAGGTTTCGGTCAATTGGAAATTTCAAAACTAAGATTTGTGGATTTTTGTTTGGCAAGGCTATTGAAAGTTATGGATCCAAGGCGCCAAGAGGGAGGTGATGGCATTATTATTGTTAAACTAATCGAGATGGCTCAGTGGTTAGCACTGCTGCCTCACATCACCAGGGACCCGGGTTTGATTCTACCCTGGGGCGACTGTCTGTCTGAGTGGAGTTTACACATTCTCCCAGTGTCTGTGAGGGTTTCCTCCAGGTACTCCAGTTTCCTCCCACAGTCCAAACATGTGCAGGTTAGGTGGATTGGCCATGCTAAATTGCCAATGGTGTGCAGGGATGAGGAGGTCAGGTAGATTTGTCATGGGAATTACACAATTACGTGGATAAGGAAAGGGGAAAGAGTCTGGGTGAGATTTAGACTCAGTGGGCCATGGGGATTCTATAACTCTAGGATTAATCCAGAAACATAGCAGTGGGAGCTGACAAACTGGTGCCAAGCCACCAGCATTTGTCATTTGCTGACAGTCACATTAATGCTCAAGGGATTCCAGGGATAAGAGGTGCAGAAGTTATTATTAAAATAAGAAACAAAATTCTTTGCCTCGTCACAATAATCTCAGTAAAAAATGTACATTTGTGGTTTGTAAGACAGGAACATTGCCCAACAAGTTCCCAATTTGAAGATAAAGGGCATGTTTGTTTTCCCCTTCCTTCTTCAGCCTAGAATTGAAAAACGTCGTGCAACATCATTTCAGCTTCATCTTTGCTGAGTGTAATCAAATGAACAACTGCAGAAATTGAAGGAGTGGGGTCAGTTAATCATGCCAACCTGGCCGGCTGACCAAGCCTAATGGTACAGATACATCCTCCTGACCATGCCTAATGGTGCAGATTCATCTTCAGTGGCTGGCATGTTTTGGACTCAGATTCTGATCATCCAACAAGCCACTACCTACCACACAGATGAGTGATGTGGCATGGGAATTTCAGTGTAGGTATGTAAGCCATACATCCTAAACATTATTCAATTATAATTGAACAACATAATCCTTTGGCTATTCATAACAAGATACTAACTGTACCCAACCAGCTTGTGCTTGCACACATACTGTCTAACATTAGGTGTACTTCTGCAACTGGATGTTTGCTGAATAATTCAGGTTGTACAAGGACTTTTGCTAAAGATTGTCAGTTGAGCTCACTGCACATTGGATTGCATACCCCAGAAGTTATATTATTGCACATATCTACTTATTGCAGACAGAAAAAACATGTACACTGGACTTCACCTGTTTCAACTCAATATAGATGACAGCCATTCACTGGTTCACATCTCAGAGCAAGGTTCTGACCAATGAAAACAATCATCCTGCCAGGGTTTAAATTTTGCACAAAGCCTGGCTGTTTTGAAGGTGTGTCTTTTTATTTCTGTATTTTGATTGTGGTCAGACATGGGAAAAGGTCTGTTTTAAGAATTAAGGATGTGGAAAGAATTTACACACTAAAAGAAAACCTTCCAGTACTTATTGCAAGTGCTGTTTACCCTGTTGTTTGTTCCACCAAGGGGCAGGTCTAAATACAGACAAACTGGCACCAGAGATTGTGAACAAAATGAGATTCAGCCAGTAACGAGTTGCTGATTAGTCTGCAAAGTAATGGTAGTTGCTGATGACAAAGGCCTTCTGCCTGTCAACAAACATGTGACTGGCCAGCATGTAGCTGATCAGCTTGTGGGTATGAACCAGAGGATCAGAAGATAGTTGACCTCCCAAAAAGACATTGTCCTTTCATCTGCAGTACAAAACACTTAAAAAGGTCTAACAAAAGCCAATTTAGTGTCCATCAGCAGTGACTGGAGAGAACAAGAGGGAGCATGAATGTAAAAGAGCGAGCAAGAGTGTGAGAGAGAGAGACACAGAGGAGGACAGGAGGAGGACAGGAGGAAAAGGGCGAGAGAGCAAGTGATGGCAAGCCAAAAGGACCATCACAATGAACCCTATGAACAGAGACCAATTAATTGCATTCCTAGGTTTTCCCTCCATCCATAACAACAATGGTTTTTTTTTAAATCTGTCTGCATGTGAAGGGTAATTTTATAATGGGTTAACAGCTTTAACTAGTAGAGATAAGCATCGACTGCTTCTAATAGTTTGTTTACCCATAGGTAAAATCTATTTATTTGCAATGTTAAGTACAGAAATCCAGTCCATGCTTTCTGTCAATTGGAGTATAACAGGCAGTTAAATTGGGGAATTTGGTTTACTTTGATACCTTTTGTATGATAAGAATTTTGTATTTTTAATGATAATCCCAGGAATAGCAGGGATGGATTTCCAAGGACGCATGACACTTAATTGTCAATCAGCAATAAAAAGGGTGTATCCACCATGGAAATGTCGCTATCAAAGTCCACTTGCTACCCAATCAGCACTCACTTCTCATGTGATATAAACGGTGAGTTTTTCCTGTTCAATTGGTGTTCTTGCAAAATATCCTGATAAGTATAAGAAAAGCGAGGAGAAAGTGAGGACTGCAGATGCTGGAGATCAGAGCTGAAAATGTGTTGCTGGAAAAGCGCAGCAGGTCAGGCAGCATCCAAGGAGCAGGAGAATCGACGTTTCGGGCATGAGCCCTTCTTCCTGAAACGTCGATTCTCCTGCTCCTTGGATGCTGCCTGAACTGCTGCGCTTTTCCAGCGACACATTTTCAGCTCAAGTATAAGAAAAGCTTCAACACTGTCATTTTTAAGCAATACTCAAGCTCTGTACGGCAAAAAGCTATTTCAATTTTTTTACAAGTTCGAAGATGTTTGTTTTAAGAAAAGCACTTTTTTTTAAAAAGTACATGTACCTATGAGCTTTCTCCCAGGTTCATTTTCTGTAACATTCAACAGATTAATCATTAATTCCTCAAAGTGCAGTGAAACCCTGGACAGATGACATCAGAGGGGGAGGGTCAATAAAGAACTAACCAAATTCAGATGCAGATAATGTTTCCCTGACCATCAAACATGAAATAAAACCAGTTTTAGACAGAACTCAGACCTGGGACTGGAAATTCCAAAACTAAATTTAGAAACCTGGTTTTGCAGTGACTGCCTTTTCAGCTCCTGTTCCTCAGGTCAGGCATCAAAAATCCTAATATATTTCTCAATGTGTTCTGTGTACTTACAAATCGCACATCCTGATAGTCACAGATACAGGTACAAGAACGATGAGATGCTACCTGTGACACACTGCTTAAAAAAGGTCATCAATAAATCATTAAATTACTACTTTACTGAAAGGTTCACTAAAATATTCATGGATTTACAAATCCAGTGGAACCACGCATGAAAGTAAATACATTGAGGAGAGCTACACTTGATCCCCGTGTGAAAAGAAGAATGAGACATTGTTCTTGTCCCCGAGTGCAATCCAATAGCTCCTGTTGCAGAAACGTAGCTAATGTGTGTCTGGCAGTTAAAGGAATACAGGATCGGATTCAGCTGAGACCCCCTCTGGAGCTCAATAGCCTGTTCATAGGGCTAAATCTCTCCCGTGCACAATGACTACTTGGGCAAGATACTGGAAGGCACATGCAGCTGTTGTTGTAAGAGCTTCAGGACTCTGGAACAACCTTGCAAGGGTGTTACCGGGCTGCAAATCAGTGAATAGAAACACCACAGCCAGTGAACAGAGTTAAAGCACTCAGACAACTGCAATGTTCAACACTTTCAAACTCTATGCTATAGATGACACCACTCTTGAGAATGAATGAGTCTGATAGGACATGGGTACAACCATACAAAGATATTATTACATTAGACAAGGACCAATCTAAGAACACAGCACAGTAGCTCAGTGGTTAGCACTGCTGACTCACAGCACCAGAACCCGGGTTCAATTCCAGCCTTGGGCAACTGTTTGTGTGGAGTTTACACATTTTCCCCCGTGTCCGAGAGAGTTTCCTTCTGGTGCTCTGGTTTCCTCCCACAGTCCAAAGATGTGCAGGTTAGGTGGGTTAGACTGGGAAAAGCAGGACATCAGGGTAGTGGGGAGATTCTGGTGGAATGCTCTTTGGTGGACTTGATGGGCTAAATGACCTACTTCCAAACCGTTAGGATTTAATGAGCAGAGCTTGTTATATCTAGGCTAGCCATTATCACAGCATTTAGCATGAATATATTATAAACAGTGTTACTTTGAAGGCTAAGCCTAAAGACAATTGTTATGGTTGCCTTCTCCTCAACCAAATCTGTCTAAACTTGATGAGGCATAACACTATAAAGAGATGGTCTCGGGGGAGTCCACAATCTCAGGCAAGGGCATGAGGCCGAGATAGGAGAATAGATTATGAGTAGGATGGGAAAGGAAGATAAACAAAAGTACAAAGAAGTTTGGCAGAAAGCCTCACTGGGCATATCCAATAGTTATGAAAGAAAGAAAAATGGGGAGAAGGTTAAAAAGGATCAGAAGAGGAACGTGAAACCAAGATGCCGTAAACCTGGTGATAATTCATTCTCAGGAGATGGTCATTACTGACAAGGTTGCCATTCTTCCTCATATATCTGGTCGGCATGGACAGGTTGGACTGAAGGGTGTTTCCATGCTGTACATCTCTATGACTCTACAATTCTATAACTTTTCTTTGGTGCTCCCACCTTTGAGGGAGCATTAACACTACTAGCGTTGGTCCAGAATAATAGTTCAAAGGGAGGCAGGGGCACAGTAGTAATTGTCATGAGACTCATAATCTAGAGGCCCAGGCTAATACTCGGGGGTAAGCATTCAAACCCCACCCTGGCAGCAGATGGAATTTAAATTGATTTAGTAATTCCAGAGTTAGTCTCAATAATGATAATCGTGGAGCTTAAATGGATTTGCAAGGAGAAAACCATGTTTGACAAACCTGGGAGTTCTATTCTTAAGAAGGACACCATTAATAAAATGGATGAAGAATAATTGATAAAGGATGTAGATATTTTCAGAAGACTTCCGATAAGGTCCCCCATAGGAGGTTGGTTAGCCAAATTAAAGCCAGTGGTATAGGAGATAACATACTGGCATGGTTTAATGATCAACTAAGCAACAGAAAACAGAGCAGGAATAAATGGGTCACTTTCAAATTGGCAGACTATGATTAATGAGGTACTGCATGGGTACAGCTGTTCACAATACATACCAATTATTCAGATTTTGAGAGACTAAATGTAACATTTCCAATTTGCAAATGATTCACAGCTAAGCAACAATATATGTTGTGAGGAAGTTGTAAAATATTTTCAGGAGACACAATTTGGACAGGCTTAGGTGACTGGGCAAGAACATGACAGGCTTGATAAATTGAACAGCCTCCTCCTGTTCCTTAGGAACCATCAAAATTGACATAAGAACACAGCTGGAACCAAGGTAAATAGACAAGATCTTTTCCCTGAAGTGGGGGAGTCCAGAAGTAGAGGGCATAGGTTTAGGGCGAGTCGGGAAGAATTTAAAACGGACCTAAGGGGCAACATTTTCATGCAGAGTGGTTCATGTATGGAATGAGCTGACAGGGGAAGTGGTGGAGGCTGGTACAGTTACAACATTTAAAAGGAATCTGGATGCGTACATGAATAGGAAGGGTTTAGAGGGATATGGGCCAAGTGCTGGCAAATATGACTCGATTAGGTTAGGATATCTGGTCGGCATGGATGAAGGGTCTGTTTCTGTGCTGCATATCTCTAGGACTCTGTAACATATACATTAAAGTTATAAATTTTCATTAATGACCAAAATCAAGTTTTGGCCATTTCTCAATTCCCTACTACCTTCTGTTATCTCAGCTCACATCGCTGGATTGAAACACTCAGCCTAAATAAATTCACATTTAACACTGTCATTACAAGATGGTTCTTGCGTTTCAGTCCAGTTCTGCTTATGCTAACCTTGTTGAGAAAAGGTAGCATGAGGCAGAATTTTCAGTGACAAGTATTGACTTTTTGTCAGCAGAATAAAACAGAACATAAAACAGTGACACAAATCATGTGAGGAACTCCAACAGAGGGAAAGGGGGAGGCAGATGAAAAAAAAAAGGAGGGAGAGAGAAACAAAAAAAGTCCAGGAAACAGATTCGCAGTAATTAAAATAACATGGCAGAGTAATCTTGTGATAGGGAGGACCTCCGCCTTTAGACAATAAATCCTCTTCATCTTCCCTGACACACTGTCCCCAAAGCAAAAAGGAAAAAATTAAAATATAAAAGGAGCAGCCCCTCAATTTGATTTGTAGAACCCAAAAGTACAGAGAACAGCAAAAAAAACTTAATCCTTTGAAATATACATTAGCTTTCCTTGGAATTGTCAAACCTTGTGTTTAGATTTTATCCCACGTTCATCAGTCTGGGCATCTAACACTGAATACAACACATGCCAAGAATTGCGGAATGCTTCCAACAGTCAACAGATTCATCACAGTAAATTAGCTGTTTGAAAAACCTCCCTTGTCTCCCCCCCCCCCCCCCTCCAAGGCTGTCGTAATACACAAAATACCTGCAAAATCTCAATCGTGGTGTAACAGCTAGACCAGTAGGTTTTGTTTCTAAAAGAAGCATTTATACAACAGAAAATGAACAAAGGGAATAGGACAAACTGGGCAAGATTTTTTGAACATTTTTCACAATGGGCTAAATGGCTTTCTCCTGCTTTTATCATTTCAAAGATTTACAATCAGGTAAAGTCACGGACAGGGCTAATGGCTTGTGCAGAAACTGAGTAAGTCAGATCTCCTCTGGTCACAAAAGATTCCGATATTATTAGATCAAGTTTGGATTTTGGAAATGTCGAGACCAGCAAAAGACTTGCACTTTGTATCAGATAGCTCAGGGGGTTTTGATTGTTTAATAGATAGAGATTGATAAGTCAGGAGATAGGGCCGAAAAGTGGGGTTGAGATTGAAGATCACTGCTATCAAATGGGGGAAAAACAGGATTTCGGGGCTGAATGGTCTACCACCATCCCTATTTCTTATATACTTAAAAACGGAGAACAACATTAGTAAGTTACAACTGACATAAGTGCCTGGGTGAGTTTTGGGGGAACTGAAAGTGGAGAGAGAATCAAAGATGTTTGAAGAAAAACATTCAGAGTTGAGGACCCAGCTGCTGCTGGGCAGGGTGGGGGTGGGGACAGGGAGTGGAATGTACAAGCAATCAGAGTTGGAGCTGGGACTCAATGCTCTCTCTAAAACTTAAAAGAGATGAAGTAAATAAAACAGGGAGGTGACTCATGGGGCACTGGGTTGACTGGACGGTTTCTATGCTGTAAGTTTTATGTAATTCTCTGAAAGCAAATACCTGGGAAGTTACAACTGACTATAAATGGGGTGGAGCGAGCCCTTTGAAGGGATGGGAATATTGCATGACTTCACTATCACTGAAAGGGGAGACATGTTTCTGAAGCTTTTCATCTTTCATTCATCAGGACAAAGACAGGAATGCCTAATTTAAATAATGACAATACAGTACGTTAATCTCATTCTTGTGACTGTTCTTACCTCAGGGCCAGGAGGACCAGACTCATCCTATTGTTCCCCATTGCTTCACCCATGGCTAATCAGAACCAACTATTAGGATACAGCCATTGGGTTGTGACTGAGTTCAGGGCCAAGAGGATGGATGAGGAGAGTTCAGTCAGGGTATGTTGGTAAAGTGATATTTGGAAACAAAGCACGTATGAAGGTTTAGTAATGGATGAATTGAGGCAGGTGTGGAGCTAGACTACATTACAGAAATGTGAGTATTCGCACTGCAGAGAACGTGGCATGGCAAATTCTACATGAGGGACTGAATGTCGCACCACAGAGAAAAAGTATTTTTATGTCAATGCAAAACTCTTAACTTCTGTATTTTCAGCAAGTGTCTCTGCTCCAATTGCCTAGAAATGATTTATTTATTTTCATGAAAACTGAACCTCATTTTCAAAACATTTCTGTCTGTGGGGAATTTGCACATTGTGGACAACCACATTGTATGATGAAAACTGCACCAGTGACATTTTTACAAGAATTCCAACATTCATTGCTGAAGCTGTGGACAGGAGTATGTCATGCACATTGCTGTGTATATCTGAGTCTCTACTTAGACAAACATTGAAAAACAAGACCATCCACAAGCTCATTTGTTCAATGCCAAAAAGTCAAGCCCCACTTTGAAATTGCAAAGCTAGCTAAAGGGATCAGCTTAGAGAAAGAGTGAGTGTCAGCCGCAGCTTAGTGTGTAGTCCAAGCTGTCCCCCTTCAGAGGATATGGATACAGATACAGGGAACAAGCTCCAAAACCTAGGTATAGATTCCAACACTGTACTGAGAGACTGCAGCATGGTTGGGATAATGAACAGAGGTTCAGTCTGTTCCATCAGATGAAACTGCACAATTTCAAGAAAGAGAGTTGCTGAGTATTTCCCAGTGTCCTTACTGACACTTCTCCACAGAGAACAGCAAATTTGTGGGCGGCAGAGTGACACAGTGGTTAGCACTGCTGCCTCACAGCACCAGAGACCCAGGTTCAATTCCCACCTCAGGCGACTGACTGTGTGGAGTTTGCACGTTCTCCCAGTGTCTGCGTGGGTTTCCTCCGGGTGATCCGGTTTCCTCCCACAATCCAAAAAATGTGCAGGTTAGGTGAATTGGCCATGCTAAATTGCCCATAGTGTTAGGTGAAGGGGTAAATGTAGGGGAATGGGTCTGGGTTGGTTACGCTTCAGCGGATCGGTGTGGAGTTGTTGGGCCGAAGGGCCTGTTTCCACACTGTAAGTAATCTAATCTAATCTAATCTAACCTTGTTTGGTAATACATTGGTATTTGGTGGGGAGCTTGAAGTGCACAGATTGGCTACCCAACAAAATATATCATTCGATGATTTGGCAAATCCTGCAGTCAGAAGGGGTGCAAGATTTGCCTTCATTCAGGTGAAAGTAGCTCAAGATTGACCATGAGTTGGACGATATGAAGCATAAAGAAGCATGGACTTCAGTCTTGCTGAGTTAAGATATTAAGTAAATTCCACCCATTTATTCCCCATGTGAAAACTTATTCTGCTTTTGCCAATCCTTTTTATGAGTTATCACTGGTGGCTCGTTGAAGTGAGAGGAGAACCCTGGTCTGTGCCGAATCAGTTAATCTCAGCCAGGGAACCAAATGGTAAAAATGAAAATCAATATGGATGATCTTAATACATAGTGGATCAAAAGAGACAGACTTAATTAAAAGATAAAATACTGGAAGTGTGCAGCAAGGTGGTGATCAGTTTTGATGTTCACTTCATCTCATTCTTTCTGTTGTGTTGGATTCAGAAGCTCACTTTTCCACTGGTATAGGAAGGTAGGAGCAGCACTGTGAATGGATATACTGGAAAACCAATCAATTTGTGAGGGGTTATGCAGATGATGCTGGAACTGGACTCCCAGTGTTGAAGTACATCTAATCAGAGCTGTGAACCCACCCATAATCAAGAAATAGTCAGCTCAGATCAACAGAAGTTATACTTTTTCTTTCAAGTACTGTTAGAAAACATCAAGGAATTCAGTTCTGATCTTTAAAAAAAGGGCAGCATAATAATTACCATGAAGGAACACAAGTGTTTGGAGCGATTTGGCTGGCTCTGAGAATACAGGCCTTCCCCTCCCATTCCTTTTCAGCACTGACCTTTTTTTCTACAATTATTGTATCAAGAGAACAGTCAAATTGTTAGCAGCTGATCCCTCCCCTTAGGAGGTCACAATATTTGTCGTAGCTTTCAAAACTCACATGAGTCTCTCCTGCAACCAGCTTCTTTTAAAAAGGAAGAAAGTCAAAGTTGCCATCGACCAGCTCTCTCAATCCTATGGTCCGTGGCGATGGATTGGATGGCAAGCTAGCAATTCACAATGTCAGGGGGATGCGAGTAAACAGGAAGATATGTAACTACAGACTCAAAAATGAAAGGCCTACACTCCCACAAACTGGTTTCTGGGACAACACGCAAAGAATTCAGAGCAGAAAAACAGACCATTCAGCAGCAGGACTTCCCTGGTACACATGCTCCACTCAAGTCTACTCCTGCCCTACCTAATCTTACTCTAAACAAAGCCTCGAACAGAGAGATTTCCAAAAAACCTCACGCATGGGTAAAAATGGGGCCTGGAATCATGTAGAGGCAAAGTGGATGCTGATAGTACATGCGATGACTAAACCTGTTTAACTCCTTTTTTTTTTAAACCTCCAAATGTCACTTTCCGAAAGAAATGCAGCGATTTGCATTCGATTGGATCAACACAAACAGCTCTCGTCACCTCCCCAGAGAAAAGGGCCTCTCTGTTGTGTGGTTACTCTCACTCTGGCATATTACTCCCCACAATTGGTATTGATTAGAACCTCATAAGCAGTTCTGAAATTTGTACTTCCCAGGTCAAGACTCAAACACAGGCCTCCACGTTTACCAATAATAATTAATTATGTGCCAGTCAACATTGTACTAACTGGTGGCATTTGCGCTGTTTAACTCAATAGATTCAAGATTAGATAAGGCAAAGATAAACAAAAAAAAGCAGTTCGTCTGATGGCAAAAACTTGCCATAGGCACACAATGACATTGTTGCCGGATGCAAACAAAGACCAAACTAAAATCTGTTTGAGTAGGTGAAACCCCACACTGCCCAAAAAAAAAGAGGATACAGTCAAGGTTTCAGCTGTAGTTTACTTGGCCCTTTCCTCTGAAGGTTGTGGGTACAAGTCCCACTATAGTGATCTGAGCATAAAAAGTTCAGGCTGACACACTCAGGGCATTATTGACAGAGTCTTCTGGACTGGCAAAGGTGCCATCTTGTGACTAAAACATAAATCAACCAGTCTTCTCAGCCATTTCAGATGTATTTAAAATATCCCATGGCATTATTTTAAAAGAGATATTTGTTACCGACATCCACCAGGAGGTTAGTCTTCTTCAGAAGATAACCCACTGGACTCTAAGCATTAACACTCTCTCTCCCTCCACCCACAGACCTGCTGAGTTTCTCCAACAATGCCCTTTAAAAGGAGGTAGATAAATTGACCAACCCAACGTTTTTATTTTAAAAAAGGGATGTTATTTAACGCTTGAATACTGACCAGAACATTGGGACCAGCCTCAAGTCTTGAATACTCAACCAAAGCTTCTATGCAAATTCGAGGAGAACAGTGTCACGAGATATCATAATTGTTTTGGATAATACATTGGACGGATTTTAGTTTGAAGATATGGAGTGGAGGGAAAAACAACAGCTTCTCAACAAAATGTGAGTGCATTCTATTTATCTAAAAAGATACTTTGGCTAGATTGTAAGTCTGAATTTTAAACTCAAAAATCAGGTGAATTGGGGATGCTAACTGCAAACAGAATTTCTTGAGCAGTTTCATCTAAACAACAATTTGAGGTATGAATAAGCAAAGGAAGTGAAATCTTCGTGCCAGCATGGAAATTGACCGTGTCACTTCCTGTTTTGTAAGCAGAAACTAAATTGAACTACTGTGGAAACTGACTTCGAATGCCAAATAAGGCAGTAGCCCAGCTGAAATTTCACATCCCAGTATATTACATCAAATTAAGTTTACACATTATCGGTCAAACACTCCCAGAAGCTGCAAAACACTAGAAAATGTCTGGCAAGCAAACAGAACGGTCACACAATAAAGACCAAGGTGCGTGATCTCTCTGTCCTTCAGCTAAAGAAAAGCTACCCAGAGTTAGATTGTCTTCACCTGGAATGAGCTCTAGGTATCACAGGGAGCCCTCAAACAAGGCTGTGCATTGTTATCAGTATATTAGAAACAACATGTCAATGTACACAGTACGACAGAGTGTTGAGGCCAAGTTTCTCCTCGGACGAGTCTTTCAGATTGACTCAGGTTGCCAGAACTAAACATAGTCTATTGTCAACAAAGTGGAAATACTAACGTCCCATCTCTCGGTCATGCTCCATAGTAGCTTTTGCTTTCGCCATGAGCAGTGAACAGAATTTCACCTCCAAGTCACTCGATCATTGGCTCAAGTCTCACAACAGACCCTTGTACCCAAAATCCTGGATGCTCCAGTTTGCTATGTCAGGAGTTCTGCACTGAAGGAGAGTTCTTTCAGATGAAATTATGTTAAAGAGCAGGCCCCCTGCCTTCTCAGCAGATGTAAAAAATCCCATAACTATTTGAAGAAAAAGCAGGGGGAGTTCATCCTGGTGCCTTGACCTTTATTTGACCAACAAACAAAATTAACAAAGAGGTCATTATTCAATTTCTGTTTGTGGGTGGTTGCTGTCCACAATTAACTGCTGCGTGTCCCACAATGTGATAGTAACTACCCTCCAAACAACAAGCACTTCACTGGTTGTCAAGTGGAACATCTTAGAGTTGAGGAAGGCACTAAAGAAACGTAGGTCTTTCACATTACAGAAGATTTTGTAATGAATCTTTGTTTTTTTTTGGAAGCATTTTCTATCTACAAAGCCAGCAATCTGTGAATTGTAACATTCAGAGCATTTTCAGTTTCCCCATTCAGTTTTGCCCAGCAGTATGAGGATTGCTCACAAGATCCTCAACAGATCTTCTTCAGTGATCCCCAAATTAGGGAGGAGAATAAGAGAAAGAATGAATGAGTGGGCACGAGACACACATTTTAGGAAGCGCTGCTTTTAGCGCCACTGTGAATGAAATTAAACAATAGAGGTGCGATGTTGAGTCTCCAATGGAAGACAACAGCAGTTGGATGGTTCTGTGCTGTTGGAACTCTACTAGCTGCTCTAGGAATCAGTAGGAGTAAAATCTACATCTATTACCCATGTTTACCACATGTTAAAACTGTTAGAAACAAGCAGCACATATTGTAGATTGAATTACTACATAAATGCTGTAAAGTGTAATTTATTGTTATTTGTTCAAATTCATGAAATCTTCTGGCTTCAACTTCTTAATTCTTTTCTGAATCCCTCACTTTGTCACTTTAAAAAAAAAATCTATAAACCTCTAACCAGATGGTAATATAAATTTGGTCACCTGGTCTGGGTTCAGAAGTTTCCTGAAAAAAAGGGGCACCCTTCTCTGACCAGAGACAGGCATCCATTCTCCACAATGTCAAGTGATTGGAATATTCAGCTAAGCAGGGAGCACACTCCAGAGGTTTAGCACAACTTTCACCTGACGTTCAGCAAGGGATAGGAGCAGGAAACAGCCCTTTGAAAAAAAACACTAAACCAACCAACAAACAAACAAACAACAACATACTGTCTTCTCACCCTCTAACCCAGCCACCTGTACTAAATAATTTATTTTTATGTTTCCATAAATCGTTAAAGTCATGCGTGTGATCTGGAAAGGATAAAGAAACATGTGCTTAGTTCTTCAGAGAATTGAAAGGAAACGGTAGCATTTAAGGATTAGTTGCAAAACAACACGCTGTTTTTCTTTCTAAATAAATACACAAAAAAGGTACAAATCTATTTTTGTCCAACTCTGCCATTTCCCACTCAGTAAGAAGTTGCTTCTATTAGACATGGCAATACCTTTTACACTTCAAACCACTCCAGTTCAATTGCTGTAACCCAACCATGCTTACTCCACCCAGTAACTGATGAGTTGCTCTGTTCACATTGACAGCAGAGTCGAATTATTTCCTTAAATAGGCAGATAATGCTCAGAGCTGTCTAACCCCACACATCTGGTCTCAATGATCGATAGCCAAATCTCACTTTTGCATCATTTGCTAATATTTACATGGGACACAGCATAGACAGAGAAAAAGGAGAATATTTTCTCAAACTAATTGCAACACATTTATGTTTCGTTAACAAGGTGTCTGAATAGCATAAATAGGGAGAAATCAAGTCCACTGGCAGAAAGGTTAATAACCAGAGACGACAGATTTAAAGATGACTAACAAAAGGACCAAATGGGAGGGAACTTTTCGTTACAGCAAGTGGTTAGGATCTGGAATGGACTGCTTGAAACTGGAGGGTGGGGGGGGGGGGGAAAGAGAGTGGAAAGAGAGCAGATTCAACAGTAGCTTTCAAAAGCAATTTGGATGAATATTTGAAGGAGAAAAGGCTAGTACAGGCTCAATAGGTTGAACAGCTTCTTTCCAGTGTACCATCACAAGTTATGATTGTAGTAAAAGAATATCCAAAGAACGAGATTAAAGATAATTCTGTTACACAGCAGAGTAGTTTCCAGTTGCAATTCTCTGGCCAAAATATATTTACAGGACCCATATCCTTTTTTGTTTGTGATAAAGGTAAGAGATTGCTGAAGAGGAATTATTGAAGTGTAAGGGGGCACGATCAGACCATGGATTCAGTCCAACTGGGACAAACTCAAAATGCTAAATGGCCTGTTTCTGTGCTGCATAGAGTCTCTGAATGTAAAGTTCTGTCGTCTGTAACAGGAAGAAATTTTTTTTTAAACAAAAGGTCAAAACTTTCATCATTCCAACAAGAATCACAGGCTTGTAAGAGTGGAAAGGGTGGGAGGGTGGTGGAGGGGCTGCAGGAAGACGGTTGCCTGCTAAAACAAACAGGGCACTGTAAAACACAGGGGCCAAGGGTCTCCATTACAACATTGATTCCCCCGGGAACTTTGGCAAATTAATAACACTGCTTTGGGCTTCTCCCAGATCAGCTATAAATAGCAAGCAGACGCCGAAGGCAAAATTCTTCGAGATGCCTTTATTGTTCTAAAGCTGGGCCTATTCCACATCACAGGAAAGCCAATTTCTTTGCAGCGATGGACTTTTTTTTATTTTCCCACACTTTTCTAGCCATATGGTGCAGAAGCTGCGACTGAGAATGCAGAGGCCCAGCCAAAAACAAAAACATTCTTCTGCCTTGGACTCACATCTGTTGGGATTTTGAACTCAACAGCCAGTCACACTAATAGTCAACCCTATTCATGGAAAAACTGACAGACAAAAAAAGCAGTCATTTAAATTTACCAGTCACAACTTTTACAGGATGAACATTGATGGGACACTCAGGGTGGAAAGAAGAATCTTCACTTCAAGAAAGTGATTTGGAGCAGCCAGTGTTGGACTGGGGTGTACAAAAGTTAAAAATCACAACGCCAGGTTATAGTGCAACAGGTTTATTTGGAAGCACTAGTTTTCAGAGTGCTGATGAAGGAGCTGCGCTCCGAAAGCTAGTGCTTCAAAATAAACATGTTGGACGAAAACCTGGTGTTGTGTGATTTTTACCTCAGGAAATGGCATTAGCCACAGACTTCAACAAGTCCGACAAATTTCCAATGACTTTGAATTGTTCATTGGATCCATATTCATTGCCATTGTGTTTATGCCTCTGAAGATAAGTTTCAGTTATATACAATATCATTTATGATCATGGGAGATCCCAGCCAAAGTACTCTGAAGAGTAGTCACTGGTGTAATGTAGAAGATTGTGGCACAGTAATTGCTCACAAAGAACGGATACCAGCTTTAGGAATGTTGGTAGTGAAAAATATTATCCAGGTTACTGGTTTAAAAAAAAAACCCTACTCCTCTTCATAATGGCACCTTGGGGTTTTTACATCTACCCAAGTGAACAGATGGGGTCCTGGCTTAACGTTGCATTCTTAAGACAGCACCTCATACAACATAGTCCTCCTTCAGTAACTGCTCAGCGAGTTCAGGCTGGAGTTTAAACTCAAGTGTACAGAATAGGACTGGAACAGGAAACTGCAACTCACTCAATAAGAGCAAAACACATGTCACTTCACAACTAGTGCATCGGACAACTGTGCCTCAATTTCTTTTGATCTTCAGTGGCCATATACCCAGACATCATGAAGCCTTGGGTATAACATCCTAAGTTTAGATCCATGTTCCTATTACCTTTGGAGGGGCCTCAAGTTGGCAGCTTCTGTTTGTGCCTTGCGCCTATTGGTCAATATAACAGCTTGACCTCAGGATTGCTGCCAGACGTGACACACCTGGATACCTGGACCAACTGGCATATGGATCCCTCAAACAGCAACATAAAACCAAATTCTCAAAATCTTGGTATTTTGACATATTACAATCTACAGAGACCCAATAATTGTTCAAAAGATTGGTGAGCTTCCAGTTAACAGATGAAAAGGATGGCATGATAAGAATTTTCATTTTACTGTAACAAAAGACTAAATGCACTATTGACTCTTCATGATTTCAATCCAAGTCCATGTTCTTGCCCATGTTCCTACATGGTGAATCATTGACCACTCTTCATATCGCTGCTTTCCTCCCAAAGATCCTGACAGGCTTCCCACACCCAAAAACTGCCAGGGATATCTTAGACCCTTCCTCTTTCAAAATCAGTCTTCATAACAACATGAATCACATGGGCCAAGTACCTAGGTAAAAATGCTAATCAGCTACACTCAAGACACCAACCCTCTTTCATTTCATAAGTAAAACAAACAATTTAAAAGGCACAAGTGTTTACATATGGGTCAATTTTATTTTCATTTGAAGTCTCCTTGTGAGATTGTTTGGATGCTGCTATAATCCCAACAAGTAAACTGGGGAGTTTTGCACATGATTAAATTTTTAACATTTGTGGAATAGTGGGACTTGATTTCCCACACAGGGGCATGATAAATATGATATGCTGCAGGTGGCCAAGCTTGATGTCATCTTCATTCACCTTTCCAACAAGAGATCCCAAGTACCAATACCAAATGGGAACCTGCCTTTCCTGGTTGTATTACAAGGAACCAAGTCTAATTACATCCACCAGCAGCTGAGTTGTGATCAGTTGACTCAGCTTAAATTGGGCAGCATACTGGGGCTTGCTTCAACTATTAACCTCTCGTTCTGCTTTATTAGAAGCTCCTTAAAACTTTAACTAAGGTTTTGAACATTTGTTCTACTTCTCCTTCTTCAGTGTGGTGTCTTTTTCGTCCGATTACACCACTGTAAAGCACCTCTGGATGGTTTACAACAAAAAAAATGCTAGATAACATTTCTGAATAGATTGTTTAGCAAGTATTACACACCCCTAGAGCAGTTGAAACTTGAACTCAGGTCTTTGACTCAGTGGGACAGACACTATCCCTGCGCCACAACAGCCTTCCCATCAAAAGCATTACAGAATTCAGTTATGTTTCTGTCAGATGTACTCCATGTCTGATCTTTGGCTAACCAGGGAAGTGACAATGTGTAACGTATAATTTCACTATTGCTGGCTGACTGCCCCACAATTGGGCATTCCTCATCTTATCTTTGAAGATAGGCAAATGATCAATGATTAATTCGTTACGATATCACATCCAAACTGCTGCAATCTCCACTTGCCTTCTACCCCTTTGCACTTCCCTTCTCCTCTCCAAATCGGCAAACCCCCACCCTTCCCAGATCAGACGATAGAGAACTAGAGATTCTCCTCGCAAAGTCAGAATGTTCCAGCAGCTGCAGCCACTGGATGCAAGATGAATAACTTTGCAATGAGCTGGATAAGAAGAGCAAGTCCAGGAAAAATGTATTGCCTTCAGCGTAGGACAGTATATGGTGTACACGCAGAATTCGGATTGCCAGTCGGCAGCAGCTTGGGGCATGTATACCCCAAGCCTTGGCAGCTGAAGGAAAGGTAACACGATCCCACCTGGATTTATAATCTTTTAGTTGCAGTTTTTGTTCGGTTTTAAATTTTCTGGTTTGGAAGTTTTGGAATGGGGTCTGTATACATGTAGGTCTACGGGTGAGTACAAAGGCTCTTCACCCAATCTCAGGATGGTTGTTATGACAATAATTCTGATCTCTTGCAAAAGTGATTGCAATCCCATGTAATAGCTTTACACCCTGAAGGGCATGGTATTTATAGAGATGTACAGCACAAAAACAGACCCTTAGTCCAACTCATCCATGTCGACCACACATCCTAACCTAATCTAGTCCCATTTGCCAGCACTTGGCCCATATTCCTCTAAGCCCTTCCTATACATGTGCCCACCCAGATGCCTTTTAAACATTGTAATTGTACCAGCCTCCACCACTTCCTCTGGCAGCTCCTTCCAACCACGCATCACCCGGTGTATGAAAAAGTTTCTTTAATTCGCTCCCCCGTTCCTTTCAGATTTTATAAACATAACAGCTGTTCAAGTCAACGGTATCAGAAGCCAAGGCAATTTAAAAGTTGCAAGGAACTAGAGCCAGAAAAGCTTTTGCTCAATATATTTCATAGAGCCTGATGAAGTGGCCAAATATCATGTAGCAGTTAAGATGACTCCTACCCAGGAGAAAGAACATTCATTTTTTTAAAAATGTCAGTGTGCTGCTCATAATGAAAATGGACATTATCACCATCACAACGAGGTCATTCCACAAGCAGAGAAGAAACCAACAATTAAAATGTTCTTTTAAAATGTGCAAATGGTACACAAACTGCAATTATTCTCCACAAAAATCTGATTGCTGTGCTGTTCAGAGATGTAACCGATTTCCTCACTTCAACAACCTGAACGCCCTCATTCAACTCCACTTCATAACGCTCACCCTTCCAGGGAAAGTCAGGATTACAAAATGCTTTGCTCATTTCTGAAATTTGGGTTCGCTTTCCATTCAGACAAAGCTACTCAGTGTAACTCTGTTCAGGTTGCTTTTGTTGGCACAACTGTGCTGGCAATAGGTAGTACAGTTTGATGCTCAGTCCTTCACACACACAAAGCACTGCCTAAGAAAGCGAGGCTTGGAAAATGTCCTGGATCTGGAGAGGCCCAGGACAGATGAACAGAAGAATTCCTTTGTTTTGAACTTAAAAGGTAAAAAAAAAGTTAGTTTCCATTGCTGGCCCAAGCACATAGCAGCATCCTGGCACTACGTACCCAGTTTATTTTTCTTTTATGAGATGTGGGTATATGCTGGCAAGGTCAGTACTTATTGTTTATTCTTAATTAAAGTATATACCAAGTTCAAGGGCAATGGTTCAGACAAAGTTAATTAGTTTAGTTTCCCCCAATCTAATTGTATTATAAGCTAAAAGGGGGTGGATGGGGGGAGGCAGAGAAGGCAAAAATCTTGTGAATCTCAAACAGACACAATCGATGTTTCCTCATAGTCTTTACAGTTACAGAAACTCTATTTGGATTCTCAATTGTGATCTGAAATTAGGAAAATTACCTTTTTTAAATGAAAGAACAGTGATTGTGAAAAGGATTGCTGCACTTTTTAAACAGTAAGTCACCTGATAGCAGTGTAAACAGTGCTTACAATGAGTATTTGTTCAAGCAGTTGTGACAGTGGTGTGGGGTGAGAAAAGAAACAAAAAAAAGTGTAGGTGAGAGAGCATAACCAAAAAATCCTAAATGACAAAATTCCAACAAGATTAGGTCCAACTACTTCAACATTAAATTGAAGAAATGATAGAGGCAGGTAGAGTTAAAACATCTGAGAGACATTTGGACAGGTAAATGGTTGGTAAAGGGATTAGATGGATATGGGCCAAACGCAAGCAAAATGGGACCAGTTTCATTTGGGAAACCTGGTCAGAATGGATAAGTTAGACCAAAGGGTCTGTTTCCACGCTGTTAGACTCTATGGCTCTATAATGACCACCACCCTACAGAGTGTCATCAGTGCTAATTTCTTTTTCAAAAATAACAAGAGAAACAAGTTAACTAACTTGAGAGAGTAAAAATGAAGATCTCTAGCTCCAGAATTTTGTTCACCCTTTCCATATTATTTTTCCAACCACAGTATGTGTCAAACTGTATACTTTCTTTTCTATCTTAATCCTGTGTGAGCGCGTGTTGGAGTTCTTAAACCAGGTATTGCTTAAATTGCACAGTAGTAGATTAGATATGACAATAAATGTATTTTCTGTTAATGACGAAACCTGTTGTGAATTGTTTTTGTCCTGAACATCAGTCAGGCAGGCAAACTGACAGTCACATTAGGAGTGCTTACACTTTGTAACAGCTTGCAGAACTTTGAGGTACAATTAGTTGGTACACACTTCCTCATTGGGTTGTAATAAGAGACAACAAAATACTACGGACGCTGAGTATTTGAACTGAGAACAGAAAATGCTGTAAGTATTCAACGGAAGCAGCAGCATCTCTGATGAGAAATGGAGTTAAATGTTACAGGTCATGGACCTTCCATTAGAAATTTAACTCTTTCTCTCCCAAGATGCTACTGTTGAATGTTTCCAGCACTTCCTGTGTTTAACGTACAACACAGGATTTATGGTTTGTCAAGAGCTGCTGGGAAGTGTGAGAGAGGGTGGGAGAGAGAACACGGGGGTGGGAGAGAGAACACAGGGGTGGGAGAGAGAACACGAGAGAGTGAGTGGAAGACACTGGTCAGAAACACCTCGGGGAAGGTAATGGAATCAGGGACCATGAATTATTTTAGTTGCTCACTGGAAAAGGAATATTAAAAACTTACAGGGCTACAAGAGACAAAGGGAATAATGGAAATGACTGGATGGTTCTATAGAGAGCCAGCATGGGCTCTGTGGGCCAAATAGTCAAGTGCTGTAAGTACATGACGGTGCCAAAACACTCAGCCTTGTCCCCTCCAGTTATAACAACATTGAAGGACCCAAAGAGGAAAAGAATGTACATTTTTAATGCCCGACTGATATTTGCTCAAGTATTCTTGACAACAGAGCCAAAAATAAATAGAGTCTAAACCACGATAAAGTTAGTTAAAGGTAGCTAATTTATCAAAATTAACTTCTTCAAGAACATATTTGCATTTTAGGAAGGCAAGATCATAATCTCTATTTGATCCAAGCAGAAAGTTTTTTTTTGAAAAAGCAGTTCCTTAGAAATTTGTCCAACTGTTCGCAACCCCATCTTGACCACCTGAGCGACTGGCATTGATTCAAGGCTGAATGCCAGTCACAGGGGGCATCAAAATAAATAGTGAAACTTATCAGACACATCTCAGTTGGGGCTGCGAGACATGGGCTCATAAATCATAGGGTGGGGATTTGAAGGCTGCCCACCAGCTGTATCCTTTTAGTATACCAACCTTGATCCACTTGTTATGTAGCTCTAACATTCTGCAGGGCAGACTTTAGTTTAACACAGCCGAAGGATAGAAACTTCACAAGAATTGGAGAAAGATTGGATAGCGATCCTTCAGTTTACATTCTGCGAGGGTCATGAAGCTCCTGACCACATTACAGCTTTTGGTTAAAGATGCACAAAAGAGCTTAACAGCAGAAGCAGCAGGCATGAGAGTGACTGCCCTTGCCATCAAAGACATACCCTATATTTGACTGCAAGTGGCATCAAGAAGTACTTGAACACTGGAGGTAGAGACATTCATGGAATCAGGAGGGGGGTGTACCTTTCTGCTGATTGGAGTCACACCTGGCATATAAGATCATGGTAGTTGTTGGAGGTCAGTCTTCTCAGCTCCAGGACATCATTGCAGGAGCTCATCAGGGCAATGTCCTAGACCCAATTATCTTCAGCTACTTCATTAATGATCTGCCCTCAGCCATAAAAAGGTTAATAGTGGGGCTGTAAGCTGATCACTGCACAACATTCAGCATCACTCATGAACTGCTTCAGTATCTGAGGAGTCATGTCCAAAGATGTGGACAATATCCATGATTGGGGTGACAAGTAATATTTGCACTATACAATTGCCAGACAATGACCATCTCCAATGAAAGAGAATCTAATCATCACTCCATGACATTTAGTGGCACCACCATTACTGAATTCCCCCACTATCAACATCCTGGAAAGGTTATAGACTGGATTGGAGTGACTTGCCACATAAACAGTGACTAAAAGAACAGGGCAGAGGCTAGGAATCCTACAGCGAGTAACTTACCTCCTGACTCGTCAAAGCCTGTCCCCCATTTAGAAGGCACATGTCAGGAGTATGATGCAAAACTTCCCACTGGCATGGATGAGTGCAGCTCCAACAACACTCCAGAAGCTTGACATCGTCCATGACAAAGCAGCCCGCTTGACTGGTGCCACATCCACAAATATCCACTCCCTCCATCATCACCTAGTAGTAGCAGCATGTACCAACTACAAAAAAATGTGTGCAGGAATTCACCACGGGCCCTTAAGACAGTATTTTTCAAATCTACAACCACTTACATATAGAAAAGGGCAAAGAATAGCAGGTACATGGGAACACTATCACCTGCAAATTCCCCTCAAAACCATGATGGGGAGGTGCCAGTGTTGGACTGGGATGGACATAGTTAAAAAATCAAACAATACCAGGTCATAGTCCAAAACGTTTATTTGGAAGTAAAGCTTTCGGAGCACTGCTCCTTCATCAGATAGCTAGTGGGGCAGGATCACAGGACACAAAATGTATAGTAAAAGATCATAGTGTCATACAACTGATGCAATGTATTGAACAAACCTAGACTTGGAAATGTATCACCATCTCTTCTGTGTCGTTGCATCAAAATCCTGGCATTCTCTCCTTAAAAGCAAATGGATTACAACGGTTGAAAAAGGGAATTTACCATCATCTTCAAGGGCAATTGAAGCTGGGCAATAATTGCTGGCGCATCAGCAACCCTAACCCTAACATATTCCACATAACCTAACATAACCCCAACAAATTAATAACAATAAAGCTCTCCTCAGCCTCCTGTATTCTAAGGGAAGCAATTCAGCTTATCCAATTTGAAGTAAAATTCTCCATTCCTGCCACCAACAATCTTTTCAGCACTCTCTCCGATGCTTTCACATCCTTCCTGAGCACGTCCTTTTCTCACAATACACCTTCCAGAGAGGAATGTTTACAAAATCTCACCCCAAATTAAGTTGATGTAAAAGCAGCTCTCTCAAGAGAGAAATCCACCATCACTTTCGGCTAATTATTTGCTCATTTTGTGGGGTGGGGGGGGGGGGGGGGGGGTAAGAGCTGGATATGGAGAGTACCCTTTAATTGAACGCTGTGCTAAATGCCAACCGAGCCCCTGAAAGCGCCTGCTATTTGTTTACTGGGTCAGTGTATACAAAAAGGCAAACACGTGAGGTGGCTCTTCTCCAGTATTGGATTCCGAGAGGATGAAGTTGTTTATCCTCCTTTCTGAAAGAAAACCTTGTGTTTAGGTTGTTTGGTTTCAAACTCTTTTACTTCACTTCCCACTCAGCAGTTCTTCTGTGTGTCTTTGTGAAGGAATTTATTTTCCTCCTTTCTCGCAGTAATTTTCTTTCCTCTTCCGGTTTAGTGTTTCACCGTTGACAAAAGACGCATTCTGTTTCCAATGGATCTGGTCCCTTTTGTTCACTTTGCATTCTGCATTTTTGTTTTCTCCTGTGTACACTGCCAATGACCTGGAATCCACTACCTGACCAGATGGACAAAGCAAATTCAATGATTTGAGGAGAATTGAATAAACATTCAAAGACAATTTCTAAAAGGCCATGGAGGATAAACAGCTAGGGAACAGGATTAATCAGCCAACCGTATCAAAGGCCATGACTTTGTTGCTCATCTGTGGCTCCAGAAATTTGAAAAGCAGTAGCTTTGTGGCTGGAAAGACTTGACCTTTGATGAACTTTACCAGACTTTGAGCACCTTCCTGGACTTTTTGTCACCTGACCTCACTTCCAAATGCCTTGTTTAGTTCAACAGTCCTTTTAAATCCTTCTCCAAAATTTCTCAACAATGAAAGCAGATTTCTGTTCCTTTGCTGCTCTGCAGTGTCCTGGAGATTAATCCTTAAATCCGGAGGACTCTATGGTAACGACAAAAGGGCCAATGACCCTAGATGTTGAAAGCTTGTTACTACCAAAGTTAACTGTTCAGATAATGTATTTCCATAGAATTGTACAGAGCAGGGGAAGCTATTTAACCTATCCCGTCACTGGCAAGTTTTGAGAAGAACCTTCCTTTTAATTATATGACACTGCTCTTCCCCCAGCCTCGCAACTTCTTCCTTCAAGTGTATAAACCAATTTGCTTTTAAAAGTTGATATTAGATCTGCTTCCATGGCCCTTTATCGCACAATGCATTTCAGAACACACAATTCTTAATCCCACTTCTGGCTTTAAAGACAATCACAATAAGTCCATCACCTATGGTTACCATTCATTGGAAAGGATTTCTTTATTTACACCTAAAAGCTCTGATATTGTTATTTTAATACATTGCCTTAAACAAGGTAAAGTATTTTTATTCAGGAGATATGGGCCAGCATTTATTGCCCATCCTTAACTGCCCTTGAGAACGTGGTGATGAGCTGTGTTCATGACCTGCTGCAGTTCATTTGGAGTATATACAATCACCATGTTGTTAGAAAGGGAGTTCCAGGATTTTGACCATTTCATAGATGGTACAAACTGCTGCTGTTGTTGTGTCTTTGGCGGAATGGGTGATGGTTGTGCGTGTGATGCCGAATGAGTAGACTGCTTTGTCCTGGGCAGTGAAACAGTGTCGGAGCTATACCCCCCCCCCCACACTTATCCAGACAAGTACTCCTGCACAATCCTAATGTGTGCCTTGGAGATGACGGACACTGTTTAGGGAAATCATAAAGTGAGCTAATTGCTGTAAGCTTCCTAACCCCTCACCTGCTCTTGCAGCCACACCAGTATTTGACTAGTTCAGGTGAGTTTCTGGTCAACAGAAACCCCAAGGACTTAGATCCTCAGGAAGATTCTACATTGGTAATTTCATTAAAAACATCATGGGACTGGTTAAAGATTATAAAATGATAAAGTGCAGATAGCAAGGACTTATTTCCATTAGCAGAGAAGACCTTAACAGACTGGGAATAGATTTAAAATAATTTAGTTACAAAGGAGATGAGGATCCCCCCCACCCCACCCACCACTGAGTGGGCTGGAATTCACTTTTCACAATGTCTGACCTCAACAACCTTCTCAAGGTGGTGAATTTTTGAAGTCTTTTGCTCTACTGAGGAAACTCCTCCTCATTTCAGTCCTAACTGCCCTTTCTCTTGGGAGTCTGACTATGGCCCTACCCAATTCTAGAATCACCCAGTCAGGGGGAAATATCCTTCTTGCATTTACCCTTGTTGCGTCATGTAGGAATCAGTACATTTCAACGAGTTCATCTCTCTCATTCTCCTAGACTCTAAACAAACCAGCTCAGTTTCCTCAATCTCTTCATTGAACTGTACAGCCATCCCAAGGATCAGCCTGCAATCTTTGTCGTATTCCCTCAGTGTACCTTAAGTGATTATATATGCAAAAAAAAAAGTGCTGAAAGTTTTGATTAATTTACAAACCTCTTGGACTACACATACAAATCAAATGGCCTCCTGGAATAGTACTGTGCTGTTAGCCTCCTGTAATAGTACCTCTGTACTGCACTAGATTACCATTTAGTCTGGGTTTTGTGGTCTCTTCATTGAGCTTGTACCCTGACTTGACATGGGAATACCATCCCTCCCTAGCCACAGCAGACATCCTAGTGATCAGAGTGGGCACTGTCACCAATCCATACCCTTTGGACGCAAAAACGTGAGTGCATGCCACCAAGCCAAACTGAGAACACCCAGGTATCACAGCTTCTACAGATCTGTCCACTCCCAAAGCATCCACATCAATTCCTTAGAAAAAAAGGTAGCCTTAACTTCAGCAAGAACTGCACCGGAACACCATTCAATACAAAGTAAATCACTGGTGGATCCAGCATTTGAGAGGAATGCAGAAATGTAAAATACTCACGCATTGCAGTAAGGTTTCTTATCATAACCTTTGTAGTTCTTCATGTTTAAAGTCATTTTGCAGACTTCACACTGGAAACATGCTTTATGCCAGAACTGGAACAAGAACAGAAAATCAGAGCAATAAGTTCACAGGAAAACAGAAGTAATCTCTGCCGCTCAGATCCATCTCTCCCAGATCGATAAAATATAAAATAACTGGACATTGATTTCACAAATCAGGAGAATCACACATAGTGGAACTGTCCTGCCCTGGGTGATCAACACAGATTGAGGAGAGATAATGGTAGACCCACATTATTCCATTTTTTAAAACATGACAGGGGGGAGAGACAATTAGAGCTTCCAGTGGTACAGGGGTCTAGAATAGAGCAGTTGCATAGACAAGAGTAAAAAAGCAAGAGATTTCACAACAGGACAGTGGCAGGAAGAAAAGCCCATTGGTGAGGATGTGTGATTCTTCAAAAAGTCAATTGTTGAGGGATAAGGCAGAAACCATGTTGACATTCAAGATTTAAATTTGTCTTTATCCATCCAAAGGATGTGGCGTTCACTATCTATGCCAGTAGTTATTCTCTAGTTGCCCTTGTGGAATTAATGGGGAGCTGCCTTCTTGATCTTCTGCAGTCTGTTCGTGTAGGTAGACCCACAATGCCATTAGGGAAGGAATTCCAGGATTTTGAGCCAGTGACATAAAGGAATAACAATATATTTCCAAGTCAGGATGTGATTGGCTTGGAAGGTAAGTGATGTTCCCATATATCTGCTGCCCTTGGCCTTCCAGATGGAAGTGGTCACAGCTTTGGAAGGTGCTGTCTAAGGAGCTTTACTGAATTTTTGCAGTGCATCTTGGAAATAGTACACATTGCTGCTGCTGAATGTTGGTGGTGGAAGGACTGAATCACACCACATTTACAGTCTATCAAGTGGGCTGCTTTGTCTTGGTTGGTGCTAAGCTTCTTGAGTATTGTTGGAGCTGTGCACAAATGAGGAGTATTCCATCACATTCCTGACTTGTGCCTTTATAGATAGTGAACAAGTTGCAGTGTCAGGAGGTGCGTTACTCACTGCAGGATTCTTAGCCTCTGAACTGGTCTTGTAGCTGCTAGTCCAGTTGAGGTTTTGGTCAACAGTAACCCCCAGGATATGAACAGTGGGTGATTCAGCGATGGTATTGCCATTGAATATCAAAAAGGTAATATAGTTAGTTTCTCTTTTGTTGAAGATGATCATGACCTGTTACTTGGATGGTGCAAATGTTACTTTCCACTTGTCAGCCCAAACCTGGACATCATTTAGATCTTGCTTCATTTGGACTTGGACTGTTTCAGTGTCCAACAAATGGTGCTGACCACTGTGCAGTCATCAGCAAATATCTCCACTTCTGACTTTATGGCAGGAGGAACTTCATTAAATGATAACATCCAAAGTGAGTTGGGCCTTGAACACAATCTTAAGGAACTCCTGCAGAGATGTCCTGGAGCTGAGTATACTGACCTTCAGCAACCAACTTCCTTTGTGCCAGGTACAACCTCAGCCAGCATCCTGATTCCCTTTGGCTCTAGTTTTGATAGGGCCCCCAGATGCAACACTCAATCAAATGTGACCTTGATAATATTTAGTGCAGTCCTTCCACCTCACCCATCTGTGGATTGGAGCTTTCCTTCACCAAAGGATCTTTGTGAATGATTCAATCACTGTCTTGGACAATCTCAAAAGGATAGGCAGAGCAAAGTCAGGACAAAGGAATATTGAAAAGGGATGATACGTTCCAATCTGGGCTAGTTGGATTGAAAGGCTCATTTGTAACAATTATGCCATATCTGTAGCTATAAGATTTATTCTAAACACCAAGTCTCAGTTGGTTCAAAATCTTCAAAAAGCAATTTTAATGATCTTTGTCACCAAAAATGGTCCCTCCCATGTATAATTGGAAATTTCTCATTTCTGCACCCCAAACAGTGAATGACAACATTAGCTACAGGGAGAGAACCATCCAAGACAGAATCTCTGGTTGAGCTGACTCATGGAATTATCACATGACCAGGTTTCCAAACTGTCTATTCCTACTCTAGCCTCGCTCATCCGATACATTAACCCTGACAAGGTTCCAAATTCCCCAGGCAATCGGAAATTGATTCATGACAGCCAATAAACCTTTATTCCCCAAACCAATTGTCAGTACATTTATATTGAATAATTGGAAAAAAAAAGTTAAGTTCTTTTTTGAGAAAGACACAGTCTTTGAAGGCCAAGAAATTTTCCTTTTGGGTCTTCTTGTTTATTGTTTTAAGGCCAATAGCGAGAGTCATTTTTTGTCTTGGAATATGAGCATCACTGGCTTGAACAGTTAAGGGCCAATCACATTGGTGTTGCTCTGGCGTCACACATAGACCTCACCCATAAAAGATGACAAAAACATTGAAACCTAGAAAATGAAAAGAGTAGGCCGTTCAGCCCTTTGAGCCTGCCCTACCATTCAACAGGATCAAGGTTCGCCAGGAAATGACAAAAGGAGGGAATGAGAAAGGCTATAGCCTTAAAACTTGCCCTTAAACACTTAGACTAAAATGTAATGCTGAATTATAGAACACATTTTCTGCACACGAGAAAATAGACAGACAGGGAGGGGAAGGCAATTCAACATTTGTCTTAACATCAGTGAATCTGTGTAAACAGGACACAGAGTGATAAATGCATGGCTGATCCCTTGTGAAATTAATAACAGTGTTTGATCCTGACCTCGAAACAAAACTCGATATCAATTAACATCTCTCCCGAATTATTGTCCTTCACTGTTATCTGTCTAGTTAAGAACATGCAGTGCTTTTGTAAACCTGGTGTATAAAGGAAGCCAGTTTGTAACAGTACAGCAGAGTACCCTGCCAGGGCTCTTGAAAAGCTGATATCCTACTCTCCTGGGTTATTAAAACCCAGTTAGTTTAGCTTATAGACATCAGTGTTATGTTCTAATAGTGATGCTATTGGTAAATAAAGGGGATGACTAAAATTAAACTAAACTGTCTGCAAGAGGTTTTTTATTCCAGACTACCAAAGAGTACAATCTCTGAGACGAACCAAGAGAGGCTTACAGGTTGAGTCCACGAGGCATTCCCTTGGCCATCTCAAATCTGTACTTTAACAGGTCGATCATCCAAACTCAGTACCCTCTTCCCAATGCTCCCTGTACCCTTTGATCTTTTAGTCTGATGAATTATATCCGACTCTTCCTGAAAACATTCAATGCGTTGGCCTCAATCACATCCTGCAACAGAGAATTCCGCAGGCTCACAATCTCTGGGTGAAGAAATTTCTCCTCATCTCAGTCCTAGATGACCCACCCTGTGTCCCGAGACTATGTCTTCTGTTTCTGGATGATGGTAGATGTACTTCCCTAATAGGGCATTCATGAATGCATGAATGAATGGACGACTCAATCCTGAAGAATCCTAAAAGGTTGACAGTTTTCAGCACTACCTCTGCCATGTCCTTGCTCAACACGGTAACTCCATTACTGATCACTTCCTCACTCTAGTACATATCCCTAGCTTAGGCTATCTCACGCAGTCTGAAAAGAATTAAGTTTGCACAAAATCACTGATTACTTTCCAGTGATGTCTCAAACAATTTCAGAGAGAAATGCAAATGTGATAATACAATGCACATCTTTCAGACAGAAAGCTGGGAACAGAGAAATTAAGAGTTTTGACTTATGCTTTCTGTTTCTCCTTTCCCTGTAGTCTTGCTCAGTTCAATTAAGATTGATCGTTTATTTGACAAGTTTGGGGTGCTCTCCTTCAAGCTGACATTTTAGTGGGTATTTAATGGTAAAGTTTGATATTGTAAAGACTTTTGTGCGTACAAACTTTGGAAAATTGATTCCAATGGCAGGCAGTTGATAACCAAAGGGTACAGAATAAAATTGTGTCATGATTAGAGACTTTTAAAGAAAAAGACGTTTTGAAGATTTAGAAATGCACTGTTCAAAAAAACGTGATGGAAGCAGATGCAATAATTTTGAGACTGAAATTAGATGCGATTGCTTGTTGTTTAGTCTTACAGAATAAAGTTGATTTCTCTCATCAGGACAGGTGCAAGAATACAAAGTTTCAAAGGAAGCAACAGTGTACACTCAGTGAGAAAAGGATGCTGTATGTTTAGCAAGTCGACTTGAGAGAGTCATCGCTTTGGAGAATGCACCAGGGAACTACTGTCCTTCAGCTTTTGTTTAATTCTGAAAAATGTGACGTGTCCAGGAGGTGTTTCTTTTTCTTACAGGGCAAAAGGTTCCAAACACAAATGTGTACAGCTAACAAGCATAAAACGAGCCATGTCCAAAGCCCAATTTTTTTTTAAATTCACCTATTTTCGAAATCAACCTGATCAGAAATGTTAGTACACACCTCTAGAGCAGGTGGGACTTGAACCTGGGTTTTTCTGAACAAGGGGAGGGACACTACCACCACAAGAGTGCCCAAGCCCAATTAACCTTAGCACCGTTCTAAACACACTTAGGATCTGCAAAACAATCCAATCCAATTCTGGAATTACAGCTAATTGTTCTTTTACAATTTGCAAATGGACCTGCTCAGAGATGTAATTACACACCAATAGAGCAGGTCGGGCTTGAATCTGGGTTTTCTGGCTCAGGAGGTAAGGAGACTAATGCTGAGCCACAAGAACCCTTGCAGGCCAGTTGTTAGACATGATGTTTAATTATATTCAGGGAGAGAAAGAAATTACAGGCTATAGGGAAACAGCGAGAAAATAGCACTAATTAGAAAACAGTTTTCTGAAGAATCAGTGGTTGAAAAGACTGCCTGTGCTGCTAGGATTCTGATGAGCCAACTCCACAGATACAAGCCCAGCCTTTCATTTCAGATCTCTCTCAAGTACTCTCTATTTCCCTTCACACCTCAAGTAAAGTTAAACCACTAGCAGTGTGCTCGTGCATCATGGCTGTTAGTTTATATTAAATTAGCATTGTAACTACCACTTCCAGGCGTGGGTCTTTGCACGCAGCAGGAGGTGGTGTAGAAAACCCAATGAGATAACCATCACTGCAGCACGGGATGATCGTTTAAGACCAAAAGGCCTGTTTGCCCAGAAACCAACTACATTTGTCACTGCTCCCTATCTGGATGCAATGACTAAACTGGAATCTCAGTTTTACATTGTAAGTAAAGAATAGAAAGAAACAAATGTTTTCAGCTAATTGATCTGTACCAGTGATAATAGACAATAGGTGCAGGAGTAGGCCATTCTGACGTTCGAGCCTGCACCACCATTCATTATGATCATGGCTGATCATCCTCAATCAGTATCCTGTTCCTGCCTTATCTCCATAACCCTTGATTCCACTATTCTGGAGAGCTCTATCCAACTCTTTCTTAAATGAATCCAGAGACTGGGCCTTCACTGCTCTCTGGGGCAGAGCATTCCACACAGCCACCACTCTCTGGGTGAAGAAGTTTCTCCTCACCTCTGTCCTAAATGGTCTACCCCGTATTTTTAAGCTGTGTCCTCTGGTTCGGCACTTACCCATCAGCGGAAACATGTTTCCTGCCTCCAGAGTGTCTAATCCTTTAATAATCTTATATGTCTCACATTGACCTGATCCCATGCTAATACAGTCAATATTATGTAAATTGAACTTGCATTTGTATAGTAACCTTCAAAATAGTAAAATCCCCGAAAACAATTCAAAGGAACATTGTCAAAGGAAGTGTAGCTTAACTGTTACCTTATTCGCATTGTTTCACAAACTAAGTAGGCAGGGAAGGGTCATCGTGGGATGTCAATTCAGAATTTCATATTGTAATGTAAGCACAAGTGCATATATCTGAATTTTCCCTTACGGATTGAAAGAAGTTTGAGAGATTGTTTTGTATTCACTCATACAATTTACATGTAAGTTGTATCTTACACCAGTCAGTGCTTCTCAAACCTTTTTCCACTGTGAAGCCATTTAAGAGGTTTGAAAATTGTCATAACCTCTCAAGTGAGATCAGAGAGAGCAGGTGCCTATTGGAGTGGGGAGGCTGTGGGGCGGGTGGGGGGTTTACAGCTGTTGTAAGTGTGGCACAGCACTACAATGGCTACTGCGTCCTCACCTGTTCCGAAATGCCATCCTACTTTGAATCCATCGAGCAGGGTTTCCCAATGAGGCCAGATCCCTATGGTCAAGATTTCATCTTTGTAGCCCAATACCAAATTCAGTCATAAGCCAACTTGATAAGAAAAAGCAATAACATTGTAATGGTCACTGCAATCTTATTGCTTTATTTTGTCAATTAAGTCAATCCTGCTTTTTTTCCTCATTGAGATACTGCCTGAAGCATCTCAGGCTGAGGTGTTTGCATTTAATCTATCCCGAAGTTGTGTGCTGTTTAATCTCTGGGTAAAGCTCTTTAACTCCTTATGTACCGTAACACTCCTTTCTTTACATCTGTCAAATCATAGTGTCAGAGATGTACAGCACAGAAACAGACCCTTTGGTCCTTGCCGATCAGATATCCTAAATTAACGTAGTCCCACTTGCCAGCACATGGCCAAAATCAGTCTAAACCCTTCCTATTCATATACCCTTCCAGATGTTTTTGTAATTGTACCAGCCTCCAATACTTCCTCTGGCAGCTCACTCCACGAATGCACCACCCTCTGCATGAAAAAGTTATAGCTCTCTAGTGCAGTGTCTAACAACCACCTCCATATCAAAACATATGCTCCACAGTAGGTGGAACAGTCAGTCAACCAGTTCTCGAATCTTAATTAAAACAAAAAGCTCATACCCACCCAAAGCTGGTTAGTTCAATATTCCACCTCCCATGTAAGGAGAAGGGGAGATTCTCGAACCTATTAAAAGCCCATCCCACAGCCTGGCAGCCATCTCCCTCAGAAGACTGGCCTTTCACGTGAAGATCCAGGGCAGGACAGGCAGCACCTGTTCACCTTTCTACAAACTAAACCAAATGAGTGCTTGACAACAAAGCCTATGCAAGTCAGTACAAGACCACACAGAGTAGCTATAAATCACCACACATCTGCAGTAAGACTTGGAGTGTGTACCAGTGACACACAAGAGCAACAGAGAAATTCCACCAGCATCTTCCAGGTTCAATCTAAGGTCTGTCAAACACTCCTGAAGGCAGCTCCAAAAAGTGAGGCAAACATTGGTCCAACAATGATCAATGACAGGCACTCCCCCAGATTACAAATGGGTAACATTCTTGAGTGCATTTGTTAGTCTATTTGTACAACACAATATAACATTAAATAGCCCTTTCACGAGGACAAGCAAACATTCATGTATCAGACCCTTAAAATTAATACGGGATCTTGTTCCAAAGTATGCACATTCATGGGACATATTTTCATAAATAAGGGACCATGCTTACAATGGGCTGGAAACATATCAGCCAGCCCATCAGACACCTCTTCCCTGCCTGGTCCTGTTTTCTCAAATGGTCAATGTTTTTGGGAGGGCAAGAATGACGCTGTCCTTGACGTATGACAGCATTGACAGTAACAACTGGGAGGAGCTCGCTACCAATTAAGAATGAACCAACTTGCCCACCAAAATGCATCGCACCTCAGGTTCAAACACTTTGATGGTGGGGTAGAATGCAAAGTAAAAAGGAAACAAATCCTGCACTCCAAGTCCCATCACCTCATGGGACATTCTGCCCCCAGGTGCCCAAAGTCTGTGTAATCAAGAATTAGATATTTAGGAACGCCACAGCAAGGTATTCATGGATCCACAGTGGACTATACCTCCTGATTGAGGGACACCAAATCAATAGATGACAAGTCTACCAAGTCCTATGATCAGAATGGAGGTAAAATATACACAGCTCCTTGATCCACAAAACCAGAAACAACAAACCCAGAAGTGCGGAACGCTGTCTAATAACTGTAGCAAATTGAAGGTCAGAAGCAAAGAGGAAAAAAAACCAACAGGAAGAAACTAGGTCAGTAGCAGAAAAATGCAAAGAATGTTTGCCTGTAGGAGGAGGTGCAGAGGGAGGGGCCTAGTAACAAATGAATGGGACAGGGAAGGAATGCTGAGGAGTGGGAAAGGACACACAAGTGAAGTCTGTTCTTGGTGGAAGTTTGAAGCTGTGGTTGTATTATCAGACAGTTCTATATGAAACCAGTTTTTCCCCTGGACAGGATCCAACTAGCAAGGCATTAAATAAATTGCCTAACAGATTAAGCTCGGTTCTTTGCTCGGGGTTCATAGTCTATTTCCTGTAGGATTACAGCAGCTTGGTTGTTATCTGCCCCATCCCATTTACCTTTGAATTATATTTACTGAAAAATTAAAATGGCATGGTATGTCGCCAGCTTAAAACCCATGCAAATACAACCTAAACACTGTTCTTTCCAACAGAAACAGCTTCAAATTTAGGCCGCATTACATCAGAATAGACTTAGACGCTAGAGAGAATAGGTTGCACTACAATGGCCCATGTTGACAATTTCATCAGAACAAGCCGCAGAACACTGCTACCAATCGCATTGGTCTCTACCTAAGGAGTACTTAACTTTAAAATGAATGTCTGAAAATGGAAAGTCTCCCATTCCCAAACACTACCTCAAACATCACTGAGCACAAAAAAAGAGAGGTACATTTACATGGACCATGAAGCATAAGAGCAAAAATGTTGGCCATTCAGTCCATCAAATCTCCTCAACTGTTCAGTGAGACCATGGCTGCTCTAATAACCTTCAATTCCACTTCCCTGCCTTGTCCCATAACTCTATGATTCCCCCACAGATAAAATACCTGTCTATACCAGCTGTGAATGTACTTAATAAACCATGGTCGAGATAAGGACCCCACTGACATGACTGAAAATAAAGACAATATAAAGGTAACAGAGTAAGATACAAACCAGACCGGGGCTTCCCAAAATGGGGGCAGGAGTCAGAACTCCAAATGGGGTTGCAAGCGTGACTCATGGGGATTGAGAGATCAAGGTAGTAATGGGCCAGCATGGAGCTGCAGAGTTAACAGCCGTACTCCTGCTCTATAACAGGCCCTCACTCTCTCAGTTCTCACTGAAGGATTATTAACCCTTTTAAGCCTCAAAACAGGGTCACAGTGGGTAAGCGCTGAACCAAGCCATTAAAGAACCAAGGGCAGAAATACTGACAAGAAACCACAATATGCAGTTCTAACATGCAAAAATTCAGTGAGGTAAAGCAAGATGGTGTGACTGGGTGAACAGCTCTGGTCATGAACTGGTACAGAACAAAAGACAAGTGGCTTCCATCGTAACCATCTACAACTCAACGGGTCAGGTAACAAACTCTCAACAATATAAATTACCAGAAGTAAGTAGGGGCGGCACGGTGGCACAGTGGTTAGCACTGCTGCCTCACAGCGCCAGAGACCTGGGTTCAATTCCCACCTCAGGCGACTGTCTGTATGGAGTTTGCACGTTCTCCCCGTGTCTGCATGGGTTTCCTCCGGGTGCTCCGGTTTCCTCCCACAGTCCAAAGATGTGCAGGTCAGGTGAATTGGCCATTCTAAATTGCCCGTAGTGTTAGGTAAGGGGTAAATGTAGGGGTGTGGGTGGGTTGCGCTTCGGCGGGGCGGTGTGGACTTGTTGGGCCAAAGGGCCTGTTTCCACACTGTAAGTAATCTAATCTAAGTATCTTGAGTGTTAAGGTCAATATTTGGTTATGGCAAATAGTTGTTTTTAAAACATTAATGTCAGTAATTCCAATTTGTATGAATTTGGTTGTTGCTACAACGATCTTTGGGTTGTAGTGATGTGAACCTAGCCAGAACCCATAGACAGCAACAAATAGAACAGGAAAGAAAAAACCTTAAAAATAAATTTGCATAAACACAGTGCCATCATTGGGTTTCATAAGCATATGGAACACAATGTACAAGAGGCAATTCAACACTGAGCTCTCTCTAATTCACTTGTAAATTTTTAGCTAAATACTCACCTTTTACACAGTAGATCCAAAAAAAAGAGATTAATGGTTATTATCACGGTCCTGTTTGCATGAGCTTGCTACGAGCATTTGGTTGCCATATTTCCTGTACTACAACAGTGACTACATTACTTCACTGGCTGCAAATCACTCTGGGATATCCTGAGGTTGTGAAAGCAGTAAATAAGTGCAGGTCAGTATTCTTTTAATTCTGTCTTGCATTTGCATTGTTAAAACGAGGTCGAGAGTGCGGTGCTGGAAAAGCACAGCAGGTCAGGCAGCATCCGAGAAGCAGGAAAATCAACATTTTGGGCAAAAGCCCTTCATTAAGTTTGATTCTCCTGCTCCTCGGATGCTGGCTGACCTGCTGTGCTTTTCCAGCACCACACTTTCTACTCTAATCTCCAGCATCTACAGTACTCACTTTGGCCAAAGTAAAACTAGGTGTCAACTGTGCTTTAGTTGATAGCACACTTAGTCAGAAGGTTATGGATTCCAAACCCATTTTAGGGACACTCTCAATACAGTGTTAAGGGAGTGCTTTACTGTCAGAGATGCTGCCTAGCAGATGCCATTTTAAACTAAGTCCCCATCTTCCACTGATAAACATTAAAATAAATGGGCAACAACAGTGCCGTATTTCAAAAAGGTCAGCTTCCCATTCAATATTCCTCTCTTGTGCGACAGCACTAAAACTGGTCATCATTATATTACTTATGGGACCTGGCCACCGTGAGTCGGAGTCTGAGTCTATGACAGAGACACCGAGACACAGACAGAGACAGCTGCAGGATTCTGAAAGTTTCCATAGCAATTACACTGGTCATATTCGTATCAGAAATTCAGGACTTCAGTTATGTGCAAAAGCAGGGATGAGTTGCAATCTTACAGAGAGCAGAGAACATGAAAAGTGAGATTGATTCAAGATGTTCGACGAGAGAGAGAGAGAGAGAGAGAGAGAGAGAGAGAGATTGATCATGAAGATAGGGCTTGTAGAAAATAATAGGTTAAAATACAAATTTTGATTTTAACATGGTGTTAACATTTGTACGAAGTCCAAGCCAATTTAGGAGTATGGTAATTTTACTTTTTTCCTTTTCCTTCGAGACACCAGCCAAGCTCATATGTTAAATAAAGTGAATACTGTTGGCTTCAAAGTAGAGAGAGAGAGAGAGAGAGAGAGAGAGAGAGAGAGAGAGAGAGAGAGAGAGAGAGAGAGAGAGAGAGAGAGAGAGAGAGTGTCCCAGCTGACTTCAGCAATAAACATCCAAAGAAACAAAAAGAACCTTTCATATAAGCCCTACAACAGAGTGCTGTTAATAAAAGGCGATATCACACCAGCCAAAAACAATATAATGCACCAGCAAACTCCACCTCAGCTTATTTTCGGTGACTGAAGCAACATTCACTTTCTAGGGGGATTCAGCAAAGATGCATTTAAGAGGACGTTCAGTAATATTTTGATGAAGGGAGTAGAGAATACAATATCAATACGATGAGATAAAGTGGGATGGGAAGAGACCCCTGCAGAGCATAATCATCATCATGGTCTCATAAGTCTGAATGATATGAATCTATGTTTTAAATCCTATATAATATTAACCCATGATCTTGCATTGAATAAAATTCCCAATTACAGCCTTCAAGTCAAATCTCAAAAGAAACAACAGGGAACAAATGTTTTTTGCTGCCAAGAGCCAAAGATCTTGGACTCCACTAGTAATGAGTCAATATAATAGAGAGCAAATGGGGACAAAGACACTCAGGAAAGTAAACCATGAACTGAAAGACAATATTGCATAATGTTCCAACAAAACAAAAACACAAAGGGCAAGTTCTAAAGAAATTTAAAAGGTCAATACTTATTGGTCACCACATTCAGAGCAGTGTTCATCAGTCTCAAGGGTCACATAGAACCAGTAAGAGGGCATTTCTGATTTCTGGGAATTAAAGTGGAAAGTGAAAATGTTCATTTTATTCATGATGTTTTGCAATGGCCCTAGTGGATTGTTTCTCATATCTTGTGATGAAAGGATGGTGTTCAAATTCTGTCAACACTTCGACATTTATATACCACTTTCAACATCCCCAAGTTGTTTCACAGAAGCATTTCAATTTAACGGAGATCGAGAACAACATACAATAATGTTAAGACAAATCGATCAAAAGAGGTAACATGAAGACCCATCTTAAAAAGGAAGAGAAGCAGACAGTTCTGGGACAGATTCTAGGCAAATAAAAACATCATCATCAATGATGCTCCAGAGACAACAGTTAGACAGGAGGATGTTTGTAAGGCTGGAGCAGAATAAAAAGAGGTAGGAAGGGCTTTTGTGTTGCAGTGGTAATGTCCCAACCTCTAAACTAGGAAACTCAAGCTCAAGTCCCATCTGCTTCAAAAAGGTGTATAATAACATCTCTGAAGAGGTTGATTAGAAAATATAATTAAGGAGGTAGGGATGGTACAGGCAATGGGAGGGATTTGAAATCAAGAGCAAGAGCTTTAAAACCAAGGGGTAGCTTGACCAAGAACCATTATAGTCTCCAAAAAAGCTGGACTCTTTGTTTGATCCACTCACCCTATCCCAAGTTAGCAAGCACAACTAAATTAGTTGCAATGCAACCCAAGTTGAAACCAGAAGAGAGTGTAGATGTGGTGGGAGATTGAGAAAAGATAATGTGCTAGTAAGATAAAGGTTGTATTTAGCCCACTCACCAATGATGTGCAGTTACTAAACAGCCAATAATATCCCCAAATTTAAATAATGGATTCACTAAGGCCGCTGATGAAAAAGACTTATTGGTCATGTGATGATGAGTTGCCAAGGTGGTCAAAATTATCTTCTTACATAGTTAGAAGGATGAAGAGATAGTTCCTCTAGATAAGCAAACTCTTTTCTTCTTTCAGTCTGCCAATCCCACCACTCCCACTTTTAACTACCAGGAAAATCCCATTCTGAAAGCTTTAAGTTAATGTACTCAGCTCCCAATGATCAGAGCCTGGACAAACCAGTTTTATTTGGTTAGAAAGAGAAGAAATGTCCAAGGTTTAACCTTAGACTGATAAATGACAGTAATCATATCTCCAGCAAAAGATGATGATGCATATAACCTCCCCTCCTGACATTCAATGGCATTGCCATCAGTACATTTCCCAGGGTGATCACAGACAAGTTCACAAATTGAAGAAGTTAGATGTTTAGCTAAAGCAGGAGGTTAGAGGTCAAGTGTTCTGTCAAGTGACTCCTCAAAGCATACCCATTATTTACATGGCACAAGTCAGGAGTGTGATGGAATACTCTCCACCTGCCTGGATGGGTGGAGTCCAGAAGCTCACCACTATCCAAGACAAAGCAGTCCACTTGATTATCCTTACAGCCAATAATTTAAACATTCACACCCTCCACCAGTAACAAGTGCATGGTATCTACAAGATGCACTGCAACAACAGATCAAGGTTCCTTCCACAGCACCTACAAAAACTTGTGACTTCTACTATCCAAAGGCAATTCTTCACCAAGTCAACACCATCCTGACTTGGATATATCAGAGTTCCTTCACCTTTTCAGTATTAAAAATCTTGCAACTCCCTTTTTAACAGCACCCTGACTGCATCTGAACAACTTGGACTGCAACAGTTCAAGGTGACTGTTCACCAGGGCATTGGAGGTGAGCGATAAATACTGGCCATCCAGCGACACTCACATCCCATGAATTAATGAAGTAATGAATAAATTAATTAATTAGTCAATATATTTTTAGAAGTTCCCACACACAGCTGCAAGCTTGTGATCTCTCGTGATATCATTGAGGAATAAATATCCTCAGGACTATGTGTTTACTCCCCTTACTTGCTTTGAAATAGTGCAGGCACTTGAGGGAGCAAACTGGACCTTGTTTTAGCATTTCATCTGAAAGACAGTGCCTCAGACGGCAGTACTTAATAAACCTTAGTTTTGTACTCGGGTCTTGAACCCACAATCTTCTGCTTCAGAAGTGAGCATTTCTATTTTTAGAAATTGGAAAGGGAAGTCATCATCACTGATGACAGCATCCCTTTTGAAATCAGCGTTGATTAGACATTTCAATAGATCAGAACTAATACTCTTGTGAGCAACCAAAAATTTCCATTCAAACGGATTAGTTTAATTTCTTACAAAAAGGTTATTTGAGATAAATCCAGTACGTACAATTATTGCATTCAAATTGCTTAAAACAACAAAATTGTCTCAGTAATGCCAGAGGGAGCATGTGAAAGTAGCAATTAATTGGGAGTGGAGTGATTGTGTGGGAGAAATGCTAATGCTTAATAACGATTCAAAACTGTTTCAGGTCTCTTTTACATCAGCTCTTACAGAGCTTGAAGTAGGTTTGAATCTTTAGGAAAACATAAAATTACAGCTCTGGACAAAATACACGATGGAGAGATTTCAGTTAAAACATACTGTAAAGTGGGATAATTGAAAATATCACACATACTCCAGATGTATAAGAGTAGATAAATGAACAATTACAACCACCAGCTTGTGAGCACATTAAAAAGGTGGTATGTTCACTAGATATACTGTATAATGGGCTAGTGTAATGACTGCCCAGCTGGACTAACTGATCTCATGAAAACTTCTCCTGAAGGCGCTGGCTCTTGCCAGAGTGCGTCTACATGAAAACCAGGTATTTTCTTATACATCACATTGAAACAGGATTCGGGCATCTTGCCCCCTTGAACCTCTTCCACCAATGCTTCGTGGTTGACCTAACTTAGGTACATCTGGCTTTGTCCCCTATCCCTTAACATCCTTGATTAATAAAACTTCCAACAATCTCAGGTTTTAAGTTAATAGCTGATCAAGTATCAGCAGAGAACGTTCCAAACATTTTCTAACTTCAATTACCCACTTTTCATCAACAAGCAGAAGCAAAGTGGGTGGGCAGACTAAAGACCTCGATAGCCAAAAATGAGCTGATCCTCCCAGACGCTTACACAGAATACAAACTGTATTTAGACAATGCCAAGGCACTTCACAGGAGCATAGGAACAAAATAGCGACATAAGGAGATTATGGGAGATGGGCAAAACCTTGGTCAAGGAGGCAGTTTTAAGGAGCACCTTAAAAAAAGAGCAACATAGTCAGGCAGTTGAAGGTACCAACATCAATGTCGGCAGCAATAAAAACCAGGGATGCTCAAGAGACAACAATCAGATAGGTGGATGTTTACAAGGCTTGAGGAGATTAAAAGGGTAGGAAGGGCTCTTGTGGTGTGATATAGTTAGGTTTAGCTAGAATCTTTCACATACTGGATTAGTGGTGCTGGAAGAGCACAGCAGTTCAGGCAGCATCCAACGAGCAGCCTGGATGCTGCCTGAACTGCTGTGCTCTTCCAGCACCACTAATCCAGTATTTGGTTTTCAGCATCTGCAGTCATTGTTTTTACCTAGAATCTTTCACAACCTGGGGACTATTGTTAAGTATAGCCAAACATGGATAGATTAAATTATTTTAAGAAAATGGTTAATAGGATTTGGGCATTGCTGACAAGGCCAGTGTTTATTGGCATCAGGAAAGTGAAGGTGATCTGCCATCTTGAAGAGTTGAGGTCCAGGGGGTATAGGTACACCTACAGTGCTGAAAAACAAACAGGTTCCAGGATTTTGACTCAGTAACACCGAAGGCATAAATATAGAGTTCCAACTCGGGAGTGTGTAGCTTGCAAGGTAACTCGCAGGTTTTGATATTCTCTTACATCTGCCACCCTTTTTGTTTAGATCGCAGGCATCATGGACACTAGAAGGACAGGACAGCAGATGCACATTTAGCCAGGACTTAGCGAACAAACCATCAAGACCAGAGTATTGTGAACCCCACTTACTGAGGCAGAAATGTGTGGAAACTCAGTCTTTGAGAATTTCTTTATTGTTACTGCTGTATTGATGACAGAATATTCCAAGAACTCATCTTACTAATGGCTCTATTTCACCCTGTTGTCACTGGAGGCGTGTCAACAAACCCAGTGCCTGGAGATGCCAGTGTTGCTCTAGGGTGGACAAAGTTAAAAATCACACAACACCAGGTTATAATCCAATAGGTTTATCTGTAAATACAAGCTTTCACAGCACTGCTCCTTTGCCAGCTACCTGACAAGGAAGCAGCGCTCCGAAAGTTAGTGCTTCCAAATAAACCTGTCGGACTATAACCTGGTGTTGTGTGATTTTTAACTTTAACAAATCCACTGTCATTTCTCTTAGAACAAGGACAGCGTGATGGGATGATCAGAGGGGGGAAAAAAACAACATTCTGCAATTCTACATTTTCTCACCCATCCGTTTTATATTGTGAAAGGCATTAACATCTAAATGACAAAACCAAATTTCACTGACTATCCAAATATCACAATCCTCGCATCTGAGAAATAACTCAGGTGGGTTCAGATAGATGGAATGCACCAACTTCCAACCAGTCTCTCCCCCAGAAAAAGAGGGAAGATCTAATTTACCACATATGTTCACAGAAAAAAAACCCCACAGAAAATACAGACATTGGAATTTTAAAGTGGCAAGCCAACAGGAAATGTTAGCAAACCCAAGGGTTTAAATCCATTAAAAAGTACAGATTGCCAAGTGTACATAGCATGAAAAATGTCCCTCCTTTTCTTCCATCAGATTACACTGGACATCATTTCAAAATCAGTGTCAGTAATTTATTTTGGAAAATAGCAACAGTTCCCTTCCCACTCAACAATGTTGGCAATAATTGGGTTCATATTGTGCATTCCTAACAGCATAAAAAATTAAAGTTTATAAAATAAAACTAAAACAAAATAACAATACCGAAAATTCTGAGAAGGGAATAACCTTTAAAATGGTCATTGGATAAACATATGGATGAAAATGGAAGAGAGTGTAGGGTTTATAGGTTTCAGATTAATTTCACAGATCGGCGCAATATTGAGGGCCAAAGGGCCCATACTGTAATGTTCTATATTCCATATATTCTTTCAGTTATAACCCTTCATCAGAACATGGAAACAAATTGCTTTGGATCAATAGGCAGTTTCCAAAACATTAACTCCTGTTTTCTCCTCCTGGGATGAAGGGCTACCAGAGAACTCTTGTTGTTGTGTTTAATTATTAAAACAGCAGTGAGACTTGTCCAGAATTCAATTCAAATACATTGCCATATATAAAAAGAACTTCACAAAGCTTGGTGATTGGAAGTGAAAACGTCCATGAATATGAATAGACGGAATGGTTGGCACAGAACCATCTTTGTGGCTGCCAAATGCTATCAGTCCATGCACTTAAATATTTTTTTTTAAAAAAGGAATATTCCAGCCCTATTCCAACCTTGTCTGTGAATATTTACTTTTTACCACAAGCATTCAAGACGATTACCCTTATAGACCACTGAGATTGGGGAAATGAATCCTTCTTGGAGCTATCATATAAAAGTATGAATTCAGGATCTCAGTAATTTGCACCTGTAAGACGCTTCTGAGCTGAAGCAATCTTGGATTTCCAATTGGGTTGTATGACCAATGAATCGAGTGGCCTGAAATAGAAAGCCCTTTCCAAGCCCCAGGTCCAAAACTCCAAACAGAACAAAATCAGCAGGTAGTGCAAATACAAGGTGACTGATAGCCTGGGCATCGCATGCCAGATTGCAAGGGTGTTGGCTACAAATTAGGTCACCCTTGTTTAATATTCCAGGGGAGGTACAACCTTCTAAGAATGTTCAGATACCACAAATAAAGTCAAAGCCAAACGACACAACATTCCTTCCCATTCCAAAGTTACACAACAAGCAGAAAGCTTGGGAAAGTGTGCTGAGCCCACCACTTTTCAGTGGTGCCACAAGTTAATGATTTAATCAAAGTACACAAAGTCCCCAATTTATCTGTCTGATAGAATTTAAAAGATACTTAAAAAGGGACCATTGTTTATGATGATTAAATTTAGCTACAGGTTAAACTATTCATCTACAACTATCAGCTAAATCTCGAACCCTACAAACAAGCAAATAGACACAAAAAAATATTAAATTAATGCTATGGATGGAGGGAATAAAAACTGAGAAAGAAAAATAGTTAACATTTTCCCAATTTGTGGGGCGGCACAGTGGCTTGTGGTTAGCACTGCTGTCTCACAGCACCAGAGACCCAGAATCGATTCCCGCCTCGGGTGACTGTCTGTATGGAGTTTGCACATTCTCCCCATGTCTGTATGAGTTTCCTCTAAGTGCTGTGGTTTCCTCCTGCAATCCAAAGATGTGCAGGTTAGGTGAATTGGCCATGCTAAAATCGCCAAGTCAGGGGTAGGGGAATAGGTCTGGGTGGGTTAATCTTCGGAGAGTCAGTGTGGACTTGTTAGGCCGAAGAGTCAGTTTTCATACTGTAGGGAATCTAATCTAATTACACTTGAAGATACAAATAATTAGTGTTTGGTAATGACCTTTTTTTAAAAAAATTGCTTTGTTTTATATTGTGAATTACGTTGTAAAAGATTGTTTTGAAACTGTGGAAAGAATTGCTGTACTTTTGAGAACAAGTTACTGGAACTCATTGCAAATTGTGCTTACACTGTCGCTTTAGAAGCTGTGGTTGAGGGTAAAATAAGTGTGTGAGCATGTGTTCATGTATGTACACAGAGCAAGATTTGGCCAGAAGAGTGGTAATTAGTTTGTGCAATTGTGACCAGTGTGGATGCCAGAGGGCAGCAGCCAGATTGGCTTCTGGGCAGATGAACAGCTTAGATGTTTATAATAGAGGGCAAGAAGGTTTCAGACTGTTGGAAGAGCAGATTCAGACTCTATCTCTGTGCTATAAAGTTTGGTGAATCTTTAAGCAATTATTTTCTTCCACCAGTTGCTGTGACCTGTACCCTTTAGCTGGTAACTGAAGAGAGTTTGAAATTAGTGTACCAATCACCCTGTACCTCCTAAGAAGAAGTGAAAGGACCTAAGGACGAGTGAAGAACAGAAGGGCTTGGGGCTATGAAAGGAACATCTCATCAAGCCCTGTAGGCTGGCGCTAATTAATTATGCTTCCCCAATTTTCTTTCCCTTCATCCTTTGTTTTGTTTGTTAGCGCAGTGGTTTAAAAGAGGGTTAAGAGTATTGGTTAATGGTTCACAGTTGTTTACCTGTGGCTAGAACTTATTTATTTGGGCTAAAAATGCTTCTCAACTACATTTTATTTAATTTTCTATTCAAATCAATCTGCTCAGACATGATTACCCTTCAGTAGAGCTGGTGGGACTTGAATGCTGGCCTCCTGTTCCAAAAGGAAGGACACTGCACTGCACCACAAGAATCCCATGTTGTTTTTATTCAAGTAGTAACCATGGCATACATATTCATGACAATTGGCAATAACGTTATTGGAAAATAGACATCATTTCATTTATAAAAGAAGTAGGGTTATAGTCTCAACTGCATTGCCTGAAAGAACATTGGAAGCCAATTCAATAGTAGCTTTTTAAAAAGCATATTTGATACATGCTCAGAAACAAAATTATTCCAGGACTATCAGGGAAGAAAGGCAAGTGGGCTGAACAGGATAGCTCTTAGTGAGCTGGCAGAGGCATGATGGATCAAAGTAACTTTTAATGCTAAGATGACATCCTTTTGGGTCAAGATGTAATATTATAATATTTTAATCATTCCAAAGCTTATTATACAGAATAAAATTAACGATAGCCATTAGTATAAATTATCACTTGCAGGTTGACCAATGACTTAAGAAGTCAGCGTTTGCAGTATGCAGTTTAAAACCACTAGCTCCCTGTTCCAACGCTTCCCCAAGTGGTCCTACTGCTGATACACATTTCAAAAAGTCAGAATTTGAGGTACAAGAGTTTAAAACTTACAGCTCCGCCTCACTCCATCTGACTGCCAATGTACATTGATCACCATACATCTCCACCTTACCAGTCTCTGGGTTAATTGGCTTCTAATCAAGGAACAATTAGCTTGAGCTAACAGGTCACTGAATTGGTTTGTAGATCTAATACTACCTGGATTAGGAGTCAGTGGCATTCAACTAACATCAGTACTCACCCTAAAGATCAAAGTACAACAAAACTCAGAGTTGCTTGCTCTCCAAACTTAGTCATAACAATTGCAATTCCCAGAGATCTCTCACGTCAACACTGGATATTCTCTGGAGTTAGACACTTCAAAAAGGTTATAAAAAAAAACTTGAAAATAATTACTAATAAATTCAAACAGCCAAACCTGCCTTCTCCTGACTGAGCAACACAAGAACATGATAGAATTAAAAGGTTGTCAACTTTGTCAAAGGTTCCAGGAATTAGGATTACTCTCCTGGACACTGCTGTTTACAGTTAGGAGAAAATTCACAACGGCATTTAAATTGTGTAGCGTAATTAAAGGAATATTTAATGCATGGCAAAAAAAACTGTTGGAAACTTGTCCCGATGCCACCGGCGAGTTGGGTGACAAAACTGCTAATGAATGACAGTGCTCTGCTGTTCCGAGTGCTTGAATTGATTCAGTAACCCAGACACTGAAATAAGCAAAAACCAGAAGAACTGCAGATAATGTAAATCAGAAACAAAAACAGAGATTGCTGAAATAAACACTTGCGCTCAGCCAATTTAAACTTCCTGCAAGTAAAGAGGGAAGGCAGATTTTTCAGAGAATTTTGTAATTCTGAGATAAACACTCCAGCAGAGTGGATGGAACTGCAGAGCAACAGTTTCTCCATGGGGAACGAATGAGGTATTTTTCTCAAGACACCATTGTGCAGAAACTTTAGTCTAGAATTTCCACTAAGAAAACATGCATGTGACTAGTCAAATATTAACAAGCCATGCCTGATAAAGGCAATACTTATGTCAAAAAAAGTGAAGAGAAGTGTGGGGAGTAAGGAGAGAAGTGGAGGACTAAATCAAAAGAGAGTTGGAGGGAGAAATACAGCACCCCATTCCCCGTGGAACCCACCTCTTCCTAAAAAGGCATCGAGAGCATCGGTATACACCTTGTACTCCCTCTCCAATGACACATAGCCGAATCAGGTATAATCATAGAATCCTACAGAATAGAAGCAGGCCATTCAGCCCATCAAGTCCACACCGACCCTCCGAAGAGCATCCCACCCAGACCCAACCCCAACCCTAACCCTGTAACCGCACATTCCTCATGGTCAATCCACCTAATCTGCACAACTTTGGACTGAGGGAGGAAATCAGATCACCTGGAGGAAACTCACGCAGATACTGGGAGAATGTGCAAATTCCATACGGTCGCCCAAGACTGGAATTGAACCTGAGTCCCTGGAACCGAGGGGCAGCAATGCTAGCCACTGCGCCACCATGCCACCTCTGTGGAGACATGCAAGGACAGTTGTGTGGCTCATTGGTAAGTAAATCATTTAATGCAATATTGAACAAGACAAACCATTTTAATTGTGCAACAGCCACAGCTCGTCTGGTACTCATCTCACTTCCGAATTGAAATTCAAGTGACGTTTTAAATTCATAAGGGAGTGGGGGCTTCATAAAGCAAAGGGATATGGCAGCATTACAGAGGAACTATTTTAATTATGATACCCAACTGAGATAGAAAGGGACAAAGCATACAAGCATAAAAACAGGGTTAAGGCAGAATTAAAGTAAACAACAAACTGAATGTGTGTTTGTTTAAATGTATGATGTATTGGACAAATACAAATGAATTAACAACACGAATAGAGGTAAATGGGTATGATCTTACAGCCATTTTGAGTTCAAGGAGATCGCAGTTGGAAACTAAATACTGAGGGTTTGCGTGAGTATTTGAAAGGACAACAGGAATGGAAGGGAGGTGAGGTAGCGTTGTACGTACAAGTTGGTATAAATACAATAGCAAGAAATCATTTAACATTGGATGGTGTGGTGAAATAACAAGAGGAAATTCAAATTGTTGGGAGGCGATGGTCCCCCAACAGTCACTGATTTGTAGAAAATAAATAAGATAACGAACGAGGGCATATGAAAAAGACAGCACATTAAACATGGGTGATTTTAATCTTCATGTAGATTTGGAAAATCAAATTAGTAAAGGTAGCCACAGGGAAGAACTCACAGAAGGTCCTCCAAGTACAATATCAGAGAATGCTGGAGAAACTCAGCAGGTCTGACAGCATCTGTAGTGAGAGAATCAGAGTCAACTGTTCTGAAGACGACACATACTGGGCTCAAGTTACTAACTCTTTTGTTCTTTCTCTCTCTCTTCTCACAGATGTTGCCAGACCTGTGAGTTTCTCCAGCATACTCTGTTCATGTTTCAAATTTCCAGCATCTGCAGTATTTTACTTTTATTCCAGAACCATAGATTGTGTACACACCCAGGGATTGGGCTAGTCCGGATCTGGTAAGGTTAAATCTGTCTGAATTACACAAATGATCTTGGAGTAAAAGATCCCCTATGAAACAGTCAGGTAGAATTAAGCATTGAGCGCAAGAGAGCGCAAAACTTGGGGTCAGAAACAGCTGCGCTGAACCTCAATAGGGTAATGACTCTCAGATGAGGGTATCAGCTGGAGGAGACTGGAAAAGGAATTTAGATGGTTTAGAAACAATGAATGATGTTTAGGAAAATAGTTAAATGACTCACATTGAGGAAGGAGGATTTGTGGAAGAGAATAAAATTGGCCACAATTAAAACAAGTTAAAGATAGTATAGGGTTTTTTTTGGGTCAGTTTAATAATGTTGGCAAAGATGAATGGTAAGCCAGAGGATTAAGGAAGTTTTAAAAGCCAAAAGGTGAAAAGAATAGTGAAGGGAGGAAAATAAACTATGAGGGCAGACAAGAAGTAATATCAAAACAGACAGCAAGAGCTTCTTATATGTATGAAAAGGAAGACAAAAGTCAAACTGAACATCGATCTCCGAGAATGGGGCTAGGGAAGTAATAGTAGGGAATCAGGAAATGGCAGAGGAGTTGAATAAACAATTAAGTCTTCACTGCACAAAGGACATCAAATATGTTGAATAATACAAACACAGTAACTATTTCTAGAGAAAGAGTACTAAGGAAACTAATGGGATTAAGGCTAATAGGTCCCCTGGTGGGCTGCATCCTAGCATTTTAAAAGGTGGTTGTGACAGGAATAGTGGATGCACTGAATGTAACTCCCAAGAGGGTTTAGATTCTGGAGAAGATCCATTGGAAAACTGCCCATATTCAAAAAAGGACAGGACGCAAAAACAAGTAACTGTAGGCCATTAGCTTAACATCTGTCACTTGGAAAACATTTGAGTTCATTCTAAAGGATGCAATAAGAGCATTTAGAAATATTTAACATAGCAAGTTTTGAGAAGATTTGTAGCTCAGTTTGAGGTTCAGGATATAGGTTTGATCACTGAGCTGGAAGGTTTGTTTTCAGATATCTCATCACTATATTAGGTAACATCATCGGTGAGCTTCCAGATGAAGCACTGGTGGCATGGCCCACTTTCTATTTATGTGTTTAGGTTTCCTTGGGTTCTTGATGTCATTTTGTGTGGTGATGTCAGTTCCTGTGGTGACATCATGTCTTGTTCTTTTTCTCAGGGTGTGGTAAATGGGATCCAAGTCAATACGTCAATCCAACCCCTCCCCCCCCCACCCCCCACCCCAAGAAAAAGAACAGGAAATAACATCACCAACCTAAGGAAACCTAAACACATAAATAGAAAGGGGGTCATGCCACCAGTGCTTCATCCGGAGGCTTACTGATGATGTTACCTAGTGCGGTGACAAAATGTCCAAAAACGAACCTTCCAGTTCAGTGATCAAACCTATATCCAAAATATTTAAACATGTTCAAGCAGAGTCAACATGAAAGGGGGAGACATACCGCACAAATTTATAAGAATTCGTTGAGAATGTGACAAGCAGGATAGATAAAGGGGAACCAGTTGAACACAGTACAAGGAAAACGTTAGCATGTATAGAGAAATGGCGAACTAATACAAGACAGAGTTAGGATTAAAGGGATATTTTCAGAATAGTAACTTGTAACTAGAAGTGCCACAAGAATCAATGCTGGAGCCACAATTCCTTACAAGGTATATTAATGACCTTGAGCGACAGAAGTGAATGTATTATTGTCAAATTTTCAGATAACAACAACACGTGGGAAGTCAGTAGTGAGGATGATACAGTCTACAGAGGGATATAAACAGGTGGAGTGAAAACTTGGCAGAGAAATATAATATGGGAAAATGTGAGGTTATGCACTCTGGCAGGAAGAATAGAAGGGTTATACTGGAAACATGGACTTCACCTCCTGATGCTGCCCTGGTGCTTGCAGCACTCTTTCCAGCCTCCTACTTGTCTACTTAGAAAGACTAGAAGAGCTGAATGTTATTTAAATGGTTAAAGGCTGTAAAAGGATACCACACAAGGAGATTCAGGGGGTCATCTTACAGAAGTCACATAAAGCTAGCATCCAGTTATTGAGAGAAATTAGAGACAGAAGGTCACTGATGGTAGATCTAGGAATATGTCCAGCCAGAGTTGGCAACCCTACATCAAAAGAAATGCTCCAACTCAACAGCACTTTCCAGAATGACTGCACTTTTGTACAGCCCACAATGCATATTAAGTTGTAGAAATTAGCTCATTCATGCTGCCTGGAGACAACCAAATCTAAAAGGCAGGATTTCATGAATTCGAGTAATGTCACTTCATCAGGTTTGAAACCAGAAAACATTACCTGCCTGAAACACTACATTAAACTCAATCACAAACATCAGATGAAACTGGTTTGATTTGACAGTTCCAGTGACAACAACAAAATCACCTCACAACCCATAGTGGATCACAACTTAGCAAAATTGACCACCTTCAGGCAGGCCATAACAGTTGCGGGCACAGTCTCTAGCGCTTAGTGACAGTAGTTCCGGGTTCAGAAGATTGCAGGCTCAAGTTCCATTCCAGAGGTTCAAACACATGAAGCATGTGGACACACAATTGCTGGAATGGAGGGATTGTTGCATTGTCAGAGCTGAACCCAAACCACTTCTGCCCTCTTAGGTGGAGGCAGAAGATCCATTTTACTATTTCAAAGAACAAGAACATTTGCTCATGTCCAAGATTATATTAAAATAATTAACAAATAAAAGATCTGGCCATTACATCATTGCTGTGTGTGGGAGCTTGTTTCTCATAAACTGACTACCATGTTTCCTATATTACTGTCATGACACTTCAAAGTATATCATTAGCTATAAATGATGGTCCACAGCATCCAGTGATTGTGAGAAATGTTGGCCAGAGGATAAATAGCAGCCAGAACTTTGTGAAAGCATCTTTTTGAAAATAGTGGCCATAGGATCTTAAGCATACACAGAGAGCAATGTCTCTTCCAAGAACATCACCTCTGGTAGTGCTACATATTGCACTCAAGCGCAAGTCCATATCACCTGATCAAATCACTGCAGTGATCTGCTCCCACAGCCTTGATATTTACAGGGAAGAGTGCTCGCAAATGAGCCACAGCTGACAGCTTCAGCCTATTACTGTTGAAGGAGCAGACTAGTTAAAACTCCTAGTTTTAATGAATAAGCAATTCGTTCTCTACAGCACGCAGCAAGATGAACCCCAAAGCAAATAGTACAACAACTCAGTTTGTGGAGATAGCTCTTTCTAGACAGGATAGAAACAGGCCAAGCAAACGGCTCTTTTAAAAGAAGAAACAGAGTATCTTATTCAGATAACACAGAGACTAATTGTTCCCCAGCAGTTAATTGTGTCTTCAGTTGGCTCAGTTCTTGATTGGTCATCTTAGAGTGATGAGAATAAAATGCAGTTACCAGAAGAAGCACAGATTGCAAGGGATCATATAAATTCTTACTTTCGAAATTAGAAAGAAAACCATATCGTACAGTCATTAATTGTCTCAGAAGGAGCTCTGGAGAAATGTTAAATTTATGCCACAAAGAATAGTTGAGGGATATATCTAATTTTGTCTACGCTAAAGCCCATGATCTTATAAAAAAACATTCTGTGGGACTAACAGTGTAGATGCTGAGAGGATGTTTCTCTTGTTGATAAATCATGTGTTGGGGACACAGTTTAAATACAACGGGCTTTCCATTTAAAGAGGTTAGAAGGAACTTATTCTTAGAGGGTTGTTAATGTTTGGAGGCCTCTTTGCCAACGAGTAATTGAGGCAAGACATTGAATCTATTCAAGGCCAAGCTCGACAGATTTTTGATACACAGAGTCGATGTGGCTGCAAATCCCACTTCACAGCCATGACTTCATAACATTGGAGCAAACTCAAGGACCCAAACTTACTCCCATTTTTTATGCTCTTAATGGGAGAAAGGCACTTCACAGGAACACACAGGGTCACACAGGGTCACACAGGGTCACACAGGGTCACACAGGGTCACACAGGGTCACACAAGGTGATAATAGATCAGTGACCAAATGTTCAGTGAAGAGGTAATGTTTGACAATCATCTTGAGGACATATGGGGAGAGAGGCAGACCGACATAGACGAGGGGAGGGAGAAAAAGATTTTGGGAGAGGATTCTTGAGGGTATGTGATATCAACTGTCGAATGAGGATGAGGTCAGAACTGGAGGAGCACAGAAATCTTGGGACAGTTGTCAGATTGGAAGATTCTAGATTAGAGTAGTGCTGGAAAAGCACAGCAGTTCAGGCTTCCTGATGAAGGACTTTTGCCCAAAACGTCAATTTTCCTGCTCCTCGGATGCTGCCTGAACTGCTGTGCTTTTCCAGCACCACTCTAATCTAGAATCTGGTTTCCAGCATCTGCAGTCATTGTTTTTACCCTGTCAGATTGGAAGAGATTAGCGACAGGGATGAGCAAATCAAATAAGATATGTAGAACAGGTGAGAAAACACATGTGGAAGGAGGTGCACATGAAATATAAAAACTGGCAGAGCCCTATTGGACTAAATGGTGTGTTTTGGTGCTGGATGTCATATGTTAAGATAAAGCAACATAAACTCAAACAGTTCATTACATAACAATCCATCCTGCTAACCTACAAACTACAGTGAAGGAGATTTTACTGTGGGATTATACACAGGGTACTCTGTTTCAGCCTTTCTTCTCACTGCTTTCATGTTCATCAACTGGAGAGACTCTGCAGGGTAGGAGAGAAAATTCACCCAGCTGGCCTCCCACACTGCTTTGTTCCAGAATTCTTCTGGCACCATTTCAGTTTGAAGTTGGTCAGCCAGCTCCCATCATTTATACTACTTAATCAACCTCCCTTGTTCCAGTGCCAGGTTTATAACTCCTTGTAAGTAAAACAAAACTGAGTCTCCATCCTATTAGTGGGGCAAGGGAGCCAGATTAAGCACTGTGAAGATTAAAAACTTGCCTCACAGGATAAAACGTTAATTTCACCGACAACAGAAATGCAACACTATGTTAAAACTCCAGCTTCAAATTAAAAATCACCAAGTAAGGAAGCCCTGTGTGAATTGCAATAATTATATCCTTTAATAAAAGTACTGCACTGCATAATTACTGTAACATATCTGCACAATTAAAGACGTATGAAGTCGACTGGCTCTATTGGAAGGTGCATTGTTCAGAGTGGTCCTCCAAGATGTGTTGGACTGTTAAATGGAAGGGAGCAAAAGTTACTGGTGGCAAGATTAAAGAGCAGGTTTGAGACAGAGAGAGGACAACACCAACAGATGTATGAGCAGTCTGCAAACTCTCCAAGCCCCACACATTCCTGACTCGGAACTATGCCACCATTCCTTCACTGTCACTGTGTCAAATTCCTGGGATATTTTTCCCTAACGTTTGTGGGTTTCCCTATACTGTATGGGGAGCAGCAGTTCACAATGATAGCTTAAAAGGGCAATTAGGGATGGGCAAAAATTAGCCTGATGAGCAACAGCTTTATCCTGAGAAAGAATAAAAGAAGACTTCCATTCATAAAAACAGAGACTTCCATTCATGCCTTGCACACCCTCAGATATCCCAAAAGCACTTTACAACAAATAAAACAAAGAAACATAGATAAAAACAAACGCTCAACTAATCTATTCCCATTTTCCAGCATTTCCCTATAGCCTCATGCATCCTGTCACTGTTGTCCTAACGACCTGTCCATGCAATGACCATCTCCAGTAAGAGGCATTTTAACCACCACTCCTTGATATTTAAGTTGCATTACCATCACTGAATCCCCACTATCAACATTCTAGAGAATACCATGGACTCACCACATCAACACAGTGACTACAAGAGCAGGTCAGAGGCTTGGAATACTGCAGCAAGTAACTTACCTTCTAACTCCCCAAAGCCTGTCCACCATCTAAAAGGCACAAGTCAGGAGTGTGTTAGAATACTCCCCACTTGCTTGGATGTGTGCAGCTCCAACAAGTCAAAAAGCTTGAGACCATCCAAGACAAAGCAGCTTACTTGATTAGCACCATATCCACAAACATCCACTCCCTCCACCACCAATGCTCATTAACAGTAGTGTGTGCTATCTACAAGATGCACTGCAGATATTCACCAAAGATCCTGAGTCAGCACCTTCCAAACCAATAATCAATCACTTACATCTAGAAGGACAAGGGCAGCAGATACATGGGAACACCACCACCTTCAAGTTCTTCTCCAAGCCACTCAACATCCAGAGTTGGAAAATATAACTCTGTTTCTTCACTGTTAGTGGGGTCCAAATTCTGGAATTCCCCCCTACAAGACATTGGTCAACCTACAGCATGTAGACTACAGCAGTTCAAGGAGGCAGCTCACCACCACCTTCTCAAGGGCAACTAGGGATGGTCAATAAATGGGAACCAGCCAGCCATGCCCATGTCTCATAAGTGAATAAATTATTTTAAAATCACAAATGCTTAGCCTGTGACCCCTGTTCTGGATTTGTCTGTCATTAGGAACATCATTGCTGTATTTACCCTGTCTGGTCCTGTTAGAAGTTTAACGATTTCATGATATTTCCCAATTCTTCTGAAGTTAGTGGCAGAGAGACCTAACCAATCCAATCTCCCCTCATTTACCAGTCCTACTATCCCAACAGTCTGGTAAACCTTTGTTGCACTCCCTCCATTGCCAGAACATCATTCCATAGACAAGGAGAACAAAACTGCACACAATATTCCACTTGGGGCCTCACCTCACCAAGACCCTACACAATTCAGCAAGACATCCTTATTTCCAAACTCAAATCTGCTAATTTTACAAGCAATTATTATTATTGTAATGTGTATGCGCACGTGCACAGTAGGGGGGGGGTGCCAAGTGACAGGAATTTCTACACAGCAAGTTCCCATAAATACCACTGTAACAAAATTCCCAACAAATGTCAGTTGGGAGGTTAACATTTGCCAGGAACAAAGGATGTAGCATCATAGAATCCCTACAGTGCAGAAGGAGGCCATTCAGCCCATTGAGTCTGCACCAACCCTTTGAAGAACATCCCACCCTAAGCCCATGACTACACATTTACCATAGTTAACCCACCTAGCCTGCACAGTATGGGGCAATTTAGCATGGCCAATCCACCTAAATTACATTTCTTTATAACAAGGAAGTCCACACAGTCACCCAAGGCTAGAATCAAACCCAGGTCCATGAAAACGTTTATATTCACCTAAGGACAGATGGAACCTGAAAGACATACCATCTTCACACAAGTGAAAGACAGCACCTCAGAGAACAATTAAAGATGTATGAAGTCGATTGGCTCTGTTGGGAGGTGCATAGTTCAGAGTGGTCCTCCAAGTTCCTCCCCCAGTACTGCAACAAGGTGTCAGCTTCTGAGAGATTCTCAGGTCTCTGGGACTTGAACCGAAAACTTTCCGACTCAGAGGCGAAAGTGTAATCACCGAGACATAACAAACCACCTTTTCTTCGCAAGAAAAGATTTTATGGTTTTCTTGCTGAGACACGCTCACTACCACTGCCTCAAGTTCTTTTTCTGCAGTGCAATAGGATAGCAGGTTAAAATGGTCAATTATGATTACATGTATTACAAATATTACAGACTTAAACATAATCATTTTCTTCCTCACTGACAACTGGACAAGAGGAATTTAATTGTAGCTTCCTGTGTTCAAAAGTCCCTCAAGGATTTCAAGGAAAAAAAAACAAAAAAGTTTCTATTTATCTAGAATGTGTCATTTTCTACAAAACTTAAATGGTGGCAGAAAGTCAATATAGGAAAGGTAACGTGGCAATCTTAGTAGCCTACACACAATGAAAAATGTTGTAATAGGTGTAGCCTTAGGATTGGTGTTTCTGTTGTGACTCAGAGCTATTGAGATTTAATCTTTCAGTCTCTATATAATCTTCCTTCCCCAGCAGTTCTTTCAAAAGAATGCACAGCTAAACCAACCATTGATTCAAAAGAATAGCTGAGACACACACACACACTCTCTCTCAGAGCAGGAAAGCCCCAAATACAAGTTCATTCCAAGTGCTCAGGTGAGGTAGGGCTGCCAACTGTTTTCCTGGAATCTCATCACATGACTTCCCATCACTACACTCTTGCCTTCGGTTGGCTGACAGATGTGTCCTTAAAGGGAACCAGCTCCCCATGCCAACTAGAAAATAAACAGACCCGAGTATTGACTTTTAACTTGACAGATAGCCAATCTCTCCACTCATGCTATCATTTTCAGCACCAAACATTCAAATACAAAAATAAACTTTTTTCCCCCTCTGTCTAAGGCTCCTAGGTTCCTCACAGTAGTGTCTGGAAATGAATTTATAAGAGTAGTACACAGCAGGAAATTGCAGGTTTTCCAAGGCTAGTTCTGGTGGTGTGGACCCATAATCTTTATCAAGTACACATAGATGGCCCCCTCTCTGGGTCAGAATGTTTGCGACCTGCAGAGTTCTGTGGTTGTTTGAGCTAGTGGAAAAGCTCAGAGTTAGTACTTGAAGTTGGAAGGCAAGGAAATCAACCTGAAATGAAGCAATCATCTCCCTTCTTTCAACACCAGCTTTCACCCAAATATAAGTAGCTTCAGGGATACTGTTACAAACATAATATCAGGTTATTTAGCAGAAACAGGGTGCAACTTGTCCTTCAAAATTGTCTTTCCACGTAGAAGCAATTAGCTGTTGCATAGCTGTGCCCTGTTGATCAGACTAGCTTGTCTCTTTCACGGTGATTATTTCCCAAGCTTTCACCTTGTACTGCTGGCAGAGTTCCAACAGCTTCATCCCTGTTTGCCAAGATTCATTTTATCAACACTGCTGTATCTCAAATTTAAAAACTCGAATGTTTTTGACCTACCCAAATTTCTCCCTCCTCTTTGCATTGAGTGTTGCAATGAATATCCAGTCTCTAAAGACATGCCCAAAACTGGGCATTTCCTCATCTCAGCATTCCTGATGAAGGGCTTATGTCAGAAACATAGATTCTCCTGCCCCTTGGATGCTGCCTGACCTGCTGTGCTTTTCCAGCAACACATTCTCTCCTCTGACTCTCCAGCATTTGTAGTCCTCACTTTCTCTCAATTTCTCACCTAATTTACCAACTCCTAAACCCCACTCATCATGGCATTCATCCATTGTACATAGAACACAGAACAGGCCCTTCATGTTGCGTCGACCTGTGAACTAATCTAAGCCCAATCCCTACACTATCCCATCATCATCCATGCGCTTATCCAAGGACTGTTGCAATGCCCCTAACGTGGCTGAGTTAATGACATTGGCAAGCAGGGCATTCCATACCCTTACCACTCTGAGTAAAGAGCCTACCTCTGACATCTGTCTTAAATCTATCACCCCCTCAATGTGTACCTATGCCCCCTTGTCCAAGCTGACATCATCATCCTGGGAAAGAGACTTTCACTGTCTACCCTATCTAATCCTTTGATCATCTTGTATGCCTCTATTAAATCCCCTATTAGCTTTCTTCTCTCCAATGAGAACAGACCCAAGTCCCTCAGCTTTCCCTTATAATACAAATACATGCACTTCAAATACAAATCAATTCCTCACATGATCTGACTTTTTGGCATTAGCTACAGATCACTTACTATTGTTATAGGGTCTTATTCTGTTCAAACTGGATGTCTTGTTCCTTTTCGTTACAACATCCTGGGGATTACCAATGACTAGAAAGTCAACTATACTCACCAAAATAAATAAATAAATAATAAAGTGGCTACAGGGTAGGTCGGAGGTAGGAAAACTGTGGTGAGTAACTCATCTCCTGACTCTTCAAAGCCTGTCCACCATCTACAAGACACAAGTCGGGAGGGCGATGGAATACACCCCACTTGCCTGGATTGCTGCACCTCCAACTACACACAAGAAGCTTGACACTATCCAAGACCAAATGACACAGGACCAGAATTAGCCCATTTAGCCAATCGAATCTGATTTGCCAATTGGTCACAGCTTATATGTTTCTCCTGCCTTCGCCACATAACCCTTACTAATCAAGAACCTAACTTTGTTTTAAACACACTCAGTGTATGGATTGCAGCAGTTCAAGATGACAGCTTACCACCACCTTCAAGGGCAACCAGGGATGGGCAATAAATGCTGGCCCAGCCAGCAATGCCCACGAATACATAAAAGAATTAGAACAATAACAACACAAAGTAATTCATTGACTGTGAAGCACTAAGGAATGACAAGGATCTTCCTGATGATTAGGGAGTACAGGACCAGGGGTCACGACCATTTAGGACTGAGATATGAGGAGAAATTTCTTCATCAACAGTTGTGTGTTTTTCCCCCCCATTCAGTGAGGATCAAATTCTTACCTGTGGAAATAATTCACATTACTGCCCAATTCTCAGTCCTTCAGCCCTATCGAATAATCAATGCCATTCATACTAAGTCAGTCTGATAATAGATCCATGCCCAATGCAGACCTGGGGTCCATTCATTACTGAACATTTTGAGCATGGATCTATTGTCAAGCTCACTTTGCATGAATGGCATTGATTATTCTATAGGGCTAAAGGACAGAGAATTTTAATAACTGTTCATGGATTGAGAGATGCAATAATTCTGTCTGGAATAAACTATTAAAAAGGGACAAGGACAAATTTATACAGGAATTGAAAGTAATTAGCCAAGTCTAGGAAAAGAAGTTGAAGCTACATGAAGAAAACTGTTTTAACAATTGTTTGAGAAATGGCTGCTTTATGCCACAAGAATAACTGACTGCCCTGCAGAAGAATTTAAGGAGTTAATTAGAAGAAAGCTGTGTCTTCAAAAAGACAGTCAATGCCAAAATGTAAAAAGAAACAAGGTAGCTACTTCTGATAGGTTGGTAAGCTGCAGACTTGCAATATTTTGGATGTAAGAATTTAAAAGGATCATCAATAATGTCACACCTCAAACTTGAAGGATGAAAAATTGTGTAAGAATTCAACTGCAGGATTCCTTGGGAACAGAACTTCAGAGAACAACACTGCTCATTGATCAGACCGTGGACACATTGAGACACAGACACTATTAGTTTGAATCATAGCTAAATGCCAGCATTAAATAGGGTAGTGGCCAAGTTGAATTGTGAAGCTTAATCTGTTTACTGGAGATGTCTCATTTTGGTTGCTACACGCAATAAAATGTAAATAATTGTGTCAGTATTTGATTGTCTGTTAGATGTCTTAATAAGTAGCTAACTTAAAGATAGCTTGTGGTAATTTACACAAACACCTGCTATTTATTTTCAGCTCCTAGTACCCCAGACTGTGCTACAGAGTCTGTTCTGGAGGGAAAGGGGATTTTGCAGGGACCTCACAACTTCAGCCAATCATGACTCAAACACAACTCATGGAACACCTTCATCTAACTAACTATGGGGTTGGAAGGACCCCAAGATAACCAAGATTTTTCCCTGTCTGATTTCAATTCATTTAGCTGGAGTAATTGCCACGAAGCTAATCAGGCCACTACCTAACCCTCCAATTTGTGTATGACTTTCTGTTAAATTACTGTCCACACAAATTCTGAATTGCAATTACAGCAGCATGTGGTAGGCCCTCACTTCAATAACTAACTGCTTGAGAACAGAGGATGCGTTTTACATGAGAAATAATTATCTGGCAAACCTTTTCTGTAACACAATTTAAAGCAAAAACTAAAAGTTGCACTTCCAAATCAGCTTTCATGATGAGGGAACATCACAAAGTGCTTTCCTGACAGGGAATTAATTTTGAATTGTATTCATTGCTACACGTAGGAAATTGTCAGCTCATTTGGGCAGAGAATGATTTCAAAACAACATTGTAATCATGACCAGATAAGTCTGTTAATAATACTGGTTGAGATTTTGATATTCATTACATCAAGTCACCATGGTGAGCAAACATGCACAGGTTTAAGTAGACAATAGGTGCAGGAGTAGCCCATTCTGCCCTTCCAGCCTGCACCACAGTAGCTGTTTGAAATAACAGAAAGAGGGGCCCTCTTGTGGTGCAGTGGTAGTGTCCATACCCCCTGGATTGAGGGGCCTGGGTTCAAGCCCCACCTGCCCCAGAGGTGTGTAATAGCGCTTCTGAACAGATTGATCATGAAAATAAGTTTTTTTAAAAAAAAAGAGGAAGACTCGGCCATTCAGCCTTTTGAGTCTGTGTGGCCTTTCTATAAAATTATGGCTTATCTGTCCCAGGCCTCAACTCTTTTTTTTGAGAAATGCCAGTTCCTTAATTCCCTAATATTTTAAAGTTCAACAAACTCCTCTCGCTTTCACAAATACCTGGAGTAGAGAATTCCAGGCATTCACAGACATCTCAACTAGAAAATGAATGCACCTCTATTCAGTAAAACCACGTCCCCCAATTGAAAAATCTCAACATCTACTTCTGTCAAGCCTCCTTACAATCCTGTATGTTTCAATAAGATCAATAACGCTTTCCTCTAAATACTAATAAACACAGAATAAACCTGTTTAGCTGTTCTAGAATCAGCCTAGTGAATCTACACCTCCAAAGCCACTATCCTTTTCAACATACAGAGATCAAAACTTCATATAGTAGTCCATGCTCGGTCTCACAATACCCTGTACAGTTGTAACATGATTTCACAACTTTTAAAAACTCTAACCTCCTCGTAAGACAATTCCATTTGCCTTAATTACTTGCTGCACATGCTTAAAAGCTACAATACCATGTTCATACTTCACCTTCAATTGGTTTATGACATCTTTATATTCGAGTGACTTTTTAAATATTGACTCACTAACAACATTTATGTTGTGTGGGCAGCGCCCACTAGAAGAGCATTTACTACCCACCCCTAATTGCCCAGAGGGCAGTTAAAAGTCAACCATATTGCTGGGGTCTGAAATCCCACTCACATGTAAAGTAGGACCAAGTTATGATGGCAGATTTCCTTCCCTGAAGTTGGGTTTTTAATGACAATCCAGTGGTTATGTGGGCACCAATAGACCAGCTTTTTATTCCAGGTTTTTCCTTTTTGAATTCAAATTCCACCAGAAATGGGGGATTCAAACAGATGTCCCCAGAGTACTGGGCTGGGGTCCTGGATTGCAGTGACAGTACCATCACTGCCTCTCCTTCAATGGTTTCACACAGATCATAAGATCCAGAAGCAGAATTAGCCATTCAGTCTACTGCACCATTTAGCATCATATACACGTGTAATTAATAATTTGAAAGTGTTAAATGCACAAATCAGACAACCATTTCAGACATCAACACAAATGACCAGTTCATTTGACTTTTGTGACATTGGTTGAAGATTGATGCTTGTCGAGAATTAGCCATTGCTTTTAGGAATGGACACTGGCATCTTTACATTCTCATTAGCAATGCAACAATCTCTTACGAAGTATGCTGGTGTAAAAGCCTCATTACAGCCAACTCAATGCTATCAAGCAATCAGATGAGTAAGGGACCCACATTGTTTGACACAGAGACAGGAGTGTTACACATAGTGACAGCTGAGACCCAATAATGAGTAAGGGGATAAAAGAAAATTAGCCAGGCTTCTTACTTGTATTTCTTTCTGCTGAGTCAGTAAGGCAATGGGTTCAAGTTCCATTCCATAGATTTCAACTCATAATGCAGAGTGGCATTTTAATGCTACATTGAGGGATTGTCCGACCAGAATGCTACCTTTCATGTGATACATTGAGTCATTAAGAGCAGGGAGTTCTCCAGTGTGCTGTTCAATGGGATGATGTGGTCATTATCACATTGCTTTCTTCAGGGGCCTGCTGTGCACTAATCTGTAGCTGCCTTTCCTACATTGCAACAGTGACTACACTTAATAAAAGTGTATCATTCACTGAACAGACAGTCCCCGGGTTGGGAATGGGCTCTGTTTGAGTTCCTTTGCAAGTTGATTTGTATGCAAGTTGGAACACAACGTGGGACATCATAAATGGAGCTGTTCATTAATACAGGATCTTAAGTGTTTTTGAATCAGACATTTATAAATTAGAAACCCCCTGTAAAGTGTTGTGTGGCATCCTGAGGTTGTTAAAAAAAATTACAAATCACTCGATAATTCTATTGCAAAAAGTGCGTTTCCTTGAAAATTGGCTGAAGACATTACTCTTGGAGGCAAATAGCTGATAACACACCAAAAACCAATTTGCTGATGCTCCGGAGGTCTAGTAGTAGCTATAATCCATCACAAGTTACGAAACCTTGAGAGAAAGAGTGTGAAAGAAATCCTAAGAATACAAAGGGCCCTTTTAGCACAGTGCTAGTGTCTGAACCTCTAGACCAGAAAACCTGGCTTCACATCCCAGAGATGTGTCATAATGTGTCTGAACAGGTTAATTAAAACATCTATAAAAGTTGAGATAACAGAACATGCTGAGCAAGACCTGACTGGAATGTTGCTTTTCTTCAGGGTTATAGTAACAAAGGAGAGTAGAGTTGAGGACACAACAATTGAAGGTCAAAATTGGCTCGAAATGTCTACTCTTGCTCCTATGTCCTATGTTCCAACGTAAAATGCTGTCTGAAGCCCATAGCACACTTCATGTTTTGGTGATAAGAATAACAGCACGGTGACCCAGTGGTTAACACTGCTACCTCACAATGCCAGGGAGCCAGGTTCGATTCCAGCCTCGGGCAACTGTCTATGTGGAGTTTGTACATTCTGCCCATGTCTGCGTGGGTTTCCTCTGGGTGCTCCGGTTTCCTCACACAATCCAAAGAAGTGCAGCTAAGGTGAATTAGCTAAATTGCCAAAAGCGTTCAGTGATGTATAGGTTAGGTATATTAGTCAGGGGTAAATATAGGGTAGGGGCAATGGGTCCTGGTGGGTTATTCTTTGGAGGGTCGGTGTGGGCTTGTTAAGCCGAAGAGCCTCTTTCCACAGCATAAGAATTTTATGAACTGGAGCATGCGAGCATTCTAATCAAGTTTCCTGGGCACAGAATCAAAACCATGGCTTTATTCTCTGCTGCAATCTGACATCCACTAGTACCTACATATTCACAACATGTTTCTGCCTGTTGTACAACAATATTCCAGCAATGGATCAGCGGCAGCACAATGTCAGATGTTCACGCTGTCAAACATCATTCAGATCCCATATACATAAGACTAATATGTCAATGCAGTACTGAAGGAACACTGCATTGTCAAAAGAGACCTCATTCAGGCGAAAGTCAAACCAAAGTCCTCCTAGTTTTCAGTTTATTTCAAAATAGTGCTTTGGGATAATTTGCAAGGAGGTGGCGGGACTCGGCTTCCTGCCCAATATTTATCCTTAAAACAACATTCAACAGCGTTCCTGTTTATGGGATCTTACTGTGCATGCATTGGCTCTCAGGTTTTCCCTCGCACAGAACAGTGGCAACTTTTCAAGAAGTTCATTACCCTCAAGGCCAGGCAAGGCACTAAATACATAAAATTCTTTGCCTGCCAAATTCCAGCAAAAGTTCTTACTTGTAACTTGGAGGGTAATCTCACACCAGGATACGAATCTCAAGACAAATCATTCTCCACAACCATGTCCAAGACATCATCCATAATATACAAGGGCAGATTTTTTTTTTGAAGTAGGCAGTTTGGATTGGAGTTGGCACATCACAATCTAAGCCCAGACTCAATGTCGAAGAGTGTGATGGAGGAGAAACACAGGAGGTCAAGCAGCATCCAAGGATCAAGAGAATCAACATTGAGCATAAGCCTTTCGTCAGCCCTTCCTGATGGAGGGCTGATGCTCGAAACATCAATTCTCCTGCTCCTCTGATGTTGCCTGACCGGCTGTGCTTTTCCAGCACCACACTCTTCGACTCTGATCTCCAGCATCTGCAGTCCTCACTTTCTCCCAGACTCATTGGCAATGAACCTTTACTTTCCAGCATTTTTTCCTTCAAAATCTCTCAACAGATGTGAACTTTGAGTGCTACACGGTTAGTCTCATTGTTTAAACCCTGGAAAAAAAGTTACACCTTGTTGAATGAAGTGTACCTGGCTGTTTCATGGCATAGCATATTAACTTCATAATTACTGCAAAAGAACCCTCACCTGCTTCTATAAAATTAATTTTACACTTATAAAATTTTAATTTCTCTATTATATTTAACCTTTCACATATTTATAACATGATTTGAAGTTTATATTGATATTTTACTTCTAAATCCAATTAATTTGTCAGCCGTGACTCAGTCTGCAACAAATGCACACTCAAGTCACAACATTGAGAGTTCAATTCTCACCAAAGACAGAAATACAAAAAACACAGTGACAGCCAATGCTGTATTAAGAAAACGCTGTACACTCAGATCTTTGGGACAGATAGCGAACTGGAGCCCTCAACTGAGAATAAAATAAAATCCTCTCTCAAAGATTTGTATAGCTGCTACACCCAAGGTCCAAGCCAATATTTCTCTCTCAACCAGTATCACAGAAACAAAAGTATCTGGTCATGATTTCTTCGCTACTTGTGGGATTGTTTGCATGAAAATTGGCTCTCTCTTTTCTGACATGACAGTGACCACAAAAGGTCCCGTCAAAAGTTGGCTCTGAAGCATGTTGAGACATACAGCAGCCAAGAAAGGTGCTACATAAATGCAAGTGTCCCCATCTAAAATTTAAAGGTGAATATTTTTAACTTCCTGGCTTGTTATCTCAAAGTACCTCAATGTAGTTGGCTGTGTCCCACACTTGCTGACATCACTTTTATTGGCCCCACATTAAAATGGATGATGGAAAAAGGAAAGTCCACACTATCTTTGAGCAGTTCACCTCAGGATCAGCAGCTCGGATGATAGCTTTACCGTTGACCACAAAGTCTAGCCCAATCAAATCTGGCAGTCCAAGGTCAGAATCACCAAAGCCATCAGTTTGAGAAGCTAATTAGGAAAGCTAGTATTTTAAAGTTGCATAGTTATATACCTCACGCTATTGTCAAGAGAAGTTACAACACTTCCCACAATGGCGCTGCGAGTAAATACAGAATGTGGTTAATGAGCCATGTCAGCAGGAAGACATCAGATTTACTTCATGTGTCAATTAGTTGAGCTCAGTGAGGATGACTGCTACAACAGGCCACATGATCTCAAACATTTGTGTAGGAAAATGGGGGAATTCAATTAAAGGACTGACTCCCCAGATGCCTTCACTGATCTCTGCTGGGTCGCGTTCAGTTGTAATGATCCACGTGTAAATCAGCTAGGAATGCTCAGTGGGTCAGCAGCATAGTGGATAGGGAAACAGCATGAACAGATCAAGATGATAGTCGTTCATCAAGAAGTAGACAAGCTATTTCTAGCATTTTATTTCAGGTTTCCAGCAACCACAGTATTTTGCTTTTGTATTCATTTCCATAGTTGGTCAGCATACTGATACACATCAGTGTGCAGCACATACACATCAGTGGAATATTCCTGAACTGATTGACCCCAGGCACCAACAACATTGATCTGATGGGGTGAGGGGACTTAGTAAAATTAGTTATTTCCATTCATTGGTGTTTACAGGTTTTTCCCTTGTAATCCAAGTCAGAAGAATTTATTTTTCTCAATCAGCATTGCACTTCATTTTTAAAGGAACCGTCAAAAACACCACACTTCTTTTAAAAAATATAACATGCTATTTTTGTATATACTGTCCAATAACAATATCACTACAGGTGTTACAAGGGATGATCAAAAGTTTCTTGATTCTTAATCTAGCCAAGGGAAAACTTCTGGAGGTGGGTGGTCGGGTGAATAGCAAGAAAATTCAATGGCCGTTTTGAAAATTGCTTTTAAAAGTACTTTTTGGAGCAGGGGTCAGGAGTGAGCAATAAGCCTGCTGCTTAGTCATAAGATTGGGATATCATGAAAATACAACAGTCCCCAGACAAAAGAAAATCAGCCCATAAAACAGCTCCAGATTCAGTTCTGAAAGTAGGGTATGATCAATCAATCCACGCCCTTTAAAACCTCACCTCCTATAAATTACATAATTTTCCAAAACCTTACCACTGAACTACCTTGATTTTGTTTCCTGGAAGTTGAAGTCCAACACAGTCACTAAATGATTTATTTCTAAAACTGTTAACTAAGGTTGAAGCCTTTAGAGAAAAACGAGCACGGCAAAATTTGAAAAATCAGCAATGCGCGCAGCCAGCATGAGTTTCTGCTAAAAGAAAAACTCAAAGAAAAATAAACTCATTTTAAAAATCTGAATAAGTCGTTTCCCTGGGTCGAACTAAAGAGAAATATAGGTTCAGTGGTTGAAGGGAGAGTGATACTTCCGGCGCCTTCAACGGCGAATGTTACAAAATGTAGCAAATCGAAGAAAAAGAAGCGGAAATCGAGATAGGGTTTTGCAACAGTGTAACGAACGAGTTACAATTGGCAACAATGTAATTGACGAGTTACAATGTAACTGACTGGGAAGAGCCCTTCAAGCATCGTGCCGCTTCCAGCTCACCTTGTCCAGGCAGTTGACTTTTTCAGTCGGGTAGACAATCTTTTTACATCTGGCGCAAGATGGATTCATTTTGGAAGCCGATTTTGTTTCCCTTGTTGTCTCTCGATTTCTAGCTGCACGCAATTCGTTGTCTACAATCTCCGTAGAATATGTTCCGTCCTCCTTCCCCTTTCTGTTAAGCTCTTCTCGTCTCTCGCTCTTGGATCTGACCAGGGAATAAACAGGAGGGGCCCCTGAGAGCGCGCTCAGAGAAAATCACACGTCCACCAAGGGGTTGGGTTGAGGGAGACAGTGGGGGTGGGGGCTGTATGTAAGCGCGCACGTTGATGAAGGCGTGCACGTCCCCAGAAGCCAAAAAGAGTAATTTGAAACCGGGACTTCTGTTCAGCACGAATGTATGTAATCATTAACCTCAATGAGGGCTTTAGTAATCGCTTGAAACAAGCGAGAGAGATAGAATTGTACCAGGATTGTGTATGGCGTCTGTTTGAGGTACACAGCATATTTATTTATTTAACTGCATTAAAGATCGTTGCCATGTTTGCAAGTACAAGTACTAGAAGGCTACACTAGATCATTTTAAAGGAAAATTAATCGGGGGGGGGGGAGTGGGGGAGAATTGAGAAGGTCTTATTCGTGATGTGATTTCTTCCCCCCCGCCCCCAGTCGGGTTGGGCACGTTCACTAACACCTAGAAATGCACAAGGAGTGAGCTGTCTGACCTTCAAGGAGTTCGCCTGCATTTTTCTGGAACTGTAGCTACATCTCTGGGGCAAAGCTGCGGAAGCAACCCAGAAGAGAGTGGACAATGAACTCGAACGTTTTGACTAATTTGTGGTCAGTTGTGAACGATGTTGTCTATGGCTCTCTAGTGTGTCTTAAATTGAACAGATTTTGAACACACAGAGCAGGATATACCATGCAGTGCGACCCAGAGTGTAGGATTTTCTCTGCTTCATCATGAAGGTGTTGGACTCAAAGCTTGATGCATCTTCTCATCATCTTCAACCTCTCCCTGCAGCAGGATACTGTCGCTGCCTGTTTCAAGAGGACCAACATCATCCCTGTGCCTCAGAAGACCTGTACAACATGTCTCAATAACTATCGCCCAGTGGCCCTAACCTTGGTGGTCATGAAGTGTTTTGAAAGGATGGCTATGGCATGAATCAACTCCAGCCTCCCCACTACTCTTCACCCACTCCAATTTGCCTATCGGACAAACAGATCTATGTCAGATGCCATATCACTTGCCCTTCACTCCTCCCTAGACCATTATGACGCCTACAACAGTTACATAAGAATCCTACTCATTGACTACAGTTCAGCCTTCAACACTATTATCCCCTCGAGGCTGATTACTAAACTTAGTGATCTCAGACTAAGCCCCACTCTCTGCAACTGGATCCTCAGTTTCCTGATCCACAGGCCACAATCAGTGAAAATTGGGGACAAAATTTCATCCTCACTAACACTCAACACTGGAGCCCCCCAGGGTTGCGTAGGCAGCCCCCTACCGTACTTACTGTGTTCCCATAACTATGTCCCAAATACCAGACTAACGCCATTTACAAGTTTGCTAATGACACCACCACAGTCAGTCGAATCTCAGATGGCGATGAAACAGACTACAGACGGGAGGTGGAAGACCTGGAAAAATGATGCACTGAGAACAACCTAGCTCTCAATGCTGGCAAAACCAAGGAACTCATTATTGACTGTCAGTGGGATGTTACTCATGCTCCCCCTACACATTAACAACACCAAGGTGCAATGAGTGGGGAGAGTGTCAAGCTCCTGGTAGTGGTCATCCACAACAAGCTTACTTGGACTCTTCATGCGGACACACTGGTTACAAAGGTCCAATAATGTCTCTTCTTCCTCAGGCAGCTGAGGAAATTTGGCATGACGGCGAATACCCTTGCCAACTTTTATAGGTGCGCCATCGAGAGCGTTCTGTCTGGAATGCATCACTACCTGGTATGGCAACTGTACCATTCAAGATTGGAGATGGTTACAGAGAGTGGTGAACTCAGCCCAGACAATCACAAAGGCCAATCTCCCATCTATAGAATCCATCTACCAGGCCCACTGTCAAGGAAAGGCCGCCAACATTCTCAAAGACCCATCCCAACCTGGCAATGCTTTTCTACAACCTCTACTATCGGTGAGAAGGTACAGAAGCCTGAACACATGCACCAGCCAGTTTCAAAACAGTTTATACCCTACTGTTGTTAGAATACTGAATGGACTCACAAACTCTTAACATTCACCTGTACCTGTGTTTTTGTTTTTGCCACTGTTTACCTATTATTTACTTATCTATGCTATTTAACTCTGTGATCTGCCTGTATCGCTTGCAAGACAAAGCTTTTCACTGTGCCTCAGTACACATTGGCAATAAATTCAATTCAATTCAATTCATCTTGATGGACAAGTTGTCACCATTTTAAACCAAGGGTAGCAAGACAATGGTCGGTGTCTTTTTAGCATTTTGGTTGTTGTCTCCAGAATGAGAGTTGAGAAAAGACCACTTGGTGGGGACAGAAATATAGAGATGGAGGGAAAAAAGGTTTTTTTTGACCAGACTGCAATTGGAACTGGCAACCCCAATCTCCCATCAGTCAAATTTAACAAGGCGCATTGATAAACCAACACTGATACCAGAGACTAAACCAAATTACAGCAAGTCTACAGCACAGAAACAGAGGATATGGTCCAGATTTTATAAATCAGTTTTGATGCCCCACACACATCACCATCCTTGCACTCTAATTGTCTGAAAGGGCCTGGCTTCTGTTATGGACCAGACCAAACCTCCTTCGAGTAAATCAAGGACATAGTGTAGATCCTAACATTTTCTAATTTAAAGGCAAGTATAAAGTGCTGTGTTCCAGATGTAATTTGATTGGTTACACTACTCAGCTTTAAGCAAAGCATACTTTAATCTTACTCTACAGTTAAAGTACAAAGAAAGAAGAATTGATATAACTGTAACTCTATTGGAAAACTTAACAGAATAATTAATTATTTAACTACAAAACAGTAGCTGTTCCAATATAGTAACATTCTATAAACATTCTATAAACTTTTACTTGGTAAAAGTAAATTCAGTAAAATATATTGTCTCAAATGCAATGTTTTTCCAGTCCAGAAGGAAAAAACATCAAGAAAAGATTCTGGCAGAGAGAGAGAGAAAACTCACACATTTTGCTACAGCAGAGAGAAATGTATGGCAGCTTCAAAAACTGTTAAAAGCTAAACTAAAACCCTGGTTCTGTGGGAGCCTGACTCCACCCATTCAGGCTGCTCCTACTGTTCCAATTTATTTTAAAAGCCCAAGACCTCATAAGCTGTTTATTGGCTTGGGACAGATTGCTCAGCACACTCAACCTCTCCATAAAAAAGCCAGGACAAAATACACCTCTTCAAGCCATAATATCGATACACTGCAAATCATAGTCCAGAGCATTGGGCAAGGACAGCAGTCTTCAGGGCTAATATTCTCATTGCTGCCATAAGTGAGTACAATAATGTGAAGCACGCATGCTATAGATTGAGATGTTAAACCAAAGTCTAGATTGACTAAGTAAAAACAATGACTGCAGATGCTGGAAACCAGAGTCTAGATTAGAGTGGTGCTGGAAAAGCACAGCAGTTCAAGCAGCATCCGAGGAGCAGGAAAATCGACGTTTCAGGCATGCCTGAAGGGTGGAGAGATAAATGAGAGGAGGGTGGGGATGGGGAGAAAGTAGCAGAGAGTGGGGGAGGGGATGAAGGTGATAGGTCAGGGGATAGGGTGGAGTGGATAGGTGGAAAAGAAGAAAGGCAGGTCGGACAAGTCATGGGGATAATGCTGAGCTGGAAGTTTGGAACTGGGGTGAGGTGGGGGAAGGGGAAATGAGGAAACTGTTGAAGTCCACATTAATGCCCTGGGTTTGAAATGTTCCAAGGCGGAAGATGAGGTGTTCTTCCTCCAGGTGTCTGGTGATGAGGGAGCGGCGGTGAAGGAGGCCCAGGACCTTCATGTCTTCAGCAGAGTGGGAGGGGGAGTTGAAATGTTGGGCCACAGGGCGGTGTGGTTGATTGGTGTGGGTGTCCCAGAGATGTTTCTTAAAGCACTCTGCTAGGAGGCGTCCAGTCTCCCCAATGTAGAGGAGACCACATCGGGAGCAACGGATACAATAAATGATATTAGTGGATATGCAGGTAAAACTTTGATGGATGTGGAAATCTCCTTTAGGGCCTTGGATAGAGGGGAGGGAGGAGGTGTGGGCGCAGGTTTTGCAATTCCTGCGGTGGCAGGGGAAGGTGCCTGGACGGTGGGGGGGGGTTGTATGGGGGCGTGGACCTGACCAGGTAGTCACGGAGGGAACGGTCTTTGCGGAAGGTGGAAAGGGGTGGGGAGGGAAATATACCCCTAGTGGTAGGGTCTTTTTGGAGGTGGCGGAAATGTCGGCAGATGATTTGGTTTATACGAAGGTTGGTAGGGTGGAAGGTGAGCACCAGGGGCGTTCTGTCCTTGTTACGGTTGGAGGGGTGGGGTCTGAGGGCGGAGGTGCAGGATGTGGACGAGATACGTTGGAGGGCATCTTTAACCACGTGGGAAGGGAAATTGCAGTCTCTAAAGAAGGAGGCCATCTGGTGTGTTCTGTGGTGGAACTGGTCCTCCTGGGAGCAGATACGGCGGAGGCGGAGGAATTGGGAATACGGGATGGCATTTTTGCAGGAGGTAGGATGGGAAGAGGTGTAATCCAGGTAGATGTGGGAGTCGGTGGGTTTGTAAAAAATGTCGGTGTCAAGTCGTCATTAATGGAGATGGAGAGCTCCAGGAAGGGGAGGCTCTATCTGCCCTATCAGGTGGATGTTAAAGATCCCAGGACACTACCCAAGGAAGAGCAGAAGAATCACCCACCCATAGCCTCCCCATCCCATATCCTGAACCAATATTTGTCCCTCAAACAAAATCACTTCAAAAAAATTTCAGTCCATGATCTCACTGCACAGCAAACTGCCACAAATAGCATAATCATGTAATTTTTATATTCATTCATGGCATGCGGGTGTCATGGCCAGTCAGCATTTTAATGCTCATCCCTAATTGACATTGAGAAGGTGGTGACAAGCTGCCTTGAACCTCTGCAGTAAAGGTGCTGTTTTTTGATCCCCATGCACTTCGGGGGAATTCCAGGCTTTTGACCCAGCAGCGACTCTATTGAAAAATCCTTTATTGGCCATGAACGAAACTGGGAAATCTGAGGCTGTGTAAGGTGCTATTTCCCTGTGTCTGCGTGGGTTTCCTCTGAATGCTCCGGTTTCCTCTCACAGTCCAAAGATGTGCAGGTTAGGTGAATTGGTCATGCTAAATTGCCCATAGTGTTAGGTGAAGGGGTAAATGTAGGGGAATGGGTCTGGGTGGGTTACTCTTCTGAGGGTTAGTGTGGATTGGTTGAGCCGAAGGGCCTGTTTCCACAGTGTAGGGAATCAAATCTAATCTAAATGAAGACATGGTTTGAATTTAATGTCTCGTATGTAATAAGGCACCTCTGACAATGCAGCACCACCTCAGTACTGTCACTGCAGTCTTAGCCTAGATGTTGCATTCAAACTTCTTGGTCCTATCAGTTTCTGACTTTGAAGTGATCGTGCTACCTATTGAACCTCAGGTGACAGCAAATACAATTTTAGTGAACTGTTTAAATTCATCATGCTAGGCCTTATGTTAAAAACACTGCACCAAACTGTGTGGAAGAAGTCCATGAAGTTTTCAGTTGTGAACTTTACCACTTCAACTTCTCAAGTTAAGCTGAATGTTCCTCTTCTGCAGCCTCAGTTTTCTGGAATTTAACAGGTTGTCACATTCTGATTTGGAATTTATCGAGGATAAGGCATTTATGCTAAAAACTGGCCTAAGGAGTTTTTAATAAAAATAATGAAATAAAGTTTAAATTATAAGTATGAACAGCAAATTCTGGGAATTGCTCAACACATCACAGACCTGAAACATTAATTAACTGTCCACAGATGCTGAGTATTTCTAGCAACTTCTGTTTTTTTTTCAGAGTTCCTGCATCAACAGTATTTTGTTCTTGTAAACACAAATAGGACTTGGCTTCGAGGACAGGGTTATATCAACTGAAAAGTGGTAAAGTGAAAATATTATTCTGGCAGTTTTACCATGTGACTGACACTTTTGCAGAAATTATGAACTCATTGTCTATCTTAGGCATTTTTTTCATTATGATATGTTAATTAGTTAATTAGTTAATCATCTAATATTGAACATTCCTGAGACGCTGCAGTTACCCGAGAACAGGAGGAGAAAGTGTTTGCATTTGCATTTGCATTTGCATTGTACCTTTTACCTTTCCTAGTTAATAGATAAATCCTAAATTAGATCATCAAGATGTATAAATACACCATCCTGAGATAATGCAAATTAATAGGTACAAGGAAACTGAATTTAAATGGAGAAAGTCACTTGGCAAAATTCGCAGCATTACTGAAAATCTTTCCCTTCAAATTTCCATAAGCTGCTTTCACATAGGGTTCAACCTATTAGTTTTAACTAGTGGTTTAAAAATGCACCCACTTTCAACAGCACCTCAGCTCAGATGCTCCATAGAACTTTACAGTCACTGAAAGATGATACTTCTGAAATGTAAGTGACTATGATGTCCACAGCAAGGAGATAAATCATCAGACATTATATCACTATCGTTAGTTGAGGGATAAGCATTAGCCGGGACACCAGGAAAACACCTTTGTTCTTCAAATGGTGATGTGTAAAATTTTAGGAGTTCCTGAGAGAGCCAGCAATGGCAAACCTCTGAAAGACACAATGTGAAGGAGCCAGTGTTGGACTGGGGTGGACAAAGTTAAAAACCACACAACACCAGATTATAGTCCAATAGGTTTATTTGGAAGCACTAGCTTTTGGAGCACTGCTCCTTCATCAGGTAGCTGTGGAGCAGGACCATAAGACACAGAATTTATAGCAAAAGATTACAGTGTCATTGAAACTGAAACGATATATTGAAATGTTTCAGTTGCATGACACTGTAATCTTTTGCTATAAATTCTGTGCCTTATGATCCTGTTTCACAGCTACCTGATGAAGGAGCAGCACTCCAAAAGCTAGAGCTTCCAAATAAACCTGTTGGACTATAACCTGGTGTTGTGTGATTTTTAACTATGTCTGAAAGAATGAGTGCATCAATGACCGGTGAACCTAGAATAAAGTTTAGAGCAGACCTTTAACCCTTGATCTTTGACTCGTCAGTCTGGGTGCTGCTGCAGAGCCACAATGCTGCCAAAACATCTAAAATTACTGCTCAGTAGCTACATAGTTACTGACCACTTTCAAAAGGCAATACGTGAACATCTGTTGAGGACAAAGTAAATCCATGCTGCAACGTCCCCATATTTGAATAATTTGCTAAAATGTATTCATACACAAAGTATGGTTACTTGGGCAGTGCTGTCTACTTGTGTGTTATACGCAGTGCCTTAGACAGAAGAAAGTAGAATTATGAAATCATACAGAGGAGGCCATTCAACCCATCATGTCTGTGACAGCGCTAAGAGAGATAATTTGAATGCGATTAATCCCACTCTCCCATTTTTTACCCATAGCCATGCAGTTTTTTTTAACCTTTAAGTCATTAATTAATTCCCCTTTGAAAGTTACTGGCAGCCATGCTGTCACTACCATTTCAGGCAATGGATTAAAGACTTTCCTTGTCTCTCTCCTGGTTGTTTTGCCAATTAACTTAATTATGTGGTCACTTGCCCAATTGCCAATGGAAATGAGGTTCTCTGATTTACCAAATAACCTTCTCTGCAGTCAGTAAAAAATGGTACACACAAACCTTGTTTATTCATACACCAGATTTCTGTTTTAGCAAAAACACCTTTCATTTATATATTACTTTGAGCATGGATAAAGCACTTTAAGCAGAGTGAGGACAGAATAGAGAGAGAGCCAAGATAATGGGAAGGCGACCAAAAACCTTTGTAAGAGGATTTTAAAGAGTGCTTTAAAAGGAGGTGAGGGAGGGGAAGGGACACAACTACCAACTCTGGCTGAAATGCATTCCTATTGATTTCATCACATGATGTTCCACCTCCAATCATTTGCTGTTTTCTCAATCTCCAAAATGATTCTAACTTATTATCTGGTGGTTGAAGGAAATAAACAAAAACACACAATTTTGCTCAAACGTCTCAATTTTCGTTATCTTCCAAATCTCATATTTTTCTCAGGCCGTCCCTTTGGGATCAAGGAAGATTTGATTCCGCAACACCTTGTTGGGTTTCTGGTGTGTCTGGTAAGTTAAATCACAATCAGCAGTCTCTGCTACATGTGGGACAGGTGATGCTTGGACAACCAGGTAGCTGGGTCACTTGTGGGTTTTACTGCATGCTCCAACTCCTCGATTTCACTTCTGTTTGTTCCCAATAAACGCTCTTGATGAATTTGGTACCTTCTGGAATAAGCCTTTTCCATTTTGGGTTGGTAACAGGCCAGAACACTCCCATGACTTAGTGGGGCATGCTTGACCTCTTCAGCAAAGCTTTGAGGGTATTCCTAAAACATTCCCATTGCCTCCTGGGAGTCTCCCACTGCATAGAGCAGTAGTTTCAGGTGTCTGGTATCAGTCAGGCAACCACATATCCCTACCCAGTGGAGCAGATTAGAGCCTCCACACTGATCAGGTTAGTTTGGGAAGTAATGCTGTTGCAGAACTGACCTTCTTGCCACCAGATTTGGGTGACGTCACCAAGACAGTAGAGTCATAGAGATGTACAGCATGGAAACAGACCCTTCAGTCCAACCCGTCCATGCCAACCAGATATCCCAACCCAATCTAGTCCCACCTGCCAGCACCCAGCCCATATCTCTCCAAACCCTTCCTATTCATATACCCATCCAAATGCTTCTTCAATGTTGCAATTGTACCAGCCTCCACCACATCCACTGGCAGCTCATTCCATACACGTACCACCCTCTGCGTGAAAACGTTGCCCCTTAGGTCTCTTTTATATCTTTCCCTTCTCACCCTAAAGCTATGCACTCTAGTTCTGGACTCCTCGATCCCAGGGAAAAGACTTTGTCTATTTATCCTATCCATACCCCTCATAATTTTGTAAACCTCTATAACGTCACCCCTCAGCCTCCGACGTTCCAGGGAAAACAGCCCCAGCCTGTTCAACCTCTCCCTATAGCTCAAATCCTCCAACCCTGGCAACATCCTTGTAAATCTTTTCCGAACGCTTTCAAATTTCACAACATCTTTCCAATAGGAAGGAGACCAGAATTGCACGCAATATTCCAACAGTGGCCGAACCAATGTCCTGTACAGCTGCAACATGACCTCCCAACTCCTGTACTCAATACTCTGACTGAGAAAAGAAAACAACCCAAACGCCTTCGTCACTATCCTATCTACCTGCGACTCCACTTTCAAGGAGCTACGAACCTGCAGTCCAAGGTCTCTTTGTTCAGCAACACTCCCTAGGACCTTACCATTAAGTGTATAAGTCCTGCTAAGATTTGCTTTCCCAAAATGCTGCACCTCGCATTTATCTGAATTAAACTCCATCTGCCACTTCTCAGCCCATTGGCCCATCTGGTCAAGATCCTGTTATAATCTGAGGTAACCCTTTTCACTGTCCACTACACCTCCAATTTTGGTGTCATCTGCAAATTTACTAACTGTACCTCTTATGCTCGCATTCAAATCATTTATGTCAATGACAAAAAGTAGTGGACCCAACACCGATCTTTGTGGCACTCCACTGGTCACAGGGCTCCAGTCTGAAAAACAACCCTCTACCACCACCCTCTGTCTTCTACCTTTGAGCCAATTCTGTATCCAAATGGCTAGTTCTCCCTGTATTCCATGAGATCTAACCTTGCTAATCAGTCTCCCATAGGGAACCTTGTTGAACGCCTTACTGAAGTCCATATAGATCACATCTACTGCTCTGCCCTCATCAATCTTCTTTGTTACTTCTTCAAAAAACTCAATCAAGTTTGTGAGACATGATTTCCCATGCACAAAGCCATGCTGACTATCCCGAATCAGTCCTTGCCTTTCCAAATACATGTACATCCTGTCCCTCAGGATTCCCTCCAACAACTTGCCCACCACCGAGGTCAGGCTCACCGGTCTATCGTTCCCTGACATGTCTTTACCGCCCTTCTTAAACAGTGGCACCATGTTTGCAAACCTCCAGTCTTCCGGCACCTCACCAGTGACTATCAATGATACAAATATCTCAGCAAGAGGCCCAGCAATCACTTCTCTAGCTTCCCACAGAGTTCTCGGTTACACCTGATCAGGTCCTGGGGATTTATCCACCTTTAACCGTTTCAAGCCCCTGGGATAATATGTCACAGGCACCTCAGTGCATGTAGTCATATCCTGGAGATTAATCTTTAATCTTTGGAGACTCCAGAACAATGTTAAGAGGCAAGTGGAATTTTAGAAAGTGAGGAACAAGCGGCAAGAGGCAAAGCCTCCCCATAGTGGGTCAATGGGAGGAAAGGGATGCACATGAGGCTGGAACCTTTAAGACCATAAGACCATAAGACATAGGAGTGGAAGTAAGGCCATTCGGCCCATCGAGTCCACTCCGCCATTCAATCATGGCTGATGGGCATTTCAACTCCACTTACCCGCATTCTCCCCGTAGCCCTTAATTCCCCGAGACAACAAGAATCTATCAATCTCGGCCTTGAAGACATTTAGCGTCCCGGCCTCCACTGCACTCTGCGGCAATGAATTCCACAGGCCCACCACTCTCTGGCTGAAGAAATGTCTCCGCAAAGGCACAGTGATGTTGGCGGGTGGTGATCAGACACTGCAACCTGACATCTGACATTCCCAAGTTCCCAGGCCAAAGATGCTCTGCAAATTCTAGTATCTGCACTGGACTGGAACCAAACAAGAGGGTTTCATTCTTGAGTTGAGTTCTGGCATATAAGTCCAACATCAGCTTGGATTATTACTCACAGCATGAATGTGATGTATGAACCTGTAATTCTGATTTTAATCTTCACTGGATTCCTAAAACATACTCAGCAAGAGCAGAACAGAACATGCTGAGCTCTCGCTGTTACACTTGCTTAATTGTTCACTCTCCTACATACTATATCAGTGATCAAAATTGCAACAGTCAATTGCTACTTGGAGTGCTTGGGTGCCCTCTGCTGGTTTACTCATTATTTCACTGACTTGACTTCAGGAAGTCCCAAGTACTTGACATATCGCTCATGTCGGAAAACCTGGCAGCCAATTTAGTCACAGCAAACTCCCAAAAACAACTAACCATGTGGTAAATGACGACATAATCTACCTTAAATATTATGTGGAGGTACCAGTGTTGGACTGGGGTGGACAAAGTTAAAAATCACACAACACCAGGTTATAGTCCAACAGGTTTATTTGGAAGTACTAACTTTCGGAGCGCTGCTCCTTCATCAGATAGCTGTGGAGCAGGATCATAAGACACAGAATTTATAGCAAAAGATTACAGTATCATGCAACTGAAACAATATTGAACAAACCTAGATTGCTGTTAGGACTTCCATCTTTTAGAATGGGTTGCAGGTTTTTGTTCATCTTTTAAGTCACATTCTCGAGAAAACAAAGTTTTATAACAAAAAGGTGACATCTCAGCTGAGACAATATATTAAAGATGTGAGGTTAGAGTCTGTTTGTATCCCAGTCTTAAATCAGACTGGTTCTACTTCCAGAGTAGGAATTTATAATATGTTACACAGATTGACTGCCTGCAGATTGTATGCTTTTTGAACAAAATAGAATGTGTCTGCAAATTCAATTCTGCAAATGCAAGTTTACCCCATTAACTTTTATGTGTGTGTGTGCATGAGAGAGACAGAGTGTGAGCGTGTGCTTTGAGTGAATGCACGTGAGAGAGCGTGTGTTTGCATGTGCGTGCTTGGTAGAGTGTGTGTGTGTGTGATGGAGTATAAGCTTGTGAGAGGGTGTTTGCATGGGTGTGAGTGTGGTGGTGTATACGTGTATGTATGAGAGAGGGTCTGCTTGAGTGTGTGAGTGTGTAAGAGAGAGTGTGTATGCGTGCTTTTGTGTGACAGTGTATAGTGTAGTGGGGTCACCTGTCGTATGACATGAAACCCAAGATCCCGGTTGAGGCCCTCCCCATGGGTACCGAATGCTATCAAGCACGCACACATGCAAACACACTCTATCATGTGCACTCACTCACATGCACACACTCGCACTCTCTCTCTCATGCACACATGCATATATATAAGTCTATGCGGTGAATTTGCATTTGCAGAATTGTATTTGCAGACACATTCTATTTTACTCAAAAAATATACAATCTGCAGACAGTTAATCCCTGCAACATTTTATAAATTTCTACTTTGGGAATAGAACCAGTCTGATTCAAGATTGGGAAACAGACAGACTCTAACCTCATACCTTTAATCCAATGTTTGAGCTGGGATGTCACTTTTTTTTATAAAATCAAAGTTATCTTGAGAATGCGACTTAAGAGACATTATGTGATTTACATATTAATGAACCAAAACCTGCAACCCATTCTAAAAGAAGAAAGACTTAACAGCAGTCTAGGTTTGTTCAATATATTATTTCAGTTGCATGAAACTGTAGTCATTTGTTATAAATTCTGTGTCTTATGATCCTGCTCCACAGCCACCTGATGAAGGAGCAGCACTCCGAAAGCTTGTACTTCCAAATAAACCTGTTTCACTATAACCTGGTGTTGTGTGATTTTCAACTTTGTCTACCTTAGATTTGTTGATTCAAGGATAAATACTGGGCTGTGACACCGGGGAAAATAAACTCTGTTCACCATTGAAATAGGGTCATGAGCCAATTACATCCCTTGGGAGCATGGGATCTCTCAGTTTAATGTTTCCTTTGCATAATGGCAACTCTGACACTGCAGCACTCCCTCAGCATTACACTGGAGTGCCAGCCTAGATTAAGTGCTAATATCTGAGGGGTTGAATGCGTACCTTTCTGAGACAGGCTCTGACCGTGTACGTTCCTCTTAGATCATTCATCAGGAAGTCCATGCAAGATTGGTATTGGTTAAATGAGTTGGCTTTCCTTTGTTAAGGAATAACTATGGTAATTAGAGTCATAGAGATGTACAGCATGGAAACAGACCCTTCGGTCCAACCCATCCATGCCGACCTGATATCCCAACTCAATCTAGTCCCACCTGCCAGCACCCGGCCCATATCCCTCCAAACCCTTCCTATTCATATACCCATCCAAATGCCTCTTCAATGTTGCAATTGTACCAGCCTCCACCACATCCACTGGCAGCTCATTCCATACACGTACCACCCTCTGCGTGAAAACGTTGCCCCTTAGGTCTCTTTTATATCTTTCCCCTCTCACCCTAAACCTATGCCCTCTAGTTCTGGACTCCCTGATCCCAGGGAAAAGACTTTGCCTATTTATCCTATCCATACCCCTCATAATTTTGTAAACCTCTATAAGGTCACCCCTCAACCTCTGACGCTCCAGGGAAAACAGCCCCAGCCTGTTCAGCCGCTCCCTGTAGCTCAGATCCTCCAACCCTGGCAACATCCTTGTAAATCTTTTCTGAACCCTTTCAAGTTTCACAACATCTTTCCAATAGGAAGGAGATCAGAATTGCATGCAATATTCCAACAGTGGCCTAACCAATGTCCTGTACAGCGCAACATGACCTCCCAACTCCTGTACTCAATACTCTGACCAATAAAGGAAAGCATACCAAACGCCTTCTTCACTATCCTATCTACCTGCGACTCCACTTTCAAGAAGCTATGAACCTGCACTCCAAGGTCTCTTTGTTCTGCAACACTCCCTAGAACCTTACCATTAAGTGTATAAGTCCTGCTAAGATTTGCTTTCCCAAAATGCAGTACCTCGCACTTATCTGAATTAAACTCCATCTGCCACTTCTCAGCCCATTGGCCCATCTGATCAAGATCCTGTTATAATCTGAGGTAATCTTTGGCATATCACCAAGCCATAAGATCTAATGCTCCATCTGTGCTGCAATTAAATGATGCAGTTTTCACAAATTTGTACCAATCAAAACTTTGTATGGACTTCCTGATGAGTGAATTTGGGGAAGGATAGCCAGGTCTCAGTGGTAATTCTGACAGGCTCTGTGTCAGAAAGCTGTGTATTCATTCAAGTCCCAACCGTACCAGTACACTGAAGTCCTGTCACTGATGTAATGTAGAAAATGCAACCAAAGATTTGTGCACAGCTTAGTTGGGCATAATTCATCCTTGAGTCACGAAGTTCTTTTTGAGACCCCTTGATGAAGGGCTTTTGCCCGAGCCGTCAATTCTCCTGCTCCTCGGATGCTCCCTGACCTGCTGTGCTTTTCCAGCACCACACTCTTGACTCTAATCTTCAGCATCTGCATTCCTCACTTTCACCCCTTTATGAGATGTCTGTCTGTTCAGCCACACATTAGACAAGCTTTTCCAATGTTTTAGAAATGCGATCAGTTTCTCATTGTATCCTGGCCTAAATTTCATACAAGCCAAGAAAAAAACTGAAATACTTAACAGTTTTATTTCACCTTACGTTACCTCAGCTTGTGTCAAGATGAATGAATCACTTTTGATGAATGAATTGTCCCTACGGTCAAATGAATCAGGTGGACCATCTTGGGTCTATGTTTGGTTGGTGAAGGAGAGAACGACAGGCAACTGACAGGATCAGAAGTCAGTGTTGCTGATGCCCTTTGAATAGGTTAGAGTAGCGTCTTGTGACTTTTTGTTTGTTTATGTTTAGTTTGAAAGCAGCAAGGGATCATTAAAACAAAGAAGTTTCATGAAATTATAGCCTAAAACTATAACACTTCCCTTGCACAACCTAGGTTTTAGCTGTGAAACGGTGGATTGATTTGTCCCAGAGGGAGGGTGACCCCACATCGTGTAAAGTTGTCATAATCCCAGAGGACCGCTACCTCCTCAGAGAGATCACACGCCACCAGGTCATAGTCCAACAGGTTTAATTGCAAGCACACTAGCTGTCGGAGCGCCGTACCTTCATCAGGTGGTTCGGAGCGGTGCTCCGAAAGCTAGTGTGCTTGCAATGAAACCTGTTGGACTATAACCTGGTGTTGCGTGATTTTAAACTTTGTGCACCCCAGTCCAACACCAGCATCTCCAATTCCTCAGAGAGAAAGAGAGAAGACGAGTGGTGGTTTAACCTGTGGGGCTCCATGGCTTAGGTGAGGGGTGAGGTTGAGAAAGCAGGATCTTCATGGTAACCTCGAAGGGTTCAGGAACTAAAGCCGCACTGTTGGCACTCTGGCTATAGCCAAATTAACCAAATCCTTTTGAAAGGGCAGTTGTGCTGAGTCTCATATTCCTGCCTTTTGACTGATAAGCTCCTACAAGTTCCTTCACCTCAAGTATCTGCTCCATGCCTCCCTGACAGTGAAATGCCAGCATGCCAGTGCAGGAAGTAATTAAGAAGGCAAATGGAGTTTTGGCCCTTATTACCAGGAGTTTGGAATTTAAAAATAAGGAAATCTTATTACAACTGTGCAGAGTGTTGGTGAGTCCACTCCTAGGGGACTGTGTACAGTTTACACCTTGGCTGTTTAAAAATATTCACCAGAACATTTTGCTTCTCAAAAATAGCTAAACAAGTTAGGCCTTTATTCATCAGAGTTAGGCAGAAGGAAGAGTGGTCTAATTAAAATATACAAGATTCTGAGGGGACTTGACAGAAAAATGTGCAGGCTGATCACTGCAAGTATTTAAAGAGGAGGTACAGAGATTTTTAAAACATTGTGGAGTTGAGGGCTATGAGAATACCCTGCAAAGACTGCAACAAATATCACATTGTACAAACCGGCAGGAAACTAGTCACTAGGAATCATGAGCACCAACTAGTCATCATAAGACATGACCAATTATCACTAGTATCCATACACACAGATGAAGAGAGACATCAGTTTGACTGGGACAATACATCCATCCTGGGACAGGCCAAACAAAGGCATGCACAGGAATTGCTAGAGGCCTGGCATTCAAACCAGAACTGTATTAACAAACATATCCATTTGGAGCCTATTTACCAACTTTTCAGAAAAAGCACTGAAAGTGATATCACCAACCGCAACAGACCAAGACTCATAAATAGGACAGAACACCAGCGCTTCATCAAAGGCTCACTGATGATGTTATGTAGCATGGTGACGAAACATCTGAGAACAAATCTACCAGCTCAGTGAGCAAACGTACAACCTCAGCCACAGCCTGAGCTACAAATCTCCAAAATTGCAAATGACCATGAGGAGTTGGTACAAAAGAGGAGTTGAGGCTTGGAGCAAATCAGTTATCAGATTGTGTGGCAGGGAAGAACAGCCTAATTCTGCTGTTATTTCCTTATGTTCTTTTGCTTCTAAAAGCACCTTCCTATGATGCTTCTTCTCTTGCATGAACCTGGTTTTGCTCTCTGCTGGTTGTAAAACTCAAGTCAGCAAACATCAAATCAACTGTCTCCCCTATGGCTTGCTGTATATTTAGCTAAAATCACACAATTTCTTGTGAATGCTGTTTTGAAGTCATTGTTTAAAATTAATACCTGTTTAAAAAAAACGTTATACCATTCACCACATGTCAACACAAATCTAGAAGATAATTTTCCATGGTGACTGAATCATGTAATAAATGGAAATGAGAGTTTAAAAGGAGCTCCTGGAAACCTAGAAATAAATACGAAAAGCAAAAAGTAATTCTTGAGATGAAACAAGTCCTGATTGACAGTTCGTTCATAGTTCCAATGAGCTTAATTTTTTTATGCACAGTCATGCCCACCTTTAGCAATTCCAAAGGGTACCTGATCCGTCCTTAAAGATACCTATGTCCAGGCCTAAAATAACTTCACAGAGGCTGACATCCTATCACTAAGTCACCTTTATTTACACATGAATTGTTCTTGACTACTACTGGGTCATTCAGAGTCAGATACCAGAATGTCAGTATCTCTGACACTCAACTCTCTTCAACCAAAATCACACATGCTTGAACTCAACTGCTGATTTATGTGAAACAGGCGCCTTCCAGGAATTAAGGAGGTCGACAGGTTTGGACTTTCCTCCTTGGAGCTTTGGAGGTGGAGGTGAGACATTATAGAGGTTTAGAAAATCCCAAAAGGTCAAACAAGGTGAAGAGCTAAGGTCTTTTCCCCAAAGGGTAAGGGAGTGCAAGGGTAGAAGGCATAGGTTTAGAATGAGACGGGAAAGATTTAAAAGGGAACTGAGCGGCAACCTTTGCACACAGAGGGTGGTGTGTGTATGGAACAAGCTGCCAGAGGATGTGGTATACATGGGTACAATTACAACATTTAAAAGATGTTTGGACGGGCTCATGAATAGGAATGGTTTAGAAGGGATATAAGCCAAATGCAGGCAAATGGGATTGGATTAGTTTAGGATACCTGGCCAACATGGTTGAGTTGTACTAAAGGGTCTGTTTCTGTGTTGTGTGACTCTAGGTGCAAATTAGGATTCATCCCCATTTCCTTCAAGAATCACTCAAGAAATTTTATTTTTCTCTAAATCCCAAATTTGGACTGGATTTTCACATAGATGGAGAAGTCCTCCATCTGCATCAAAATGCCAGCAGAGACCAGAATCCAGAAATCTGGATTCTGACAAAGAATCCAGAGGCGGTATTTCTGGATTCTGGTCTCTGTTGGCATTTTGATGCAGATGGAGGACTTCTCCATCTATGTGAAAATCCAGTCCAAAATTGGGATTTGGAGAAAAACAAAATTTGAAACAAAAATAAAATTTGAAATAAATTATTTCAAAAAATGTTTTTAAAATCTTGAACAATGGCTGTTGTGGCCTGGGGTGGACAATATTAAAAACCACATAACATCAGGTTATAGTCCGACAGGATTTTTTGGAAGTACGAGCTTTCAGTGCACTGTTATAATAATGAGATGCCACACATAAAAAATCTAATTTTTAGAGTTGCAAACATTGCTTGCATACAATTAGAAGCTAGCATGTTATTAAAATTAATTTACACTTTATTGTATAAGTCCATCTCTTTTTCTGGGAAATGTAGTGAATTTGCAGACCAACATCATATCATTACATGTATTTCATAAATGTCAAATAGTACAGAAGGGCTTCTAAAAGATCAGTATATCTCAGATTGCAAATTGTAGATTCCTCTGTTTAACTGAACATTAGTCACATACTGGAATCTTATTTATTCTGTAAAGCTGCAAATGTATTTAGCCTTACCATTATTTCCACAGCAAAATCAGAACTGAAGTATTCTTTTGCAAGTTAGGCAGTGTCTCTTTTTAAGGTTATGCAGCCACGTTGGTTTGATTGGCTTAGTTGATTTGAACTCTTATTTAGTGAGAGAACATTGCAGATCAAAATGTATTAGTTAATTTTAAGGTGTGATTGCAGGGAATATTCTCCATACTTGTGTTTATTCTCGCCTTTTTTTTGTTTAACTCTGTCCACATAACCCAGTATTCCCTTCTGTTTCATGTGTTTGTCAAAAGTCACCATAATTACATTAGAGGCTTGTAGTGAGTTTAACCTGAGTGTCACTATACCTCAGGTGACGAGCGAACTTCATGGTGACTTCAGCTGGTGTAGGAAATGTACCCACAATGTTGGTGTCACTGCATCTCAAACCAGCTGTCCAACCGAGTTAATCAACCCCGAAGATGTAATTTTAAGGTGGGCATCAGGATTTGAATCAAAATCTTTGATCTACAGTCAAATGCTGAGCTATATACCACTGTTTATATTTAGCTTTCATTCAAATGCATCAATACATTCAAGGTACCCTTCACCATAACCATTGCATGTAAGTTTCACTTGCGCTTCACATTTTGGGTTGATATTTAGAGTCATAGAGTCATAGAGATGTACAGCATGGAAACTGTTAGTGACTTTCTTTCTGATTACAGCGAAATTTCATTCTGAATCACTCAAGACAAACTCTTCTCCAACTCCTGATGCTGCCTGACTTGCTGTATTTTCCAGCCTGCTGTTTACCTACCTTGGATTCCATCATCTGCAATTTTATGTCTCTAACTTAATTGCTGGCAGAGTACCCATAAGTTGCAATTTGTTGCAATAACTGACATAACTAACACTGCTGATCAGATCCATTAAGAAAACATTAGAGCTGTTCCAGATCTTTGAGTAGACAAGTTGGCACACTTCTCCTTTGACCAAACCCGCGTCAAAGGAGACTGATTTAAGGTGATTGATAAATGAAGAAATGATGACGAGAAAAACATTCTTTGCAGCAGCAAGTAGACTCATACCAGAACTTAAATGTTAATTCTCTAATCTAATGCTGCCAAACCTGTTGCATTTCTCCAGTCTTCTCTGTGTTCATTTCAAATTTTCAGCATCTGCAGTATTTTGCTTTCAATTTGTGCTGCAAATTGTTTAGGACCTGGATGTGTATCCTCTGAGAAGGTATATACTGCAGATTCAGTCATGCGGCTGGAAGAACACAGCAAACATCAGGAGGTGAAGAAGGCAACATTTTGAAGAAGGGTTGCACCCAAAACCTCGATGTCTCCACCTCCTGATGCTTGCTGTGTTCTTCCAGCCTCCTGTCTGTCTATATTGGATTCCAGCATCTGCAGCTTTTTCAATCATGGCTTTCGGGGGCAAAAAAAAATTGCTTAATTATTTTGAAGTGAAAAAGTTTGCAAGCCTAGAGGGAAAAAACAGGGAAATAATATTAGGTGAATTGAAACAAACAAAAAGTGTTGGAGAAACTTAGCAGATCTGGAGACAGAAACAGAGTTAATGTTTCAAATCCAGCGAGTTTTCTTTAGAATTGTTCTTGCCAAATAACCAACATTGGTGACAATGGGGCTAAATAGCTTCCCTGCATGCTGTCAATCTTCTGAGTCTGTTAAAAGTCACACAATGCCAGTTTATAGTCCAACAGGTTTATTTGGAAGCACTAGATTTTGAAGCACTGCTTCTTCATCAGGTGGTTGTGGAGCAGAATCATAAGACACAGACTTTATAGCAACAGGATTGCAGTGTCATGAAATGTAATATTAAACAAATTTAGCCTCAGTCTTTCATCTTTTAGAATGATCATGTTGGTTTATTTCTTTCATATGCAAATCCCAGAACTTTTTTAAAGTTACGTTCTCAAGATAGCTTTTAACAATTGGTCGAGAGTGTACTGGAAAAGCACAGTAGGTCATGCAGCATCTGAGGAGCAGGAGAATCGATGTTTCGGGCCGTTCCTGTTGAGGGGCTTCTGTCTGAAATGTCGATTCTCCTACTCCTCGAATGCTGCATGGCCTGCTGTGCTTTCCCAGAACCACACTCTCGACTTTGATCTCCAGCATCTGCAGTCCTCACTCTCCCCTGTTAACAATAGGTGTCATCTCAACTCAGATAAGAAGCCTTCCACATCCATCAAAGTTTTACCTGCACATCCACTAATATCATTTATTGTATCCGTTGCTCCCGATGCGGTCTCCTCTACATTGGGGAGACTGGACACCTCCTAGCAGAGCGCTTTAGGGAACATCTCCGGGACACCCGCACCAATCAACCACACTGCCCTGTGGCCCAACATTTCAACTCCCCCTCCCACTCTGCCGAGGACTTGGAGGTCCTGGGCCTCCTTCACCGCCGCTCCCTCACCACCAGACGCCTGGAGGAAGAACGCATCTTCCGCCTCGGAACACTTCAACCCCAGTGCATCAATGTGGACTTCAACAGTTTCCTCATTTCCCCTTCCCCCACCTCACCCTAGTTCCAAACTTCTAGCTCAGCACTGTCCCCACGACTTGTCCTACCTGCCTATCTTCTTTTCCACCTATCCACTCCACCCTCCCCCCACCCCCGACCTATCACCTTCCTCCCCTCCCCCACTCACCTATTGTACTCTATGCTGCTTTCTCCCCAACCCCACCCTCCTCTAGCTTATCTCTCCACGATTCAGGCTCTATTCCTGATGCCTTTATTCCTGATGAAGGGCTTTTGCCCGAAACATTGATTTTACTGCTCCTCGGATGCTGCCTGAACTGCTGTGCTCTTCCAGCACCACTAATCCAGAATCTGGTTTCCAGCATCTGCAGTCATTGCTTTTACCCGGTGTGAAGTTAAAGCCTGTCTGTGTCCCAATGTTAGGTCAGACTGATTCTATTCCCAAAGTGGGATTTACAAAATCTTACATGGATTTATTCAGTTTTTGAGCAGAATAAAATGTAATTCTGCAAATACAAATTCACCACACAACCTGTGTGTGTGCGTGTGTGTGCAGGGGAGACCTCACAAAGTTATACCACATTACACTCACATACAGACACACACTCTCTCACACTCACCCCCACACACACACCCACATGCACACACTCATTCGGTCTCCCCTGCACCTACTGAGTTGACACCTATTGTTAAAATTGATTTGGAGAAAATCACACAACACCAAGGTATAGTCCAACAGGTTTAATTGGAAGCACACTAGCTTTCGGAACGCCACTCCTTCATCAGGTGGTTGTGGAGGACACAATTGTAAAGCACAGAACTTACAGCAAAAGTTTACAGTGTGATGTAACTAAAATTATACATTGAAAAATACCTTAAATATCTGGTGAGTCTTTCAACTGTTTGAACACCATGATATTTTTACTTCTTTCATGTGTGAATGACAAAACTTTTTTTTTAAAAGTTACATTCTCAGGTTAACTGTAACAATTGGTGTTAGCTAGACAATATGTTGAAGATGTTAGCCCCCTGTGTTCTCTGTCTGTGCCATGATGTTTAGATTGATTCTAATCTAAAAAGTGAGATAACAGAGTTTTACATGAATTCATGCAGTTTTTGAGCAAAGTACAATGTAACTCTGCAAGTACAAATTCACCCCACAAACGTATATGTATATGTGTGCACGTGGGTCTTTGTGTCTGTGTGTGTGTGTTTGTCTGTCTGGGTTGGGGGGTTATGAGTGTCAGAGAGAGTGTATATGTGTGTGTATGTCAGTGTAGAGTGTCTTACGTCTATGAGGGGGTGCATGTGGGAGTGTGGGAGTGTGTGTGTATGTGTGTCTGGGGTGGGGGGTTGTGAGTTTCTGTGAGAGAGAGTGTATATGTGTGTGCGTGAGTGTAGAGTGGTCTCAGTGTCTGAGAGGATGCATGTGTGAGTGTGTGTGTCTGTAAGGGTACGTGTGTGTCTGTGTGCATGTCTGTGTATATGTGTGTCCATGTGTATATGTGTGTATAGGAGTGCCTCTGTGTGTGTGTCAGCGTGTGTGTGTATACTGTTATGGTGGTCACCTGTAATGTGACATGAACCCAAGGTCCCGGTTGAGGCCCTCCCTATGGGTACGGAACTTAGCTATCAGCCTCTGCTCAGCCACTTTTCATTGCTGCCTGTCCCAAAGTCTGCCTTGGAGGATGGTCACCCGATGGTCCGAGGTCGAATGTCCTGGACCGCTGAAGTGTTCCCCAACTGGGAGGGAACACTCCTGTCTGTTGATTGTTGTGCAGTGCCCATTCATCCCTTGCCGTAGCCTTTGCTCGGTTTCCCCAATATACCATGCCTCAGGGCATCCTTGCCTACAGTGTATAAGATAGACAACGTTGGCTGAGACACAGGAGTACCATGAGTACATGGTGGGAGGTGTCCCCATGTGTCATGGTGGTATCCATGTCCACACTCTGACACGTCCTGCAGTGCCTACCATGACAGGGTTGTATGGAGTTGTTCTGAAAGCCGGGTAGCTTGCTGTGAACAATTATCTGTTTGAGGTTTGGCGGTTGTTTAAAGACAAGCAGTGGAGGTGTGGGGAAGGTCTTGGCGAGTTGCTCATCCTCATTGATAATGTGTTGCAGGCCATGAAGAACGTGGCGTAGTTTTTCAGCTTCTGGGAAGTACTGAACAATGAAGGGTTGCAGCACGTGTCTGTCTCCTGAGGAGGTCATTACGGTTCCTTGCTGTGGCACATTGGAACTGGCGGTCGATGAGTTGAGCACCATACCCTGTTCTTATGAGGTCATCCCTGAGTACTTCCAGGTGCCCTTCACGTTCCTCCTCATCTGAGCAGATCTGGTGTACATGTAGGGCTTATCCATAGGGGATGGTTGTTTTAATATGTTTTGGGTGGAAGCTGGAGAAGTGTAGCATTGTGAGTTTGTCTGTGGGTTCACGGTCGAGTGTGGTGCTGAGGTGCCCATCCTTGATAGAGATGCATATGTCCAAGAATGAGACAGATAGTCGAGAGTAGTCCATGGTGAATCTGACTGTGGGATGAAACTTGTTGATATCACTGTGTAGTTTTATCAGTGACTCCTTGCCATGTGTCCAGAGGAAGAAAATGTCATCAATGATCAGTGTTTAATTCATGGGTGCGTTCTTTGGTCGTATCAGCTGGTAGTTGCCTGTAGTGTTCCTGGTTGTTCAGTTGTCGGTACAGTTTCTTGCAGTAGTCTGTTCTATTCTGAATGACAATGGCTCCTCCTTTATCTGCTGGTTTGATGACAATGTTGTGATTGGTTTTGAGAGCCTGGATGGCATTGCATTGTGAACGGGTGATGTTTTGCTCTACCTTGTGGGTACGGCTGATGAATCTGGCATTTACATACTTCCTGACAGTTTGAACATACCTGTCAAACCCACGGCAACGGCCCTCCGGTGCAATCCAAGTTGATACCTTCTTTGGTCACTCCTCTACAGATCCGTGTGATGACTGTTCCAGTTCATCAGTGGGCTCATTGGGATCACTGCTGGCACCTTGAAAGAATTCCCGGAGTGTCATTCATCTGATGAACTCCTCCGTGTCTGCTGCAAGAACCAACGGGTCCATTTTGGTGGTGGGGCAGACAATCAAGGTATTTTTTAATATATAATTTCAGTTACATCACACTGTAAACTTTTGCTATAAATTCTATGCCTTACAATTGTGTCCTTCACAACCACCTGATGAAGGCGCAGCACTCCGAAAGCTAGTGTGCTTCCAATTAAACCTGTTGGACACTAACCTATTGTTAGAAGCTATCTTGAGAATTTACCTTTAAAAAAGTTTTGGGATTTACATATGAAAGAACCAAAACTAACATGGTCATTCTAAAAGATGAAAGGCTTAAGCTAAATTTGTTTAATATTATATTCCATGTCACTGCAATCCTGTTGCTATAAAGTCTGTGTCTTATGATTCCTGATTCCAAATAAACCTGTTGGATTATAAACTGGTGTTATATGATTTTTAACTGCGTCCACCACAGTCCAATATCTACACTGCTATATGAATGCTTCCGCATCCCACATGTTTTGTCACATGATGTGATATCACGTGGTGTCCGTACCGCGTAATATACGTCATCGTGTCATAACATGTCGCGTGTCTTGGCGATATATCCCATGATTCCAGGGGGTTGGGTCTCTCTTTCCCTGAACCACAATGTCTAAGAGAGGTAAGCGGTGAGAGGGACTCTGAACAGAATCCGCTGCCATCCGTGTCGCATATCACCGGCACCCATGTCTTTTATATTCGGATCATTAGCACTATTGTCTTAGCTATTGTTTGGTATGAGTATTAGTAAAAAGAAGCGGACTTTTATCACATAATAAACCTTGTATTGTTCTGGTATCCGTGGCGGCCGCCATGTTGGATTTATCCCGGTTCGTGTAGGCAGAGGGAATTGCAAAGTTCTGTCCCTATCCTGAAACTGGTTTAACACTGGTTGTAATGCCTTGAAAAGGGTTTAAATCGGTTATCTGAGTGAATCCAAGAGCGGCTGCAGTTTGGGTGTAGGCTGTACCTCCAGCGAGGCCCTGTCAGTGAGCTGCTCTGTGGCGCTTTCACTTAAGGAGAGCTCTCCTAATGCTCTAACATCGGGCTGGTGTTTAAGCAAAACACTGGCGGTTAAAAATGATTAGTTTTTATGCTCCATGTACCACCTTTTTTTGTTATTACAAAGTTCTGCCTCGACTGCAATATAAATTATTGCCCCAGAAACACAGAATTCTGGAAGTAATTAGCAACTCTGACAACATTCATAGAATTTCAATAACGTGAAAACAGACCCTTCAGCCTAACGAGTCAATACTGCCCCTCTGAAGAATAATGCGCCCAGACTCATTTCTCTCCCCTATTGTCCTATATTTACCCCTGACTGATGCACCTAACCTACACATCCCTGAAGACTATGGGCAATTTGTGACCAATTCACCTAACCTGCACATCTTTGGATTGTGGGAGGAAACATAGGCAGACACCAGGAGAATTTACAAACTCCATACAGACCGATCTGAATCTACCCAGCACCTACCCATTCGTATTTCAAACTTAGAAGGTCTGCAGTTCTTCTGTGATTATACAAGGTTGGTTATGATAATCCTTTGTATTTCCTGTTTCCACACTGTAGAGAATCTAATCTAATCCTCATGTTGGAAAATTTAAGGTTACTTTGTTAATGTAACGTTGTCTGGTACTGAACTGCTGTGTAAAGATCATAGAATGGCCTGTAGGAAGTAAACAGCAGTTGCAAGTCTAAATGTATTCTGTGGCTTTTGATTGCTTGCATGTCACTGAAATGGCTTATTTTCGTCGGTTATAGGACGTGGTGGTTCGTCCGGAGCAAAATTTCGCATCTCCCTTGGTCTTCCAGTGGGAGCTGTGATCAACTGCGCTGACAATACAGGTAAGAATCTTTTTGTTTGTTTGGCCCCTGTATAGCAAGGCATTTGTCATTTGACCCCCTTGCCCTATGAAAAGAGATATTACCTTTGGGCAAATGCAGGAAAAATTCACTAGTCTGATTTCTGGGATATGGGGAGTTTGCTATTGGGAAATATTAGGGAGATAAGACATATTCATACAAGTTTTGATGGAAGGTGATGAGAAATGAGGTTAAAATCAGATCAGCCATGTTTTTGAATGGTGGAGTAGGCTCAAAGGGCCAAATGACCTATTGGTCATATAAATAAATCATTGCTGAAATGTATAATATCCTTTTTAAAAGGCTTGCGTGTGTCTTAAATGGTTATTTCCCCTGGTTTGAGGAATTGATCTCAAGGTGTTTGTCTCAAAATGGTGGGGATTGGTTATTTAGGATATAGATGAGAAGAAATGCTTTCACTGAAAGGGTTGTAGGTCTTGAATATCCTGGTGAGCTGTGGGTAATGTTGTTTAATGTGCTGAAGACTTGTGGTGGACATAGTGATGGAAGATTGAATAGAAGAATATTGAATGGTAGAGCTGACTCATGACCTGCCTAAAGAAGTGAAAGTCTGTTCTAGTGAAATTCAATTTCTCTAGAATTGTGTCCAGCTGTGTTAATACAATGATCACTAAATTTTAGCACATTGGGATTTTAGATCTTGTTTTAATATCTTTGTATGAAATTGAGTGCATTTTATTCTGGAGTGTTCTCGAGACAAGTTTTGAATGGTTTTATACCTATGTGGGAATGTGTTTTGAAAAATGGCAACAGCCTTTTTTATATTAACTGTAGGGTGATGCTTTACCTGTTTTGCTGATTTGTGTGCTTTTAGGGGCCAAGAACCTATACATAATCTCTGTCAAAGGCATCAAGGGACGTTTGAACAGACTACCAGCTGCTGGTGTTGGTGACATGGTCATGGCAACTGTAAAGAAAGGCAAACCAGAGCTCCGGAAAAAGGGTGAGTGAGCACCTTGAAATTGGTGATTTGGAACGGTAAAGGGAAGATCTTGTCTGTAAGTGTGGCTTTGATTCTGTAAATTGTCCAATGACATTGACACAATTCATTTTCAGCAGTGGGGATTTCTCAAGTACAGCCCTGTGGATGTAGCATTATTCTATTTATCAAATCACATTTTAATCTTTCAGGGCTTCATAGAATCAGGATCACTCAGAAGATGAATTTTATTGGAATGTTCATTTAGATACGTCCTTTTTCATCTTGTGTGTGTCTTTGACTCATGTGTCAAAGTTGGATAAAGAGTAATTGAGAGATGAGTTTTTCCTTTGATTCTTAAATGTGGACAAGAGATTTGTTGACACCAAACAGCAAAGTGTTCAATTGCAAGAGTAAGTAGCAATGACAGATACTTGTGATTATTCTTAGGTGCCAGTAGAAATAATGTGGGTGACATAAGAGTTTATAACTATTTGAGGTTATGTTGAGAACCTTGGCATTTAAGTAGGTCAAAGCTGAATCTGGTTTCTTTGAGATTCAGTGAAAATGTAGTGTGGGTATCACCTGTATTTAGAATGATAACTGGTACCTGACTAACAAAACTAATAACGTACCTGTGATCTGACATTTGGATTGCTTTTCTCTAACAATGCATTGGCGTCACTTGAAGAATCAGTGCATGCACTTCAGATATGTTTTACTTTTTCATTCTGAATAGTTTCTGACACTCATCAATGTAGGATAGCATATAATGGAATTATTGGATAATATTTACGTGTGATGGCCCAATTTACTTAGATCTGTCAGTGAGTCCGTATATTTTGTATTGTGCCTTCTGAATGTAATCTTTTCGGGATCCACAACATACACACAATTGTGTCTTAGTCTTTGCTTTCATCTGTGTGTTCATTGACTGAAGCAGAAAATTGTTCTATTGCCACTCACTCAATTTCTGAACTACCTGGTCCAAAAGAAAAGTTGTGAAATTTGTTGAGTGCTTTTGAAGATAACTTACTCTTACGCCAAACAATACAGTGTGTGTCCTCATTCACCTGAAGTTTCTGACTTGCTTGTCTGTGTGTAATATTTATAAACTATCTAGACTTCAAACTTGAAATGGAGCTTGGGCTAATATTTTCTACTTTCGATAATGTACATGTTACCTATAATTTGCTTCCTTTAGAGGCCTAGCAGTCTGCTTGGATTTTCATCATTGTGTTACTGACTGGTTCACCCTCCTAAAAGCACTTACTTTGTCTGTACTCTGTGGCTCAGTGAGTTGTCAGGGACGGGAATAGTAACTCATTACTTTTGGGTGAGATTGCAGCTGCAGTGTTGTAGAATCTCAATCCGTGGTGAAACAATGAGATCTGATTCTTGAAGGGAGAGTAGCCTGGATTTAAGTGGGTTGCTGACCTCTGCAATGTTTGCTATGTACTTGCTGTTTAATCACAAAGAAGAATTTTGCTGCTGCATAACTCTACAGTGGATGAAATTGCAACCAAAAGATTCCAAATATTGATCATCATCTTTTCTGTTTTACTTATGGTACAGTGCATCCAGCAGTAGTGATACGGCAGCGGAAAGCATACCGGAGAAAAGACGGGGTATTTCTCTACTTTGAAGACAATGCAGGGGTGATTGTAAATAACAAAGGAGAAATGAAAGGTACAGGGTGACTGAGTTGAAAATAATCTACTTTTTAATATTTCACTTTTGTATTCTTGTGATTCATTCTGTTCTTTACCATTATTTAGAATTCGCATCTGTTGGATATTGAACAATACCCAGTTCCCTTCCTAAAAGCACTTGCTTTGCCTCTTCTCCATGGCTTATCAAGTTGTCGCGGAAGGGCAGAGCAATGCATTGCTTTTGGGTGAGGTGGCAGCTGCCATGTGCTGTGCAATCTCAAGTAGTGGTGTGACACTGTCAGGGCAAATCCTGAAAACTTTGGAGTCAGTCACTTTATCAGCTGAAGGCTCTTTCTGGGTTTAAGAGGCAAAAGTGTATCTGTTGTGACTGGATGTTTGGAATGCTTGTCTATCGTGTTGTGCCCTGGCTAACTGGAAGTCGTGCTTAATCTTGACTTTCCAGATTTATACAGCTGTTGGACATTCAATTCAATATGAATTGAAGAAGCCTGACAGTTAAAAAAAGCCACTCTCTCCCTTGAATTGTTTACCAGTTGTTGATTGTTGAATTCTAATGTAAATCTTTTAGCAAAATCTGAAACCATCCAGTGCTGAGCTGAGTTGATATGTTTTGTTAGTGGTTCAGAATAATACCAGTATCGCAGTTTAGTTCCTGTTGCAGCTGGAGATCAGAATATGTAGGTATGGAATTTGGCCCCTTGAGTCCGCTCAAAAAGATTACAGCAGATCTGAAATCTCTCGCTCTACTTTCTTGCCTTTTTTCTATGACCCTCGATGTCCTTATTGTTTATTTCAGTGAGGTTGCTTCTCATCTTTCTGAATTCCTTGTATGAGTTCCACCACAGAACACACCAGATGGCCTCCTTCTTTAGAGACCGCAATTTCCCTTCCCACGTGGTTAAAGATGCCCTCCAACGCATCTCGTCCACATCCCGCACCTCCACCCTCCAGACCCCACCTCTCCAACCGTAACAAGGACAGAACGCCCCGGTGCTCACCTTCCACCCTACCAACCTTCGCATAAACCAAATCATCCGCCGACACTTCTGCCACCTCCAAACAGACCCCACCACCAGGGATATATTTCCCTCCCCACCCCTTTCTGCCTTCTGCAAAGACCGTTCCCTCCGTGACTACCTGGTCAGGTCCACGCCCCCCTACAATCCACCTTCCCATCCTGGCACCTTCCCTTGCCACTGCAGGAACTGCCAAACCTGCGCCCACACCACCTCCCTCACCTCCATCCAAGGCCCTAAAGGAGCCTTCCACATCCATCAAAGTTTTACTTGCCCATCCACTAATATCATTTATTGTATCCATTGCTCCCGATGCGGTCTCCTCTACAGTGGGGAGAATGGACGCCTCTTAGCAGAGTGCTTTAGGGAACATCTCCAGGACACCCGCACCAATCAACCACACCGCCCCGTGGCCCAACATTTCAACTCCCCCTCCCACTCTGCCGAGGACATGGAGGTCCTGGGCCACCTTCACCACCGCCTCCCTCACCACCAGACGCCTGGAGGAAGAACGCCTCATCTTCCGCCTCGGAACACTTCAACCTCAGGGCATCAATGTGGACTTCAATAGTTTCCTCATTCCCCTTCCCCCACCTCACCCTAGTTCCAAACTTCCAGCTCAGCACTGTCCCCATGACTTGTCCTACCTGCCTATCTTCTTTTCTACCTATCCACTCCACCTTCCTCCCTGACCTATCACCTTCATCTCCTCCCCCACTCACCTATTGTACTCTATGCTACTGTCTCCCCAGCCCCACCCTCCTCTAGCTTATCTCTCCACACTTCAGGCTCTCTGCCTTTATTCCTGATGAAGGGCTTTTGCCCGAAACGTCGATTTTGAAGCTCCTCGGATGCTGCCTGAACTGCTATGCTCTTCCAGCACCACTAATCCAGAATCTGGTTTCCAGCTTCTGCAGTCATTGTTTTTACCTATGGGCCTAATCTAGTCAATGTCTCCTCATAAGACAGTCCCTCCACACCTGGTATCAATGCATCTTTCCTTAGTACAGTTTTAGTAAAGAATCCCTGCTTTTGTACTCCAATCCCTTATTGATAGTTGCACAAAGACTCCCAAATCCCTCTGTTCTGTAGCTTTCTGCAGTGATTCTGCATTCAAATAGTATTCACTCCTCTATTCCTGCCAAAGTGCATAACTTCACATTTTCTTTGTTTCATCTGCCAAGTTTTTACCCACTTACCTTTGCAGACTGACATTCTGACAGTCCAATTATGTGCAGGTTAGGTGATTTGGTCATGCTAAATTGCCCATAGTGTTCAGGGATGTGTAGGTTAGGTGTGTTAGTTAGGGGTAAATATAGGGTAGGGGGTATGAGTCTGAGTGGGTTACTCTTCAGATTGTCCATGTGGATCTGTTGGACTAAAGGGCCTGTTTCCACACTGTGTAGGGATTCTAATCTCACTACTTGTCTTTCTACCAATTTTGTCATCTGCAAACTTTGTTATAGTTTGTTCATTTTCCTCATCCAACTCTTAGAGATGTACAGTACGGAAACAGACCCTTCGGGCCATCTCATCCATGCCAACCAGATATCCTAACCCAATCAAGTCCCGTCTGCCAGCACCCAGCCCATATCCCTTCAAATCATTCCTATTCATATACCCATCCAGATACCTTTTTTAAATGTTGGAATTGTACTGGCCTTCACAATTTCCTCTGGCAGCCCATTCCCCATCCTCTGGCTGAAATCATTGTCCCTGTCCTGTCTTTTTCCCCCCTCACCTAAATCTATGCTGTCTAGTTCTGGACCATCCCCCCCCCCCCCCCCCCACCCCCCTCCCCCCAACACACAAACACACACCCACCCACCAGGGAAAAGATCTTGTCTATTAACCCTATCCATTCCTGTCATGGTGTTATATTTCTCTATAAAGTCACCCCTCAGTCTCTGCTGCTCCAAGGAAAACAGCCCCAGCTTATTCAACCCCTCCCTATAGCTCAAATCCTCCAACCCTAGCAACATCCTCATGAATCTTTTTCTGAATCCTTACAAATTTCATATTGTAAATATTCTGTCCTGAGGTAGATTGGACCTATATCCCCATGCTTGATATAGATGGTCCCCCTTGAGCTGTAGAAGAGGTGGCTATTATACCTGTTCTTTGATATAATGTATATGGAGCTGCAGGTTGTGGGGGGGGAAGGGGATAAAGTTAAAAGGAACCTAAGGGGCAACTTTTTTGCGCAGAGGGTGGTGCCTGAATGGAATGAGCTCCCAGAGGGAGTGGGAGAGGCTGGTACAATTACAACATTGGAAAGGCATCTGAATAGGTATATGAATAGGAAGGATTTTAAAGGGATGTGGGACAAGTGCTGTGCTAGCTAATGAGACGGGATTAGGTTAGGATATCTGGTTGGCATGGATGAGTAGGACCAAAAGTTGTTTGTGCTAGACATCTAACTCTAATTATTGTATCAATCTTTATAGGTGGAGCAGAAATTATTGCTTCCATAAACTTGAATCAACAGTTGGTCAAAAGTTTCAATGTTGCATTTTATAGAGATTTAAGTCACATTTAAACAATTTGTCTCCTGTTCTATTTCTGACTTGCTAATAACACTTGGTTTTGTTTCTAGGTTCTGCAATCACAGGTCCTGTTGCCAAGGAATGTGCAGATCTGTGGCCCAGGATTGCTTCCAATGCTGGGAGCATTGCATAAGAATTGTAAACCGTTTCTAAAATGACACCCGTATGATTCAATAAATGTTTTTACCCCCAGAGACACAAGAACTCATTGATTTTATTTTTGACCCATGTCCCCTAATTTATCTGTAGCAAGTTCTGTAATCAAAGATGCGGTTTGCGATCCATGTTTATGTAAATAAACTACATGTATTTGATAATGTTTACTCAAGTCTTGCATTTAGTATCACTTGTAGATTGATAAATCTCTTCTGTAGATTACCTGATTGGGTAATTTCACTGTCTTATCTCCCAGATAGGTAATACCAGCAACGCAAGCTATTAAATTGCAATCTGTGGTATCAGTTGATTTGGAATATAATTTCCTGAATGTTTTGAGGCAAACAGTTAAAATATATATTTATGATGCTAGATTGACAATCTAGGTTCTGGTGGTCAGTCTCACTGCTCCCCATTTTCATCATATCAGTTGGGTTAATACAAAATTTATAAAATAAACCACAGATACTAGAAATGTGGAACAGACACAATACTGGTAAAACTCAGCCAGTGTCAACATCTGTGGAGAGAGAATGTTAACATTGAGTCTAGAATGACTTCAGAATTACAGAAACCCATTCTTAGGAAGTCATACCAGACTCTTTAATATTGTTTGTTTTCTCTTCACCAGTTTATACAGCATATTTACTGGTGTGCAAGTTGACCGAAACACTTTGGGATACGCAGAGCTTCTGAAAATGTTAACAAATGCAGATTTTCTCAATGATCTTCAGGGGGAGAATTTGAACTGAAATTTATAGGTGACCCTTCACCCTTGTTCTCTTGCTGTTGGCGTTTTGTTAGCAATGCTTGTCTTCGTAGTGATGAATTGAATCATCAGGTCTTGCAGTGCCTTTAATGAGAAAAGCTTTAGTGGATTCTTTTGAAGAGGGTGGTAACGTGGGTGATGGTTGAAATTCTGCAGCTTATTGAAACTTCAGTACTGGCTGTTGTTGCCATTCAGTTATCAGTTCCTCTCTGTGGTCCATGGAGAGAGAACCTGATCCCAAGTCTGGTTCCTGGTCAATACATATTGCTGGAAAGTGTACTTGTGCAAAAGGGAGTAAGGGCAGGATCAGGTTTTATTTTTCACAGTTGAACGATCTGCCAATATCATTTGACCTTGGTCAAATTAGGCTTCCTATATTTGAGATGCATCTCAAAAGCCTTTTATTTGGGTGGGGATAGCCCATAAAACATTTTTTAAAATGCAGTGGAAATTTCTCTAGCTACAAACCCAATGTTGAATGTACAAAACAAAATGCTGGAAATCACAGGGTCAGCCAGTATCCATGGAGAGACAGCAAGCTAACTTGTCAGTCCAGATGACTTCAGAGCTCTGACTTGTATGCTCTTTCTCAATGGATGCTGCTTGACTTGATGTGATTTCCAGCATTTTTCATTTTCAGTACAGATTCCAACATTTGCAGTAATTTGTTCCTACATTAAATACTCAACTTTGTACGTTTAAATCTTGCTCCTTCAGTTAAAGGCCATGCTTTGACTTGCATATGTTAGTTCATTTTATTAAATGAAGCATTGAGCCTGAGATGAAGTATAGATAATGCTTATCTAACATTTTATTTCCAGTTACATTAATTCCTTTGTCAATGTAATTGCTTCATAACTTATTTTTGAAGAAACTAGACATCACAGCTGAGCAAGTCTGTTGGACATTATGAAAGTGGGAAACAAGATATTTTAATATTAAGTTGCAAGATTGATGTATAAAGACAAATGGGGACAAAGAGTACATAAAGGCAGTTTGGCCTTAACTGCAATGTAGTGGGCAAAGAAATGTTGGATAAGTACTTGAAGAGAAGCTTGCAATGCTAGTTTTATGGAAAGAAGGCAGTTAATTGGGTCTAGGTGTGTAACTCTTGCCAAGTAAAAGCAGTGATGAAAAATGTCCTCCTTTTTGATTATTTTGGTTAATGTGTGAGCTCTGTGTTCACCATCCTCTGAAACTGACAGCAATTTCTTCCTTAGACCATTTAAACTCCAGGTCCAGAAGTTATTGGTGATGCCTCTTGTTCTTATGGATGAACACACTTGAAGCCCATGCAGACTGTAAATCAAGTAGAAATTATTTAATTCAGGAAACTTGGCCTTTTACACAAGCCCATTGCAAAAATTACACCTTTTTTGAGGTGCAGCTTTTCAGTAAATCAAGTTCATAATTATTGCTGAAAAATCTCTGGAGGACAATTATATGCTGTTAAGTTACATTCAGAATATTTAAGATTGGGACAATTTCATACTAAAAAATTAACAATCATTTATTCACCTAAATGTTCTTTAAAAATATGGGGATTTGGTTCATTTCATTATCTGTAATGTTTGAATTTGCATGGTGTAAGTTGGCACAAAATTAAGTACTTTCCTCAATTGCAGATTATCAAACAAATTGATCCATTTACATTTTGAACTGCTACAGTTCTTGTACTGTGGGGACATTCAGTGTTGGAAGGAATCTCTGATTTTATCGTGATATTGAAGGAAAGACTATAAAAGTCAATCATTTTGTAGCTTTAAGGGGTTCTTCATAGGTGATGTTTCAATGTACCTGCTGTCCTTGATATTTGAAATGGTAGAGATTGTGGATTAGAAAGTTGTGGGAGCTTTGATGTGATTCTTGTAGGTAGAACACAGCCGCAACTGTCTATGGGTGTTGATGAGCGGGCAAATTGAAGGGGAATGGGTAGAAATCAACTAGATTGTTTTTACCCAGAATGATTTGGAGATGCTGGTGTTGGACTGGGGTGTACAAAGTTAAAAATCACACCCCACCAGGTTATAGTCCAACAGGTTTAATTGGAAGCACACTAGCTTTCGGAGCATCGCTCCTTCAGGTTGTAGTGGAGGGCTCAATCCTAACACAAAATTTATAGCAAAAATTTACAGTGTGATATAACTGAAATTATACCTCAAAAAATTGATTGTTAAGCCTTTCATCTGTTAGAATACCATGATAGTTTCACTTCTTTCATGTGTAAATCACAAAACCTTTTTTTAAAAAGTTGCATTCTCTGGTGAGCTGTTAACAATGGTGATAGCGAGACAATATATTGAAGGTGTTGGCCCCCTGTGTTCTGTCTATGCCATGATGTTTAGATTTGATTCTAATCTAAAAAGTGAGATAATGGAGTTTTACATGAATGCATGCAGTTTTTGAGCAAAGTACAATGTAACTTTGCAAGTACAAATTCACCCTGCAAAATATGTGTGCATGTGGGTCTTTGTCTGTGTGTGTGTGTGTGTGTGTGTGTGTCTGGGTTGGGGGTTGAGAGTGTTTTTTTTGTGCAATGGTGGTCACCTGTAACGTGACATGAACCCAAGGTCCCAGTTGAGGCCCTCCCTATGGGTACCGAACGTAGCTATCAGCCTCTGCTCGGCCACTTTTCTCTGCTGCCTGTCCCGAAGTCCACCTTGGAGGATGGTCACCTGCAGGTCTGGGTCTGAGGCTGAATGTCCTGGACCACTGAAGTGTTCCCCAACTGGGAGGGAACACTCTCAGACATAGGAGTGTTTCCTCCCAGTTTGGGAACACTTCAGTGGTCCAGGACATTCAGCCTCAGACCTGCGGGTGACCATCCACCAAGGCGGACTTCGGGACAGGCAGCAGAGAAAAGTGGCCGAGCAGAGGCTGATAGCTAAGTTCGGTCCCCATAGGGAGGGCCTCAACCGGGACCTTGGGTTCATGTCACATTGTCGGTGACCACCATTGCAAAAAAAATACCACTCTCACTTTGCGGGGTGAATTTGTACTTTGAGGGTTACATTATACTTTGCTCAAAAACTGCACGCATTCATGTAGAACTTGCGTTATCTCACTTTTTAAGATTAGAATCCATCTAAACGTCATAGCATAGACTGAGAACACTGGACCAACACCTTCAATATATTGTCTAGCTATCACCATTGTTAACAGCTAACCTGAGAATGCAACTTTTAAAAAGTTTTGTGATTTACATATGAAAGTGAAACTAACAGATGAAAGGCTTAACAGACAATTTTTCAATGCATAATTTCAGTTACATCATCCTGTAAATTTTTGCTTTAAATTCAGTGTTAGGATTGAGCCCTCCACTACCACCTGATGAAGGAGCAATGCTCTGAAAGCTAGAATGCTTCTAATTAAACCTGTTGGATGATAACCTGCTGTTGTGATTTTTAACCTTACCCAGAATGGCATTGATGTTCCAGAGTGTTTAGATTCGATTTGATTCCCTATGCTGTGGAAACAGGCCTTTTTTAGCCCAACCAGTCCACACCGACCCTCTGAAGGGTAACCCATCCAGACCCATTTCCCTCCAAATGATGGACCTAACACTATGGGGCAATTTAGCATAGCCAATTTACCTGATCCGCACATCTTTTGCGTGGGTTTCCTGCCACAATACAAACACAGAATGTGCAAACTTCAGGCTGGAATTGAACCTGGGACCCTGGTGCTGCGAGGCAGCAGTGCTAACCACTGAGCCACCATCCACTGCTAAAAGTTTTGTTGAAGTTTTGTACCCACTTGTTCATCTCACTCCTGACTTGGAGATGGTGTACAGGTTTTGTGGAGAAAGGTGAGGAGGTCCTATACTGTTGATTGCCAATAAGGTGTTTTCACCACACTTACTGATGTCCCCTTGTTTTATTATCCTTTGCTTATTTATGGGATGTGGGTGTAACCAGTAAGGTCAGGTTTTGCCAACACTCATATGAATCAGGAATAGGCCATTCAGTCCCTCGAGCCTGCTTTGACAGTAAAGCAGAGTCCAAGAGATATACAGAACAGAAACAGACCCTTCGGTTCAACTCATCCACGCCGACCAGATATCCTAACCTAATGTAGTCCAATTTGTCAGCAATTGGCCCATATCCCTCTTGACCCTTCCTATTCATGTACCCATCCACATGCCTTTTAAATGCTGTAATTGTACCAGCCTCCACCACTTCCTCTGGCAGCTCATTCTATGCACACGCACCCCTCTGAAAAAGTTGCCACTTAGGTCCCTTTTATATCTTGCCCCTCTCACCCTAAACCTATGCCCTCTAGTTCTGGACTGTATTTTTTTTTCTTTCCCCAAGGAAAAGTCTTGTCCATTTTATCCTATCAATGGTACTCATGATTTTACAAGTCTTTTATAAGGTCCCCCCCAGCCTTCCATGCTCCAGGGAAAACAGCCCCAGCCTATTCAGCCTTTCCCTGTAGCTCAAATCCTCCAACCCTGGCAATATTCTTGTAAATCTTTTCTGAACCCTTTCGGTAGGAAGAGGGCCAGGGATACATGCAATATTCCAAAAGTACCCTAACCAACATCCTGTACAGCCTCCTGGCTGATGTGAATGATGTTCTGAGGGGAGCTTGTTTTAAACAATACCATTGCCGATGAACAATGTAATATAACCACGGGTCGGCTGCTCTGATGAGATTTAATTTTAAAAAAAACCTTTATGAAAAATCTATGTTTAATCATTCTGAGGTGGTTATAAATGTTTGCTGAATTGTATATATAATCTGGGTTACCAATCATTGTCTGCAGACTCTCAAATGTGTATCTATGTTGATTGGAAAATAAAATTGGAGAAGAGATTTTAAACGATGCAAACTAAGGCTGATATTAAGAACTGTTCATTGGTGCCAATCAGACAGGAACACAGTATTGAGGCGTGAAAAATATGTTTTTGCAAGGGACAGTAAGTTTCATATTTAGTGAAACGTAACAGTCAGCCCTGTGACATTAATTGACATTAACAACTAGGACTGGGATAGTTGTACCTGGCGTACAGCATTGAGGCTATACGTGAACTGTGCTGTAACCATGAACGATAATTTTTCCTGTCCTCCTGGGGTTTGTTGCCTGGATCTTGACCTTTTTAGAAAAGAAAGAGGGTTCATCCTAGATGGTGTTGCCGTCGCCTCCAACGCTGCGGGGTACGGCAGAGTGAATCCCAAACGGTGCGATGTTATTCCGCCCTACAACGCCCAGGCAGACCCTTACATTAAATTCAGTTTCTACAATAATTACATGAGGAAGCTTCTCAAGCGGACCAACCAGGTATCTTGGGGTTTGCACTTTGGAACAGTTGAGCTGCAGGAGTCGGTGTTCATATTGTCCAGCCTGTCGGTGAAACTCATTCATGGTCCAGTTGACTCTACGGGCGACTGTCTGTATGGAGTTTACATGTTCTCCGCGTGTGTGTGTGTGTTTGGGGGGTGGGGGAAGGTTTCCTTTGAGTGTTGTTTTTTTTTCTCTTCCAGCAGTCCAAAAAGGCCAGGTGGATTAGCCATGGGAACTAGAGGGATAGGCTGAGGTGGTGGGTTAGTGGTGCTGGAAGAGCACGGCAGTTCAGGCAGCATCCAAGGAGCAGCGAAATCGACGTTTCGGGCAAAAGTGTCATGTTAAGAATGTAATTTTTGCATTTAACCTTATTCTTGAGAGATGTAGATAAAATGGGTAGGAAGGATCAATGTCCATTCGCAGAGAGATCAATAAGCAGATAACATAGATTTGATTCGCTGGACAGCTTGTTTGCAACGCAGAGTGATACCAAACAGTGTGTTTGTTTTCAAATCCTGTGCCGGCTGAAGTTACCAACAGGCCCCACCTCAACCTCATCCCTCGCCTGAGGCGTGGTGACCCTCAGGTTAAACCACCACAATTGTGTCTCTGTAATGAGAGAGCAGCCCTGTGGTCCTCCGGGACTCTGAAAACTTTAACAGTGCTACTGTAATCGGTAGAAGGATTAAAGGAAAGAAAAAAGAAAGATAGGCATTACTAAAGTACTTTCCAAGATCACAGAATGTCTCAAATCATTTTACGGTCCAACAAAAGAATGTTAGCAGTGTAGCCATTGATGTAATGTAGGAACACTCAACAACTAACTTACAGTAGGCAAACTCCCATAAGCTGCAATGTGATAATCACCATATCGTTTTTTTTGTGTGTGTGATTATTGATTGAGAAATAAATATTAGACAGGGTAGTGGGGTCAACACGCATTGAAATAGTGACTTAGAGGGGATTTAGTCACCTAGCCATCCTGAGCTCACTAAATAAAAACCGAAAGAATTGCGGATGCTGTAAATTAAAAACATAAAACAAAAATTGCTGGAAAAGCAGCATCTGTGGAGAGAAATCAAGAGTTAACAATTAGGATCCAGGACCTTTCCTCAAGCATGCTGAGCTTTTCCAGCAATTTCTGTTTTTGAACTGGAGCTCACTGCATGAAAGGGTGATTGAGAAAGAAGCAATCGTTGCATTTTTAAAAAATGAACATTTGCTTAAGGTACAGGGCTACGGACCAAGAGCTGGAACATGGGATTAAATTGAATAACTCTTTTTCAGCTGACACACAGACATATCAGGTTAAATAGCTTCATTCTGTACCATGAATCATCTTATGTTTCCCTAAACATCTAGCTTATATATTTATTGCTCAGGTTATTTGATTGCTGTTTTGTTTTTGCTTTCTATTTAAGTTAACTCTCTGATTTCTTCCTATGTTGCCTTCTTTCAGTTTTTTTTCTATACACCCCATTCTTTTCCTTTGTCTCTTGGTCAGTCTTGTGCTCAGTTAAAACACACTGCACCAAATTCTTTCTTTTTCTGTCTTATGATTGGACTGCAATGGACTCCCCTAGTGATTAATCCACTATTGATGAATGAGCCAGAGTATTTGTAGCCAAAAAAAAACAATGGATTTTTGCAACAAACCAGTAGTTACCTAGTTGCCATTACTGATCCTCTGTTTTTGTTCCAGAATTATTTAATTAACTTAATTTAGATTTCTAGTTGTATTGATAGTTAAATAATATATCGTCTTGTTACACTATTAGTCTATTGAATTATTAGAATAACATAACTGCTTTGGAACTTACAAAAGTCCACCCATATACATTTTTAGCAGGAGTTGTTGGAGAGGTTCCTGGCTCGTTTTTTTGCCCTTTCTTCATTCATGATGCTGAAGCCTAGCATAGCACTCCTTGCCACCAACACTGGGGCAAACCAAGAAGAAATCTGTAATTTGCATGGCCTGTGTCACCTCAGGTGTTCAATTCATATACTTTCTGAGACATGGAACAAGTCATAGTCTTAGAGAGGTACAGCATGGAAACAAAACCTTCGGTCCATCTCGTCCATGCTGATCAGATATCCTAAATTAAACTAGTCCCACTTGGCCCATATCCCTTTAAACCCTTTCTATTCACATACCCACCCAGATTCCATTTAAATATTGTAATATTATCAGCCTCTAGCACTTCCATACACACACCACCTTCTGCATGAAAAGGTTACCCCTTAGGTCCCTTTTAAGTCTGCCCTCTAGTTCGAGACTCCCCCACCCCAGGGAAAATGCCTTGTCTATTTATCCTATCCATGCCCCTCATGAGTTTATAAACCTCTATAAGATCACCGCTCAGCCTCTGATGCTCCAGGGAAAACAGCCCCAGCCTATTCAGCCTCTCCCTACATTTCCAACTCTCCAACCCTGACAACATCCTTGTAAATCTTCACTGAACCCTTTTAAGTTTCACAACATCCTTCTGATAGGAGAGAGACCAGAACTGCACACAATATTCCAAAAGTGGCCTAACCAATGTCCAGTACAACCACAACATGACCTCCCAACTCCTATACTCAATGCTCTGAACAATAAAGGAAAACATACTAAACACTTTCTTCACTAACCTATCTACCTGCAACTTCATTTTCAAGGAATTATGAACCTGCACTCCAAGGTCGTTTTGTTCAGCAACACTTCCCAGGATCTTATCATTAATTGTAGAAGTCTTCCCTGATTTGCCTTTCCAAAATGCAGCACCTCGCATTTATCTAAATTAAACTCCATCTGCCACTGTTTGGCCTATTGGCCCATCTAATCAAGATCCTGTTGGACTCTGAGGAATCCTTCTTCGCTGTCCACTACAACTCCAATTTTGGTGTCACCTGCAAACTTACTAACTATACCTCCTATGTTCACATCTAAATCACTTATATAAATGACAAAAAGCAATGAATCCAGCACCAATCCATGTGACACATCACTGGTCATAGACCTCTAGTCTGAAAAGCAATCTTCTACCACCACTCTCTGCCTTCTACCTTTGAGCCAGGCCTGTATCCAAATGGCTAGTCCTCCCTGTATTCCACATGATCTAACTGACTCTTTGTTTTTTTTTTCAGAATCTCAGTTGTCACTTCAATAATGTTTCTTTACTTCAATGAAATGCATTTGAAATGTTAATTTAAAATTGATTGCAATCATTGTAAATGGATTAGTGGTGCTGGAAGAGCACTGCAGTTCAGGCAGCATCCAAGTAGCTTCGAAATCGACGTTTCGGGCAAAAGCCCTTCATCAGGAATAAAGACTCACTGCCTTTATTCCTGATGAAGGGCTTTTGCCCGAAACGTCGATTTTGAAGCTACTTGGATGCTGCCTGAACTGCTGTGCTCTTCCAGCACCACTAATCCAGAATCTGGTTTCCAGCATCTGCAGTCATTGTTTTTGCATCATTGTAAATGGGGCCATTCTAATCAGCAGACAGAGTTCGCCCTTGTCTTTGGACTAGGTTCAAGTGCAGTTTGTTAACCATTCCCCATTATATATGTTCTACAAATGTTTCTCAATTGCATACAGTTAATGCTGAAATGAAAGCATCGCTGAGCACACAAATCCATCAGCTTCATGTGGATTAGGTGAACAATTACAAGAGTTCAGTTCTGCTTTTACCGCCAGCATCAAGTTGCAGTTAAACATTTGAAGCAGCGCTTCTCAAAGGATGGGCTACAATCTCAGAGGCAGCAATAGCTGGTGTGAAATCTAGACTGATTTCTGACAGCTGCGAGGCACCTTTAAATAAAATAAAAACCAAGAACTCCAGATGCTGGAATCTGAAACAAAACAGAAATTGCTGGAGGAACTCTGATGAAGAGTCACTGGACCAAAATGTTGATTCTGTTTCCTTTTCATAAATGCTAACAGATCTGTTGAGTTTCTCCAGCAATTATCCTTTAAATGCTTGTGTTTTTTTTTCCATCAACTTACTAATATTCTTCTCCTGTTCCTTCACTCTTGTTTAGGTTTAGAACTAAAGCCCTTGTCTCAGCAATTAAATCTGCACTGTTCCTAACCTCCCAAAACACTTATTCCCAAGGTTTTCTGGAGGTTACACAAACACTCTGATGTACAAATTTGGGGTCATACTGGAAAAAAAGTTTGGGAAGCGCTGAATTCAGTGCTGAATTCAGCAAAATGTTCCTCTGTTCCTCTGCTCATGTACTGCCTTTTGTGAAACTGAGTCATGCTCAGGTTTGAGTCCATGCCTGTGCTGTGCTAGTTGACCTCAGGTGAAGATGGTCTTGTAGATGGATGTATTAAGGAAAATGTCAGCATTGTTTATATTGTTTTACATTTCTATTCTTTTTCAGTGGGACTGGCAGGAACGTATATGCACATGATCTTAAAGTAAACATAGAATCAAGTTTGTTTTTGATTCATCCAAAGGACATACAATGGCCAGTTAATTCTTAGTGCTAGGACACTGCCTGGAAAATGCTAACTAAAGCAAGAAACAGGGGAAATTAATAGAGCTTATCTATCATTTCTTGAAATGTGTGGGGTGATGGTGTAGACATGAAATTGGGGAGGCATATGAAAATTATAAAAAAAAGAATAATACTGAATTTAGAATAATGTGGAAAGCTTATTTAGTTTATTATTTCAACTCATTTTGACAATTTAATCAATAAATAATTTTTGTTAGGATTACGGTGGAACATCAAGCAATGGCTGGCTTGTGGACTATTTTTACAAATATGGACCAGCTCAAAGGTACCTTCACAAAAGAAATATGTATGGAGCTGGTACGTTATTTTACATCCCCTCAGAAATAATCTTGTAATAAAATTTATGAATTCTGTTTTACGTGTGGATTCAAAATTTCAAAAGGAGCCGAAGTGGATTTAGAGGCTTTGAAAATACTCATTGTTTGTTTGTAGAACAAAAGATTTTACAAGTAAGGGTTAGATCCAAGAAACATCATGAAAATAGTTAAACAAAGAACTGGATGCCAGAGATCTGAATCAGACAAAAACAGGAATTGCTGGAGAAACTCAGCAGGGCTGGCAGCAAATGTGGAGGCAAAAAAATCAGAGATAATATTTTGGATCTAGTGACACTTCTTCAGAAATAAGAAGTGTCACTAGACTTGAAATGATAACTGTTTTTCTCCACAATTGCTGACAGGCCTGAGTTTCTCCAGCAATTTATTTTTCCGTGTCCTTCAAATCACTGAGGTGCCTCACTTCAGGCAGCATCTTGACATGGTTCTTGTCCATCGAGATAGGGCAATCTCACAGAAAAATATTCTGAATTATCCAATAACTTAGATGGTTCCAGTGTTTGAGAAACCTAACTAAAGGACCATAGTCCACGTGCCAAGATACTACAAGGGTGAAACAGATAATATGGTAAATCACCAATAAATTCTAGATGGTGCTAAGATTGCCATGATCGGTGAATGACACTTTTATTGTTGTATCACGTGATTAGCAGGATGGCAGAACCAGGATGACAGTGATCCTGTTTTCCGTGGAGTGCTGCTTATGTAAGTTAATGTTTTAAATTATACAAATTGTAAGTGGGAGTGAAGACTGGAAAACGAGAAGTTGCATAATTTTAACGATTCACAGACAGTACAATGGGCCTTCGTTTTACTACAATCAAAATGAGGAAAAACTGTAGTTAGCAAGGATGAGGTCTCTTGGATGTAAATAAATCTGACAAAATTACATTAAAAATACCCTCAAAATTATAAAACCTTAACAACCGCCAATCAGCCAAAATAGTAAGTTTAAATTGCCTTGGGGAAAGCAATATTCTTTCAGATACATTGTAGCAGCTAATTAATTTAACCCCATGAGTTCTGAAAACATCTATCTAATCACTAAAATGCTGATTGTGTCTATTTGTTACAGCTTCTAACTAACCTATGTTTTATGTCCCGAATGTAATCCATGATTAAAATACTGTTTGGTCCAAAGCGGTCCCAGACAGGGATAAGTTTGCAGAGGTCACAACAGAATTTGTAAAACAAAAGGATGAAAATGTGATCAATATCTTAATTCAGACCACGAGCAGTCAACATGGCAGTTCAGAAAATGAATGGGGCAGTTGAAATATGGAAAAGAAAGCTGCAGTTCTGATGAAAATTTATCAAGCTGAAACCTTAATTCTCTTTCTCTCTCTGCAGTTGCTGTCTAACTTGCTGAATGTTTCCAGCATTTTCAATATTTATTTCAGGTTTCCAGCATCCGCAGTATTTGGCTGCTACTTGATGAGTTTCAAAGTTCCTTCCATCTGGAAGCTTTTGTCAAATGAATAATAAGCATAAAGCATTTTCTGCAGTTGGAATTTTCCAAAGATTTTTTGAAGTCTGGGACGAACACAACAAAGTAACCATTGTTTTTATAAAGAAATGCACTTCCTCTAGAGTTCATGGCATAGAAAAACTTTGTCACTTTATTCACAGACAGCATCTGCAAAGAAGGTTCATAAAGAATATCTAACATAATCAACATGACCAAAGCTTTAAATTTGGGTATTAATGTTGATTGGTCTGGAATGAAAAGTATTCAATTTTCTAACATTCTCATTTCAATTCTCATTTCAGTACAAAATATTTAACTAAAAGGACCCCCTCGTGATGAGGAGTTGTGGATCCCAAGGAACATTTTAATTTCAATGTGATTTTCTGTGGTGAGATGAGCACAGTATGAAAGAATCTAATTGCTGCAACATTGCAGGAAAAAAACCCTGTCGTTGATTACAGAAGAATTGCATTCTCAGATTAAGATTGCTAGTGGGAAAAACAAAATACCTTTGCTTTCTACAGACAGAATCCAGTGTACACATTAATGTCCTGTTGGTTGTTCCCAGGGAGGTTAGATAATAGCCTCTGCATTCAATGACACGTGGGGTTATTTGGTGCCTAGCAACATGGAATAGCAGCAGCATGTGTCTGATTATCATTGTCCCATGAAATGTCTCATTATCTGCTTCTGTCAGGTGTTGTGTCACCCCTTTGGAAACAAGGTGACATGCAAAGACAGTGAAAAGAGTTTATTTTTGTAAATGCAGTGAGATAGAGCTGCTGGAAATCGCAGACATTTGCTTCATAATTTTTGATCCTCATGATTATTGGTAGCTTGCAAGGACTTGGGAAAAATTGCACTGACAAATAATGAATAACTAATAAGGCCCACTGCAAAGCACATTGGCATTCCCAATCAATGTCATTCATTGTTGAGGTCTCGTCAAAATGTCTTCCTTTTAATGTTCCAAGGATAACACTGCCCAGTATATAATTGAATCATAGAGAACAGAAAGATCCCTAATTCAGACCCCCATCTGGGCCGAGTTTGCTGACTTCAGACAGAGTGACAATGACAGAGTACTCTGGCACTCCAGAAGGTCCTTGCCCTTAAGGACACAATTTATAATCTGAGCAAAAGTAATGATTAGAATATGTAAGGCAAACTCCCTTCACAAAAAAGGTTGTAAGTTTTTGGAACAAACTAATCAGACAAGAAATAAGTCACCTGAAGTAAAAAGAGATAAGTAGAATTCTGGAACATATTAAGGGTTTCTAAGGTAATCATAAAAGACAAAATCATTCTAGAAGAGCAGAAAATTATGGATGTTCCACATCTGAATCACTATAAACCACCCTTTCTCTTAAGAATGCAAACTAACATGCATTTCTAATATTTTGTGTTTAGTAAGGCATCTTGAGGAAAGGTGGGAAATTCAGCTTAAGTGGGTGGCATTGCCATGATGAATGTAAATTACAGGAGCAGATTCAATAAGTCAAAAGGCTTGCTCCTAATGTATTGAAGAATGAAGAAGAAGAAAATGTGGGAAATAGTTACAAGGGTGTTTCCAGAATTGAAAGGATGCAGTTATCAAGAAGGTTGAACAGGTTGTGGTTCTTTTCTCTGGAATAGGGACGGTTTAAGAACAGAAATGATAGAAGTAATGGGTTAGTAGTACAGAACGTAAACATTGCTAAGAAGAGACAAGAAGACAAAGCTTTTTGTCTTACACAAAGACACAAGAAATAGCCTTGTAAGAAGGAACACCAATTTATGCACCATGTGAAGAAGGTGATACCTGAGTTTCAGTGCTGGTGTGATGTCAGATACAAAGGCAGTACATCCCAATGACTAGCAGACCATCTCAAACAACACATTCCATCAAATATTTGCAGTGGGTAGTATGTCAGTTGTGCTCAACCAGCCCATGTAAGTAAGCCTCAGGACAGTACATGTACCATTCGATGTGATTCTGCTAATGGGTAAAATGTATTAAGTAACCCGCAATGTTCTTAGAATTATACCATAAGACTAATATAAGATTGTCAGTCAGGCTCATGGATTGCATGTGCTAGAAAATACTTATATTAGGACACAGGACTCTTTTATATCAATAGCAGGAGTTTTGCATTATTGCACCTTCTTTATTACAAAATGGATCATGAAGACTGTCAAACTCTGCTGCATTCTTATGGAAACATCCTGACCAATCAGAGTCATCCGTCTGTTCTAAGAACGAAGATTGACAGTTAACTGTTCTTGCTGCATCTCCATGCTAAGGATGGCCCAACGCTCCTCTAATGCTATAAATGGGTGCCCTTTTTTCAAATCTGTTTTTTGCATCTGAGTTCTGATTAATGCAAGATAGAAAAATATGACACAGGTCTGTTTTTTAAATAGTAACAGGTTCATTAGAAATGATTTGGAGAAATAATGCCATTTGTGGGTGAGTCCATAATGGGAAAGGGTAGGTGTATAGGTCAAATAAAAAATTAAGAAGATATTCCTTTCCCAGAAGGTGGTGAAGATAAAACTCACTGCCAGATACAGTGATTGAAATAGATAGCATTAACACAGTTAAAAGGAAGTTGATGCACACATGGCAGAGAAAGAACTTTCAGGAGATGGTTAAACGGTAGAATTCTAAAATTGATGAATAAATGCTGACAAGAATGTCTGGCATTGACTGGCCATTGGTTCTTTATAAAACTCAATAAGACACTTGGTTTTAATCTGCATTTATTGATTTTGCAGGTCATTCATATGATCAAATAGTCGGTCACCGAGGATTTTTGGCAGATCTCAAACCGATAGATGGATACAATGGAAGGTTTGGATTCAGAAGAAACACGCCAGGCCTGAGACTAAAGCCTTCCAATTTTGGAGAGGTTACTGATTTCCCATTGCATTAGCACATGTATAAATTACAACAGTGAAAAGAAAAAGATTGCAACATTTTAACTCATTAACTTCAACATCAGCTGCAGTGCGTAATTTTTCCAAGGACCATAGATGATTTTCGACATTTTGGTGGAATGAAACATCAATACATCATTCGCTATGTTTTTAATTTAGTTGCCATTTCCAGCAAGTCACCTCTTTTCAGCAAACAAATTGAATTTGATCCCTCTGTCATTATCAAGCAAAATCTGTCAGTGTAAACAAAATATTGTATGTGATCAAATATACAGAACTTCTTAGATTCTAAAATAAAGCACATGTGTAAGGGCAGGATTTTGCAAATGTGTATTTTATGTGAGCCATTTATCCTGTGTTTGATATTTCACTTCTGCCCAGGGAAACTCTTGCTTTGAACAGTTCTACTTATCTTCAGGTTATTTTAACAGCACTGACATGAAGAGAAAAATTGACCATTTGGATAAATACTAACCAGTCAGGCCAATGATCTCATTCTGATCTGTCAATCCTATGTAAAGCAGGGTCAATGTTGTCAATATTCGGCACGGTGGCACAGTGGTTAGCACTGCTGCCTCACAGCGCCAGAGACCCGGGTTCAGTTCCCGCCTCAGGCGACTGACTGTGTGGAGTTTGCACGTTCTCCCCGTGTCTGCGTGGGTTTCCTCCGGGTGCTCCGGTTTCCTCCCACAGCCCAAAGATGTGCAGGTCAGGTGAATTGGCCATGCTAAATTGCCCGTAGTGTTAGGTAAGGGGTAAATGTAGGGGTATGGGTGGGTAGCGCTTCGGCAGGTCGTTGTGGACTTGTTGGCCCGAAGGGCCTGTTTCCACACTGTAATGTAATCTAATGGGGCGACATGGTGGCACAGTGGTTAGCACTGCTGCCTCACAGCGCCAGAGACCCGGGTTCAATTCCTGCCTCAGGCGACTCTCTGTGTGGAGTTTGCACATTCTCCCCGTGTCTGCGTGGGTTTCCTCCGGGTGCTCCGGTTTCCTCCCACACTCCAAAGATGTGCAGGTCAGGGTGAATTGGCCATGCTAAAAAATTGCCCGTAGTGTTAGGTAAGGGGTAGATGTAGGGGTATGGGTGGGTTGCGCTTCGGCGGGGCGGTGTGGACTTGTTGGGCCGAAGGGCCTGTTTCCACACTGTAAGTAATCTAATCTAATCTAATCTAATATAACAAAGACCTGCGAATGCTGGAGATCTATAACAAACCAAAACAGAAATTGCTGGAGAGTTGGCAGGCAGGTCTGGCAGCATTTATGGTGAGAAAGCAGAGTTAACATTTCCAGTCCAGTTCACTGGGGATGAACTGTTCTGAAGAAGGGTCACAGGACTCAAAACATTCACTCTGTTTACTTTCCACTGATGCTGCCAGACCTGCCGAATTCTTTCAGCAATTTCTGCTTTTGTTTGTTTCAATGTTATCAATGACATAGTCAACTTGCTACTCATACTGACTTGTCTCTCATATGATCAGCCACTTGGCTGAGCTACTTGAAGTTTGGTGACACCTGTGGAACTGCCTAAACATGACCTTTTAGTGCCTTCTGGAATGGAGGAAATAAGAGAAATTGGAAAAGTTAAACTTTTTTATTGCATCGTAATTTGATGTAAGCTTATTATTTTCTAATTTGAGATCAATATATTTGTCGATTTGAAGATGATATCTGTCAGAAGAGGTGATTTCCCTACCTCACTGTTTGTCATCATCACTCATCTTTGCTGGACATGGGTGTAAAATGATATAGAGTTAAGGCAGGTGTATTTATTATTTACATCAGCCATGGTCACATTGAACTCTGTGTACTTCTGGCTTGGATATTTTGTGGGTTCAAGTCCTACAGCTGCTCTTCTTAAGTTCTGTGACCAAAGGCACGTCCAACATCCAGCACAACCAAGGCCTGGAAAAGGAAGTATGTCCTGAATCCATCACAACCGGAGTAGCAATCGAATATTATACTGAGATGGTACAGCAATCAGTACAAAGTGGCTGGATTGTAATGAGCAGTGAAAGCTGCACCCTTGTATAAAAGGTGAGGCTGATGTAGGTGGCTGTTTTTATGGGTAAGGAGGACATGGGTTATGAATGTATGCTTTCCTTTATTGGTCAGAGAATTGAGTATAGGAGTTGGGAGGTAATGTTGCAGCTGTATGGGGCATTGGTTACGTGACTTTTGGAATATTGTGTGCAGTTCTGGTCTCCCTCCTATCAGAAGAATGTTGTGAAACTTGAAAGGGTTCAGTAAAGATTTACAAGGATGTTGCCAGGGTTGGAGGGTTTGAGCTACATGGAGAGGCTGAATAGGCTGGGGTTGTTTTCCCTGGGGTATTGGAGGCTGAGGGATGACCTTGTAGATGCTTATGAAATCATAAGTGCATGGATAGGGTGAAAAGACAAGTTCTTTTCCCTGAGTTCAGGGAATCCAGAACTAGAGCGCATAGGTTTAGGGTGAGATAGGAAAGATTTAAAAGGGACCTAAAGGGCAACCTTTTCACACAGAGGGTGGCAAGTGTATGGAATGTGTTGCCTGAGGAAGTGGTGGAGGCTCGTACAATTATCACATTTAAAAACCATCTGGGCGGGTGTATGAATAGGAAACGTTTAGAGGAATGTGGACCAAGTGCTGTCAAGTGGGACTAGTTTAAGTTAGGATATCTGGTCGGCATGGACGAGTTGGACTGAATGGTTTATTTCTATGCGGAACATCTTTATGACTCTATGACTCGTTCAATGTTTCAAAAAGTATATGAATTGAACACCTGAGTGACACGGACCAAACTATTTACAGATTTCTTCCTGGTTTGCCCGTGTTGGTGGCAAGGAGTGCTATGCTAGGCTTCAGAATCATGAATGAAGAAGGGCAAAAAAACTAGCCAGGAACCTCTCCAACAACTCCTGCTAAAAATGTATATGGGTGGATTTTTGTGAGGACCATAGCAGTTATGATATTCTAATAATGCTGAAGTTAGGTTAATTGCTAAAAACATAGCAAGGTATTATATTATTTAACTATCAATACAATTTGAAGTCTAAATTAAGTTAATTAAATAATTCTGGAACAAAAACCTAGGATCAATAATGGCAACTAGGTAACCAATGGTTTGTTGCAAAAATCCATTTTTTTTAGCTACAGATACTCTGGCTCATTTCATGTTGTGGCTGTACAGGACATTGGTTAGGCCACTGTTGGAATATCGTGTGCAATTCTGGTCTCCTTCCTATCGGAAAGATGTGAAACTTGAAAGGGTTCGGAAATGGACAGGATAAATAGACAAGGTCTTTTCCCTGGGATCAGGGAGTGCAGAACTAGAGGGCATAGGTTTAGGGTGAGAGGGGAAAGATATAAAAGAGACCTAGGGGCAATTTTTTCACACACAGGGTGATGCGTGTATGGAATGAGCTGCCAGAGGAAGTGGTGGAGGCTGGTACAATTGCAACATTTAAGAGGCATTTGAATGGGTATATGGATCGGATTTGGAGGGAAATGGGCCGAGCGCTGGCAAGTGGGACTAGATTGGGTTGGGATATCTGGTTGGCATGGACGGGTTGGACCGAAGGGTCTGTTTCTATACTGTACATCTCTATGACTCTAATAGTGGTCATTTGGATTCATCACTAGGGGAATCCACTGCTGTCCAATCATTTGAGACAGAAAAAAGAAAAATTTGGTGCAGTGAGTTTTAACTGAGCACAAGAGTAACCAAGAGACAAAGGAAAATAATGGGATGTATAGAAGAAAAACTGAAAGAAGGCAACAGGAAGAAATCAGAGTTAACTTAAACAAAACAGCAACCACATAATCTGAGCGACAAGTATATGAGCCAGATGTTAAGGGAAAGATAAGATGAGAATTGGAGCTTTGGAGGATTTGAGCTATAGGGAGAGGCTGAGTAGGCTAGGGCTGTTTTCCCTGAAGCATTGGAGGCTGGGGGGCGGGGGGAGGGGTGACCTTATAGAGGTTTATAAAATTATGAGGGGCATGCATAGGATAAATAGACAAAGTCCATTCCCTGGGGGTGGGGGAGTCCAGAACTAGAGGGTTTGGTTTAGGGTGAAAGGGGAAAGATTTAACAGGATCCTCGGGGCAACTTTTTCACTCAGAGGGTGGTACATGTATGGAATGAGCTGCCAGAGGAAGTGTTGGATTCTGAATTAGTGGTGCTAGAAGCGCACAGCAGTTCAGGCAGCATCCAAGTAGCGTCGATTTCGAAGCTCCTTGGATACTGCCTGAACTCCTGTGCTCTTCCAGCACCACTAATCCAGAATCTGGTTTCCAGCATCTGCAGTCATTGTTTTTACTGAGACGAAGTGGTGGAGGCTGGTACAATTACAACATTTAAAAGGCATCTGGATGGGTGTATTAATAGGAAGGGTTTAGACGAATATGAGCCAAGTGTTGGCAAATGGGACTAGATTAGGTTAGGATAGCTGGTCGACGCATGAACGAGTTGGACAGAAGCGTCTGTTTCCATGCTGTCCATCTCTGTGACTATGATGATAGGAAAGAAAGTGAAGATCACATCAGATCAACAATGTTCTTATTGACTGACGGAGGAGACTCCAGTGACCTTACTTTCTAAGGTAAAGTAATTGAAAAAGAAGTCCTGAATTAAAATTGTTGAACTCAACACTGAGGCCACGACCGCGGAAGTTGAGGGGGAAAGAAAAGTTGTATCTTTTCGTTGGTGAGCTGTACTTGCACGATTGTGGTGTCTTCCAGCCCAGGGGGCAGCAGCGGCGGCGGCGGATCCTCGTCCCAGGGCCCGGGAGCGGCGGAGGGTGTGCGCGAGCCGCGGGGCCCGGGAGCGGCGGAGGGTGTGCGCGAGCCGCGGGGCCCGGGAGCGGCGGAGGGTGTGCGCGAGCCGCGATGGGCGGCGGGGACCTGGTGAGTATGGGAGAGCCGACATCGAGTTTAGTTGGAGGCTGAGGCCTAGAACAGCAGCTCAAATACCGCCGCGGGGGGGAGGGGATTGTGTGTGTGTGGGGGGGGGGGAGGGGATTGTGTGTGTGTGTGGGGGGGAGGGGATTGTGTGTGTGTGTGGGGGGGGGGAGGGGATTGTGTGTGTGTGTGGGGGGGAGGGGATTGTGTGTGTGTGGGGGGGGAGGGGATTGTGTGTGTGTGGGGGGGGAGGGGATTGTGTGTGTGTGTGGGGGGGAGGGGATTGTGTGTGTGTGGGGGGGGAGGGGATTGTGTGTGTGTGGGGGGGAGGGGATTGTGTGTGTGTGGGGGGGAGGGGATTGTGTGTGTGTGGGGGGGGAGGGGATTGTGTGTGTGTGGGGGGGGAGGGGATTGTGTGTGTGTGTGTGGGGGGGGAGGGGATTGTGTGTGTGTGGGGGGGGAGGGGATTGTGTGTGTGTGTGGGGGGAGGGGATTGTGTGTGTGTGGGGGGGAGGGGATTGTGTGTGTGTGGGGGGGAGGGGATTGTGTGTGTGTGGGGGGGGAGGGGATTGTGTGTGTGTGTGTGGGGGGGGAGGGGATTGTGTGTGTGTGGGGGGGGAGGGGATTGTGTGTGTGTGTGGGGGGAGGGGATTGTGTGTGTGTGTGTGGGGGGAGGGGATTGTGTGTGTGTGTGGTGGGGGGAGGGGATTGTGTGTGTGTGGGGGGGAGGGGATTGTGTGTGTGTGTGGGGGGGAGGGGATTGTGTGTGTGTGGGGGGGAGGGGATTGTGTGTGTGTGGGGGGGGGAGGGGATTGTGTGTGTGTGTGGGGGGGAGGGGATTGTGTGTGTGTGTGGGGGGGAGGGGATTGTGTGTGTGTGGGGGGGGAGGGGATTGTGTGTGTGTGTGGGGGGGAGGGGATTGTGTGTGTGTGGGGGGGGAGGGGATGTGTGTGTGTGTGGGGGGGGGAGGGGATTGTGTGTGTGTGGGGGGGGAGGGGATTGTGTGTGTGTGTGGGGGGAGGGGATTGTGTGTGTGTGTGGTGGGGGGAGGGGATTGTGTGTGTGTGGAGGGGGGGAGGGGATTGTGTGTGGTGGGGGGGAGGGGATTGTGTGTGTGTGGGGGGGGGAGGGGATTGTGTGTGTGTGGGGGGGGAGGGGATTGTGTGTGTGTGTGGGGGGGGAGGGGAGTGTGTGTGTGTGTGGGGGGGGAGGGGATTGTGTGTGTGGGGGGGGGAGGGGATTGTGTGTGTGTGTGGGGGGGGAGGGGATTGTGTGTGTGTGTGGGGGGGGAGGGGATTGTGTGTGTGTGTGTGGGGGGAGGGGATTGTGTGTGTGTGTGTGGGGGGAGGGGATTGTGTGTGTGTGTGGGGGGGGGAGGGGATTGTGTGTGTGTGGGGGGAGGGGATTGTGTGTGTGTGTGTGGGGGGGGAGGGGATTGTGTGTGTGTGGGGGGGGAGGGGATTGTGTGTGTGTGGTGGGGGGAGGGGATTGTGTGTGTGTGTGTGTGGGGGGGGGGAGGGGACTGTGGTGTGTGTGGGGGGGAGGGGATTGTGTGTGTGTGTGTGGGGGGGAGGGGACTGTGTGTGTGTGGGGGGGAGGGGATTGTGTGTGTGTGGGGGGGGGAGAGGGGATTGTGTGTGTGGGGGGGGGGGGGGAGGGGATTGTGTGTGTGTGGGGGGGGAGGGGATTGTGTGTGTGTGGGGGGGGAGGGGATTGTGTGGTGTGTGGGGGGGAGGGGATTGTGTGTGTGTGGGGGGGGAGGGGATTGTGTGTGTGTGTGTGGGGGGGGAGGGGATTGTGTGTGTGTGGGGGGGGAGGGGATTGTGTGTGTGTGTGGGGGGGAGGGGATTGTGGTGTGTGTGTGGGGGGGGGAGGGGATTGTGTGTGTGTGGGGGGGAGGGGATTGTGTGTGTGTGTGGGGGGGGTGGGGATTGTGTGTGTGTGGGGGGGGAGGGGATTGTGTGTGTGTGGGGGGGGGGGAGGGGATTGTGTGTGTGTGGGGGGGGGGAGGGGTTTGTGTGTGTGTGGGGGGGGAGGGGATTGTGTGTGTGTGGGGGGGGAGGGGATTGTGTGTGTGTGGGGGGGGGAGGGGTTGTGTGTGTGTGTGGGGGGGGAGGGGATTGTGTGTGGGGGGAGGGGATTGTGTGTGTGTGTGGTGGGGGGGAGGGGTTGTGTGTGTGTGGGGGGGGGAGGGGATTGTGTGTGTGTGGGGGGGGGGGGGTTGTGTGTGTGTGGGGGGGGGGGGGAGTGTGTGTGTGTGTGGGGGGGGGGGGGGTGTGTGGTGTGTGGGGGGGGGTGGGGATTGTGTGTGTGTGTGGGGGGGGAGGGGATTGTGTGTGTGTGTGTGGGGGGAGGGGATTGTGTGTGTGTGTGTGGGGGGAGGGGATTGTGTGTGTGTGGGGGGAGGGGATTGTGTGTGTGTGGGGGGAGGGGATTGGGTGTGTGTGTGTGTGGGGGGGGGAGGGGATTGTGTGTGTGTGGGGGGGGAGGGGATTGTGTGTGTGTGGTGGGGGGAGGGGATGTGTGTGTGTGTGTGTGGGGGGGGAGGGGATGTGTGTGTGTGGGGGGGGAGGGGATTGTGTGTGTGTGTGTGGGGGGGAGGGGATTGTGTGTGTGTGTGTGGGGGGGTGGGGATGTGTGTGTGTGGGGGGGGAGGGGATTGTGTGTGTGTGTGGGGGGGGAGGGGATTGTGTGTGTGTGGTGGGGGGTGGGGTGGGAGGGGTGTGTGTGTGTGTGTGTGTGTGGGGGGAGGGGATTGTGTGTGTGTGTGGGGGGGAGGGGATTGTGTGTGTGTGTGTGGGGGGGGGAGGGGATGTGTGTGTGTGTGTGTGGTGGGGGGAGGGGATTGGTGTGTGTGGGGGGAGTGGGGATTGTGTGTGTGTGTGTGGGGGGGGGAGGGGATTGTGTGTGTGTGGGGGGGGGGAGGGGTTTGTGTGTGTGTGGTGGGGGGAGGGGATTGTGTGTGTGTGGTGGGGGGAGGGGATTGTGTGGTGTGTGGTGGGGGGAGGGGATTGTGTGTGTGGTGGGGGGGAGGGGATTGTGTGTGTGTGTGGGGGGGGAGGGGATTGTGTGTGTGTGTGGGGGGGAGGGGATTGTGTGTGTGGGGGGGGGGAGGGGATTGTGTGTGTGTGGGGGGAGGGGATTGTGTGTGTGTGGGGGGGGAGGGATTGTGTGTGTGTGGGGGGGGGGGATTGTGTGTGTGTGGGGGGGTGGGGATTGTGTGTGTGTGGGGGGAGGGGATTGTGTGTGTGTGGGGGGGAGGGGATTGTGTGTGTGGGGGGGGAGGGGATTGTGTGTGTGTGTGGTGGGGGGGGATTGTGTGTGTGTGGGGGGGGGATTGTGTGTGTGTGTGTGGGGGGGAGGGGATTGTGTTTGTGTGTGTGTGGGGGGGATTGTGTGTGTGTGTGGGGGGGAGGGGATTGTGTGTGTGTGGGGGGGAGGGGATTGTGTGTGTGGGGGGGAGGGGATTGTGTGTGGTGTGGGGGGGAGGGGATTGTGTGTGTGGGGGGGGAGGGGATTGTGTGTGTGTGTGTGGGGGGGGGATTGTGTGTGTGTGGGGGGGGATTGTGTGTGTGTGTGGGGGGGGTGGGGATTGTGTGTGTGTGTGGGGGGGGTTGTGTGTGTGTGGGGGGGAGGGGATTGTGTGTGGGGGGGAGGGGATTGTGTGTGTGTGTGGGGGGGGAGGGGGATTTGTGTGTGTGTGTGGGGGGGGGGAGGGGTTGTGTGTGTGGGGGGGGGGGAGGGGATTGTGTGTGTGTGTGGGGGGGGGGGGGATTGGTGTGTGGGTGTGTGGGGGGGGGTGGGGATTGTGTGTGTGTGTGGTGGGGGGGAGGGGATTGTGTGTGTGGTGGGGGGAGGGGATTGTGTGTGTGTGGTGGGGGGAGGGGATTGTGTGTGTGTGTGGGGGGAGGGGATTGTGTGTGGGGGGGGAGGGGATTGTGTGTGTGTGTGGGGGAGGGTATTGTTTGTTTGGAGGGGGGGAGGGGATTGTGTGTGTGTGGGGGGGGAGGGGATTGTGTGTGTGTGGGGGGGGAGGGGATTGTGTGTGTGTGGGGGGGTGGGGATTTGTGTGTGTGTGTGGGGGGGATTGTGTGTGTGTGTGGGGGGGATTGTGTGTATGTGGGGGGGGAGGGGATTGTATTTGTGTGTGTGGGGGGGATTGTGTGTGTGTGGTTGGGGGGGATTGTGTGTGTGTGGGGGGGAGGCGATTGTGTGTGTGTGTGGGGGGGAGGGAATTGTATTTGTGTGTGTGTGGGGGGGGGGATTGTGTGTGTGTGTGGGGGGGGGGGATTGTGTGTGTGTGTGTGGGGGGGGGATTGTGTGTGTGTGTGTGGGGAGGGAGGGGATTGTGTGTGTGTGTGGGGGGGAGGGGATTTGTGTGTGTGTGGGGAGGGAGGGGATTGTGTGTGTGTGGGGAGGGAGGGGATTGTGTGTGTGTGTGGGGGGAGGGAGGGGATTGTGTGTGTGTGTGTGGGGGGGAGGGGATTGTGTGTGTGTGTGTGGGGGGGAGGGGATTGTGTGTGTGTGTGGGGGGGAGGGGATTGTGTGTGTGTGTGTGGGGGGGAGGGGATTGTGTGTGTGTGTGTGGGGGGGAGGGGATTGTGTGGTGTGTGTGGGGGGGAGGGGATTGTGTGTGTGTGGGTGTGGGGAGGGGATTGTGTGTGTGTGTGTGGCGGGGGGGAGGGGATTGTGTGTGTGTGTGTGTGGTGGGGGGAGGGGATTGTGTGTGGGGCGGAGGGATTTTGTGTGTGTGTGTGGGGGGATTTAGTGTATGTGGGCGGGGGCGAGGGGATTGTGTGTGTGTGTGGGACGGCGGGGATTGTGTGTGGAGGGGGAGGGGATTGTGCGTGTGGGGGGGGGGAGGGAATTGTGTGTGTGTGTGTGGGGGGGTTGGGGATTGTGTGTGTGGGGGGAGGGGATTGTGTGTGTGTGTGTGGGGGGAGGGGATTGTGTGTGTGTGTGGGGGGAGGGGATTGTGTGTGTGTGTGGGGGGAGGGGATTGTGTGTGTGTGTGGGGGGGAGGGGATTGTGTGTGTGTGTGGGGGGAGGGGATTGTGTGTGTGTGGGGGGGGAGGGGATTGTGTGTGTGTGGGGGGGGAGGGGATTGTGTGTGTGTGGGGGGGAGGGGATTGTGTGTGTGTGGGGCGGAGGGAGATTGTGTGTGTGGGGGGGATTGCGTGTGTGTGTGTGGGGGGGATTGTGTGTGTGGGGGGGGGGGCAGAAGGGACTGTGTCTGTGTGTGAGTGGGGGGAGGGGGATTGTGTGTGTGGGGGGGAGGGGGATTGTGTGTGTGTGTGGGGGGAGGGGGATTGTGTGTGTGTGTGGGGGGAGGGGGATTGTGTGTGTGTGTGGGGGGAGGGGATTGTGTGTGTGTGTGTGGGGGGAGGGGATTGTGTGTGTGTGTGGGGGGGGCAGGGGATTGTGTGTGGGGGGGCAGGGGATTGTGTGTGGGGGGGGCGAGGGGATTGTGTGTGGGGGGGGCGAGGGGATTGTGTGTGTGGGGGCGAGGGGATTGTGTGTGTGGGGGCGAGGGGATTGTGTGTGTGGGGGCGAGGGGGATTGTGTGCGTGGGGGCGAGGGGATTGTGTGCGGGGGGGGCGAGGGGATTGTGTGTGGGGGGGAGGGGATTGTGTGTGGGGGGGAGGGGATTGTGTGTGGGTGGGGGGGGAGGGGATTGTATTTGTGTGTGTGTGGGTGGATTGTGTGTGTGTGTGGGGGGGGAGGGGATTGTATTTGTGTGTGTGGGGGGGAGGGGATTGTGTGTGTGGGGGGGAGGGGATTGTGTGTGTGTGGGGGGGGAGGGGATTGTGTGTGTGTTGGGGGGGAGGGGATTGTGTGTGTGTGTGTGGGGGGGATTGTGTGTGTGTGTGGGGTGGGGGGAGGGGATTGTGTGTGTGTGTGTGGGGGGGCAGGGGATTGTGTGTGGGGTGGGGGGAGGGGATTGTGTGTGTGTGTGTGGGGGGGCAGGGGATTGTGTGTGGGGTGGTGAGGGGATTGTGTGTGTGGGGGTGAGGGGATTGTGTGTGTGGGGGTGAGGGGATTGTGTGTGTGGGGGGGAGGGGATTGTGTGTGGGTGGGGGGGGGAGGGGATTGTGTGTGGGTGGGGGGGGAGGGGATTGTATTTGTGTGTGTGTGGGGGGATTGTGTGTGTGTGTGGGGGGGGAGGGGATTGTGTGTGTGTGGGGGAGGGGATTGTGTGTGTGTGTGTGTGGGGGGGAGAAGGGATTGTGTGTGTGGGGGGGGGGGAGGGGATTGTGTGTGTGTGTGGTGGTGGGAGGGGATTGTGTGTGTGTGTGGTGGTGGGAGGGGATTGTGTGTGTGTGTGGGGGGGAGGGGATTTGTGTGTGTGTGTGGGGGGGAGGGGATTTGTGTGTGTGTGTGGCGGGGAGGGGATTGTGTGTGTGTGTGGGGGGGAGGGGATTGTGTGTGTGTGTGGGGGGGAGGGGATTGTGTGTGTGTGTGGGGGGGAGGGGATTGTGTGTGTGTGTGGGGGGGAGGGGATTGTGTGTGTGTGTGGGGGGGAGGGGATTGTGTGTGTGTGTGGGGGGGAGGGGATTGTGTGTGTGTGTGGGGGGGAGGGGATTGTGTGTGTGTGGGGGGGAGGGGATTGTGTGTGTGTGAGGGGTGAGGGGATTGTGTGTGTGTGTGAGGGGTGAGGGGATTGTGTGTGTGTGTGGGGGAGGGGATTGTGTCTGTGTGTGGGGGGGGAGGGGATTCTGTGTGTGTAGGAGTGAGGGGATTGTGTGTGTGTAGGGGGGGGATTGTGTGTGGGTGTGGAGGGGTGGAGGGGATTGTGTGTGTGTGTGTCGGGGGGGGATTGTGTGTGCGGGGGGGGAGGGGATTGTGTGTGTGTTTGGGGGGAAGGGGATTGTGTGTGTGTTGGGGGGAGGGGATTGTGTGTGTGTTGGGGGGAGGGGTTTGTGTGATTGTGTGTGGGGGGAGGGTATTGTGTGATTGTGTGTGGGGGGGGAGGGGATTGTGTGTGTGGGGGGGAGGGGATTGTGTGTGTGGGGGGGAGGGGATTGTGTGTGTGGGGGGGATGGGATTGTGTGTGTGTGTGTGGGGGGGATGGGATTGTGTGTGTGTGTGTGGGGGGGGGAGGGGATTGTGTGTGTGTGGGGGGGATTGTGTGTGTGTGTGGGGGATTGTGTGTGTGTGGGGGGGCAGAAGGGACTGTGTGTGGGGGGGGGGAGGGGGATTGTGTGTGTGTGGGGGGAGGGGGATTGTGTGTGTGTGGGGGGAGGGGGATTGTGTGTGGGGGGGGGAGGGGGATTGTGTGTGGGGGGGGGAGGGGGATTGTGTGTGTGGGGGGGAGGGGGATTGTGTGTGTGTGGGGGGAGGGGGATTGTGTGTGTGTGTGGGAGGAGGGGATTGTGTGTGTGTGTGGGGGGGGCAGGGGATTGTGTGTGGGGGGGCAGGGGATTGTGTGGGGGGGTGAGGGGATTGTGTGTGTGGGGGGGAGGGGATTGTGAGTGTGGGGGTAGGGGATTGTGTGTGGGGGGGAGGGGATTGTGTGTGGGGGGGAGGGGATTGTGTGTGGGTGGGGGGGAGGGGATTGTATTTGTGTGTGTGTGGGGGGGATTGTATGTGTGTGGGGGGGAGGGGATTGTATTTGTGTGTGGGGGGGAGGGGATTGTGTGTGTGTGTGGGGGGGGCAGGGGATTGTGTTTGGGGGGGGCAGGGGATTGTGTGTGGTGGGGGGGCGAGGGGATTGTGTGTGTGGGGGCGAGGGGATTGTGTGTGTGGGGGCGAGGGGATTGTGTTTGGGGGGGCGAGGGGATTGTGTGTGGGGGGGGCGAGGGGATTGTGTGTGGGGGGGCGAGGGGATTGTGTGTGGGGGGGCGAGGGGATTGTGTGTGGGGGGGCGAGGGGATTGTGTGTGGGGGGGCGAGGGGATTGTGTGTGGGGGCGAGGGGATTGTGTGTGGGTGGGGGGGGAGGGGATTGTGTGTGTGTGTGTGGGGGGGGAGGGGATTGTATTTGTGTGTGGGGGGGGAGGGGATTGTATGTGTGTGTGGGGGGGGGAGGGGATTGTATGTGTGTGTGGGGGGGGAGGGGATTGTGTGTGTGGGGGGGGGAGGGGATTGTGTGTGTGTGTGGGGGGGGGAGGGGATTGTGTGTGTGTGTGGGGGGGGGAGGGGATTGTGTGTGTGTGTGGGGGGGGAGGGGATTGTGTGTGTGTGTGGGGTGGGGGGAGGGGATTGTGTGTGTGTGTGTGGGGGAGGGGATTGTGTGTGTGTGGGGGGGAGAGGGGATTGTGTGTGTGTGTGTGGGGGGGGATTGTGTGTGGGTGGGGGGGAGGGGATTGTATTTGTGTGTGTGGGGGGGATTGTGTGTGTGTGTGGTGGTGGAGGGGATTGTATTTGTGTGTGTGTGTGGGGGGGGGGAGGGGATTGTGTGTGTGTGTGGGGGGGGGAGGGGATTGTGTGTGTGTGGGGGAGGGGATTGTGTGTGTGTGTGTGTGGGGGAGAGGGGATTGTGTGTGTGGGGGGGGGGGCGGGGATTGTGTGTGTGTGTGGTGGGGGGAGGGGATTGTGTGTGTCTGTGGGGGGGAGGGGATTTGTGTGTGTGGGGGGGATTGTGTGTGTGTGGGGGGTGAGGGGATTGTGTGTGTGTGGGGGGTGAGCGGATTGTGTGTGTGTGTGGGGGGAGGGGATTGTGTGTGTGTGTGGGGGGGGAGGGGATTGTGTGTGTGGGGGGGAGGGGATTGTGTGTGTGGGGGGGAGGGGATTGTGTGTGTGGGGGGGAGGGGATTGTGTGTGGGGGGGGGGTGAGGGGGATTGTGTGTGTGCGGGGGCTGAGGGGGATTGTGTGTGTGCGGGGGGGAGGGGGATTGTGTGTGCGGGGGGGAGGGGGATTGTGTGTGCGGGGGGGAGGGGGATTGTGTGTGCGGGGGCGAGGGGATTGTGTGTGGGGGGGAGGGGATTGTGTGTGGGTGGGGGGGAGGGGATTGTATTTGTGTGTGTGGGGGGGGATTGTGTGTGTGTGTGGGGGGGGAGGGGATTGTGTGTGTGGGGGGGAGGGGATTGTGTGTGTGGGGGGGAGGGGATTGTGTGTGTGGGGGGGGAGGGGATTGTGTGTGTGTGGGGGGGGAGGGGATTGTGTGTGTGTGTGTGTGTGTGTGGGGGGGATTGTGTGTGTGTGTGGGGCGGGGGGAGGGGATTGTGTGTGTGTGTGTGGGGGGGGGCAGGGGATTGTGTGTGGGGGGGTGAGGGGATTGTGTGTGTGGGGGTGAGGGGATTGTGTGTGTGGGGGTGAGGGGATTGTGTGTGGGTGGGGGGGGAGGGGATTGTGTGTGGGTGGGGGGGGAGGGGATTGTATTTGTGTGTGTGGGGGGGGGATTGTGTGTGTGTGTGTGGGGGAGGGGATTGTGTGTGTGTGTGTGTGGGGGGGAGGGGATTGTGTGTGTGTGTGTGTGTGGGGGGGAGAAGGGATTGTGTGTGTGTGGGGGGGGGAGGGGATTGTGTGTGTGTGTGGTGGTGGGAGGGGATTGTGTGTGTGTGTGGGGGGGAGGGGATTTGTGTGTGTGTGGGGGGGGGGATTGTGTGTGTGTGTGGGGGGGAGGGGATTGTGTGTGTGTGTGGGGGGGAGGGGATTGTGTGTGTGTGTGAGGGGTGAGGGGATTGTGTGTGTGTGTGGGGGGAGGGGATTGTGTCTGTGTGGGGGGGGGAGGGGATTCTGTGTGTGTAGGAGTGAGGGGATTGTGTGTGTGTAGGGGGGGGATTGTGTGTGGGTGTGGAGGGGTGGAGGGGATTGTGTGTGTGTGTGTCGGGGGGGGGGGATTGTGTGTGCGGGGGGGGGAGGGGATTGTGTATGTGTGTGGGGGGAGGGTATTGTGTGATTGTGTGTGGGGGGGAGGGGATTGTGTATGTGTGTGGGGGGGAGGGGATTGTGTATGTGTGTGGGGGGAGGGTATTGTGTGATTGTGTGTGGGGGGGAGGGGATTGTGTGTGGGGGGGGAGGGGATTGTGTGTGTGTGGGGGAGGGGATTGTGTGTGTGGGGGGGAGGGGATTGTGTGTGTGTGTGTGGGGGGGGAGGGGATTGTGTGTGTGTGTGGGGGGGATTGCGTGTGTGTGTGTGTGGCGGGGATTGTGTGTGTGGGGGGGGCAGAAGGGACTGTGTGTGTGTGGGGGGGGGAGGGGGATTGTGTGTGTGTGGGGGGAGGGGGATTGTGTGTGTGGGGGGGAGGGGGATTGTGTGTGTGGGGGGGAGGGGGATTGTGTGTGTGTGGGGGGGAGGGGGATTGTGTGTGTGTGGGGGGAGGGGGATTGTGTGTGTGTGGGGGGAGGGGGAGTGTGTGTGTGGGGGGGGAGGGGATTGTGTGTTTGTGTGGGGGGGGCAGGGGATTGTGTGTGGGGGGGCAGGGGATTGTGTGTGTGGGGGTGAGGGGATTGTGTGTGTGGGGGGGAGGGGATTGTGAGTGTGGGGGTAGGGGATTGTGTGTGGGGGGGAGGGGATTGTGTGTGGGTGGGGGGGGAGGGGATTGTATTTGTGTGTGTGTGGGGGGGGATTGTGTGTGTGTGGGGGGGGAGGGGATTGTGTGTGTGGGGGGGAGGGGCTTGTGTGTGTGTGGGGGGGAGGGGATTGTGTGTGTGGGGGAGGGGATTGTGTGTGTGTGTGTGTGGGGGGGAGAGGGGATTGTGTGTGGGGGGGGAGAGGGGATTGTGTGTCGGTGGGGGGGGGGGGGAGGGGATTGTATTTGTGTGTGTGGGGGGGATTGTGTGTGTGTGTGGGGGGGGGAGGGGATTGTGTGTGTGGGGGGGGAGGGGATTGTGTGTGGGGGGGGGAGGGGATTGTGTGTGTGTGTGTGGGGGAGGGGATTGTGTGTGTGTGTGTGGGGGGGAGAGGGGATTGTGTGTGTGTGTGGGGGAGAGGGGATTGTGTGTGTGGGGGGGAGGGGGATTGTGTGTGTGGGCGGGAGGGGGATTGTGTGTGTTTGGGGGGGAGGGGGATTGTGTGTGTGTGGGGGGAGGGGGATTGTGTGTATGGGGGGGAGGGGGATTGTGTGTGTGTGGGGGGAGGGGGATTGTGTGTGTGTGGGGGGAGGGGGATTGTGTGTGTGTGTGGGGAGGGGATTGTGTGTGTGTTTGGGGGGGCAGGGGATTGTGTGTGGGGGGGGCGAGGGGATTGTGTGCGTGGGGGCGAGGGGATTGTGTGTGTCGGGGCGAGGGGATTGTGTGTGTGGGGGCGAGGGGATTGTGTGTGTGGGGTCGAGGGGATTGTGTGTGGGTGGGGGGGAGGGGATTGTATTTGTGGGTGGGGGGGGAGGGGATTGTATTTGTGTGTGTGTGGGGGTATTGTGTGTGTGTGTGGGGGGGGATTGTGTGTGTGTGTGTGGGGGGGGATTGTGTGTGTGTGTGTGGGGGGGGAGGGGATTGTATTTGTGTGTGGGGGGGGGAGGGGATTGTGTGTGTGTGTGTGGGGGGGGAGGGGATTGTGTGTGTGTGTGGGGGGGGAGGGGATTGTGTGTGTGTGTGGGGGGGGAGGGGATTGTGTGTGTGTGTGGGGGGGGGAGGGGATTGTGTGTGTGTGTGGGGGGGAGGGGATTGTGTGTGTGTGTGGGGGGGGGAGGGGATTGTGTGTGTGTGTGGGGTGGGGGGAGGGGATTGTGTGTGTGTGTGGGGGGGAGGGGATTGTGTGTGTGTGGGGGGGAGAGGGGATTGTGTGTGTGTGGGGGGGGGGATTGTGTGTGGGTGGGGGGGAGGGGATTGTATTTGTGTGTGTGGGGGGGATTGTGTGTGTGTGTGGGGGGGGGAGGGGATTGTGTGTGTGTGTGTGGGGGGGGAGGGGATTGTGTGTGTGTGTGGGGGAGGGGATTGTGTGTGTGTGTGGGGGAGAGGGGATTGTGTGTGTGTGGGGGGGGGCGGGGATTGTGTGTGTGTGTGGTGGGGGGAGGGGATTGTGTGTGTCTGTGGGGGGGAGGGGATTTGTGTGGGGGGGAGGGGATTGTGTGTGTGTGGGGGGGAGGGGATTGTGTGTGTGTGGGGGGTGAGGGGATTGTGTGTGTGTGGGGGGGGAGGGGATTGTGTGTGTGTGTGGGGGGGGAGGGGATTGTGTGTGTCTGTGGGGGGGAGGGGATTTGTGTGTGTGGGGGGGATTGTGTGTGTGTGTGGGGGAGGGGATTGTGTGTGTGTGGGGGGTGAGGGGATTGTGTGTGTGTGTGGGGGGAGGGGATTGTGTGTGTGTGTGGTGGGGGGAGGGGATTGTGTGTCTGTGGGGGGGAGGGGATTTGTGTGTGTGGGGGGGAGGGGATTGTGTGTGTGTGGGGGGGAGGGGATTGTGTGTGTGTGGGGGGTGAGGGGATTGTGTGTGTGTGTGGGGGGAGGGGATTGTGTGTGTGTGGGGGGGGAGGGGATTGTGTGTGTGGGGGGGAGGGGATTGTGTATGGGGGCGGTGAGGGGGATTGTGTGTGTGTGGGGGGTGAGGGGGATTGTGTGTGTGCGGGGGGTGAGGGGGATTGTGTGTGTGCGGGGGCTGAGGGGGATTGTGTGTGTGCGGGGGCTGAGGGGGATTGTGTGTGTGCGGGGGGGAGGGGGATTGTGTGTGTGCGGGGGGGAGGGGGTTTGTGTGTGCGGGGGGGAGGGGGTTTGTGTGTGCGGGGGGGAGGGGGTTTGTGTGTGCGGGGGGGAGGGGGATTGTGTGTGCGGGGGGGAGGGGGATTGTGTGTGCGGGGGGAGGGGGATTGTGTGTGCGGGGGGGAGGGGATTGTGTGTGTGTGGGGGGGAGGGGATTGTGTGTGTGTGTGGGGGTGGGGAGGGGATTGTGTGTGTGGGGGCGGGAGGGGATTGTGTGTGTGGGGGGGGACGGGATTGTGTGTGTGGGGGGGAGGGGGATTGTGTGTGCGGGGGGGAGGGGGATTGTGTGTGCGGGGGGGAGGGGATTGTGTGTGTGTGGGGGGGAGGGGATTGTGTGTGTGTGTGGGGGGGAGGGGATTGTGTGTGTGTGTGGGGGGGGGGAGGGGATTGTGTGTGTGGGGGCGGGAGGGGATTGTGTGTGTGGGGGGGGAGGGGATTGTGTGTGTGGGGGGGGAGGGGATTGTGTGTGTGGGGGGGGAGGGGATTGTGTGTGTGGGGGGAGGGGGATTGTGTGCGTGTGTGTGGGGGGAGGGTGATTGTGTGTGTGTGTGTGGGGGGGGAGGGGGATTGTGTGTGTGGGGGGGAGGGGATTGTGTGTGTGTGGGGGGGAGGGGATTGTGTGTGTGTGGGGGGTGGGGTTTGTGTGTGTGTGGGGGGAGGGGTTTGTGTGTGTGTGGGGGGTGGGGATTGTGTGTGTGTGGGGGGTGGGGATTGTGTGTGTGTGGGGGGGGAGGGGATTGTGTGTGTGGGGGTGGGCAGAAGGGACTGTGTCTGTGTGTGTGTGGGGGGAGGGGGATTGTGTGTGTGTGTGGGGGGAGGGGGATTGTGTGTGTGTGGGGGGGAGGGGGATTGTGTGTGTGTGTGTGGGGGGGGGAGGGGTTTGTGTGTGTGTGGGGGGAGGGGTTTGTGTGTGTGTGGGGGGAGGGGTTTGTGTGCGTGTGAGGGGAGGGGTTTGTGTGTGTGTGGGGGAGGGGTTTGTGTGTGTGGGGGAGGCAGGGGATTGTGTGGGGGGAGAGGGGATTGTGTGTGTGTGTGGGGGGGAGGGGATTGTGTGTGTGTGTGGGGGGAGGGGATTGTGTGTGTGTGTGTGTGGGGGCGGGAGGGGATTGTGTGTGTGTGTGGGGGGAGGAGATTGTGTGTGTGGGGGGAGGAGATTGTGTGTGTGGGGGGAGGGGATTGTGTGTGTGGGGGGAGGGGATTGTGTGTGTGGGGGGAGGGGATTGTGTGTGTGTGTGGGGGTGAGGGGGATTGTGTGTGTGTGGGGGGTGAGGGGGATTGTGTGTATGCGGGGGCTGAGGGGGATTGTGTGTGTGCGGGGGCTGAGGGGGATTGTGTGTGTGCGGGGGCTGAGGGGGATTGTGTGTGTGCGGGGGGGAGGGGGATTGTGTGTGCGGGGGGGCGGGGTATTGTGTGTGTGTGGGGGGGAGGGGATTGTGTGTGTGTGTGGGGGGGGGAGGGGATTGTGTGTGTGGGGTGCGGGAGGGGATTGTATGTGTATGTGGGGGGGAGGGGATTGTGTGTGTGTGTGGGGTGGCGGGGATTGTGTGTGTGGGGGGGAGGGGGATTGTGTGTGTGTGTGGGGGGGGAGGGGGATTGTGTGTGTGGGGGCGGAGGGGGACTGTGTGTGTGTGGGGGGGATTGTGTGTGTGGGGGTGGGCAGAAGGGACTGTGTCTGTGTGTGTGGGGGGAGGGGGATTGTGTGTGTGTGTGAGGGGAGGGGGATTGTGTGTGTGTGTGGGGGGAGGGGGATTGTGTGTGTGTGTGGGGGGGGGAGGGGATTGTGTGTGTGGGGGGGGAGGGGATTGTGTGTGTGGGGGGGGAGGGGATTGTGTGTGTGTGGGGGGAGGGGTTTGTGTGTGTGTGGGGGGAGGGGTTTGTGTGTGTGTGGGGGGAGGGGTTTGTGTGTGTGTGGGGGGTGGGGATTGTGTATGTGGGTGGGCAGGGGATTGTGTGGGGGGAGAGGGGATTGTGTGTGGGGGGGAGGGGATTGTGTGTGTTTGTGTGGGGGGAGGGGATTGTGTGTGTGTGTGTGTGGGGGGGGATGGTGAGTGTGTGTGGGGGCGGGAGAGGATTGTGTGTGTGTGTGTGGGGGGGAGGGAATTGTGTGTGTGTGTGGGGGGGAGGGGATTGTGTGTGTGTGTGGGGGGGAGGGGATTGTGTGTGTGTGGGGGGGGGAGGGGATTGTGTTTGTGTGTGGGGGGGAGGGGATTGTGTGTGTGGGGGGGAGGGGATTGTGTATGGGGGCGGTGAGGGGGATTGTGTGTGTGTGGGGGGTGAGGGGGATTGTGTGTGTGTGGGGGGTGAGGGGGATTGTGTGTGTGCGGGGGCTGAGGGGGATTGTGTGTGTGCAGGGGCTGAGGGGGATTGTGTGTGTGCGGGGGGGAGGGGGATTGTGTGTGTGCGGGGGGGAGGGGGTTTGTGTGTGCGGGGGGGAGGGGGTTTGTGTGTGCGGGGGGGAGGGGGTTTGTGTGTGCGGGGGGGGAGGGGGATTGTGTGTGCGGGGGGGAGGGGGATTGTGTGTGCGGGGGGAGGGGGATTGTGTGTGCGGGGGGGAGGGGATTGTGTGTGTGTGGGGGGGAGGGGATTGTGTGTGTGTGTGGGGGTGGGGAGGGGATTGTGTGTGTGGGGGCGGGAGGGGATTGTGTGTGTGGGGGGGGAGGGGATTGTGTGTGTGGGGGGGAGGGGGATTGTGTGTGCGGGGGGGAGGGGGATTGTGTGTGCGGGGGGGAGGGGATTGTGTGTGTGTGGGGGGGAGGGGATTGTGTGTGTGTGTGGGGGGGGGGAGGGGATTGTGTGTGTGGGGGCGGGAGGGGATTGTGTGTGTGGGGGGGGAGGGGATTGTGTGTGTGGGGGGGGAGGGGATTGTGTGTGTGGGGGGGGAGGGGATTGTGTGTGTGGGGGGGGAGGGGATTGTGTGTGGGGTGGCGGGGATTGTGTGTGTGGGGGGAGGGGGATTGTGTGTGTGTGTGTGGGGGGAGGGGGATTGTGTGTGTGTGTGTGGGGGGGGAGGGGGATTGTGTGTGTGTGTGGGGGGGAGGGGATTGTGTGTGTGTGGGGGGGAGGGGATTGTGTGTGTGTGGGGGGTGGGGTTTGTGTGTGTGTGGGGGGAGGGGTTTGTGTGTGTGTGGGGGGTGGGGATTGTGTGTGTGTGGGGGGTGGGGATTGTGTGTGTGTGGGGGGTGGGGATTGTGTGTGTGGGGGGAGAGGGGATTGTGTGTGTGTGGGGGGGGAGGGGATTGTGTGTGTGGGGGTGGGCAGGAGGGACTGTGTCTGTGTGTGTGTGGGGGGAGGGGGATTGTGTGTGTGTGTGGGGGGAGGGGGATTGTGTGTGTGTGGGGGGGGAGGGGGATTGTGTGTGTGTGTGTGTGGGGGGGGAGGGGTTTGTGTGTGTGGGGGGGGAGGGGTTTGTGTGCGTGTGAGGGGAGGGGTTTGTGTGTGTGTGGGGGGAGGGGTTTGTGTGTGTGGGGGAGGCAGGGGATTGTGTGGGGGGAGAGGGGATTGTGTGTGTGTGTGGGGGGGGAGGGGAGTGTGCGTGTGTGGGGGGGGAGGGGATTGTGCGTGTGTGGGGGGGGAGGGGATTGTGCGTGTGTGGGGGGGGAGGGGATTGTGCGTGTGTGGGGGGGGAGGGGATTGTGTGGAGGGGGAGGGGATTGTGTGTGTGTGTGTGTGGGGGCGGGAGGGGATTGTGTGTGTGTGTGTGTGGGGGCGGGAGGGGATTGTGTGTGTGTGTGGGGGGAGGAGATTGTGTGTGTGGGGGGAGGGGATTGTGTGTGTGGGGGGAGGGGATTGTGTGTGTGTGTGGGGGTGAGGGGGATTGTGTGTGTGTGGGGGGTGAGGGGGATTGTGTGTATGCGGGGGCTGAGGGGGATTGTGTGTGTGCGGGGGCTGAGGGGGATTGTGTGTGTGCGGGGGCTGAGGGGGATTGTGTGTGTGCGGGGGGGAGGGGGATTGTGTGTGCGGGGGGGCGGGGTATTGTGTGTGTGTGGGGGGGAGGGGATTGTGTGTGTGTGTGGGGGGGGGAGGGGATTGTGTGTGTGGGGTGCGGGAGGGGATTGTATGTGTATGTGGGGGGGGAGGGGATTGTGTGTGTGTGTGGGGTGGCGGGGATTGTGTGTGTGGGGGGGAGGGGGATTGTGTGTGTGTGTGGGGGGGGAGGGGGATTGTGTGTGTGGGGGCGGAGGGGGACTGTGTGTGTGTGGGGGGGATTGTGTGTGTGGGGGTGGGCAGAAGGGACTGTGTCTGTGTGTGTGGGGGGAGGGGGATTGTGTGTGTGTGTGAGGGGAGGGGGATTGTGTGTGTGTGTGAGGGGAGGGGGATTGTGTGTGTGTGTGGGGGGAGGGGGATTGTGTGTGTGTGTGGGGGGGGGGAGGGGATTGTGTGTGGGGGGGGGGAGGGGATTGTGTGTGTGGGGGGGGAGGGGATTGTGTGTGTGGGGGGGGAGGGGATTGTGTGTGTGTGGGGGGAGGGGTTTGTGTGTGTGTGGGGGGAGGGGTTTGTGTGTGTGTGGGGGGAGGGGTTTGTGTGTGTGTGGGGGGTGGGGATTGTGTATGTGGGTGGGCAGGGGATTGTGTGGGGGGAGAGGGGATTGTGTGTGGGGGGGAGGGGATTGTGTGTGTTTGTGTGGGGGGAGGGGATTGTGTGTGTGTGTGTGTGGGGGGGGATGGTGAGTGTGTGTGGGGGCGGGAGAGGATTGTGTGTGTGTGTGTGGGGGGGAGGGAATTGTGTGTGTGTGTGGGGGGGAGGGGATTGTGTGAGTGTGTGGGGGGGAGGGGATTGTGTGTGTGTGTGGGGGGGAGGGGATTGTGTGTGTGTGGGGGGGGGAGGGGATTGTGTTTGTGTGTGGGGGGAGGGGATTGTGTGTGTGTGGGGGGGGGAAGGGATTGTGTGTGTGTGGGGGGGAGGGGATTGTGTGTGTGTGGGGGGGGAGGGGATTGTGTGTGTGTGGGGGGGGGAGGGGATTGTGTGTGTGTGTGGGGGGGAGGGGAGTGTGTGTGTGGGGGGGAGGGGAGTGTGTGTGTGGGGTGGGGGAGGGGAGTGTGTGTGTGGGGTAGGGGAGGGGAGTGTGTGTGTGGGGTGGTGGGGATTGTGTGTGTGTTGGGGGGAGGGGATTGTGTGTGTGTGGGGGGGAGGGGAGTGTGTGTGTGTGTGTGGGAGGGGAGTGTGTGTGTGGGGTGGGGGAGGGGAGTGTGTGTGTGGGGTGGGGGAGGGGAGTGTGTGTGTGGGGTGGGGGAGGGGAGTGTGTGTGTGGGGTGGTGGGGATTTTGTGTGTGTGTGGGGGGAGGGGATTGTGTGTGTGTGGGGGGAGGGGATTGTGTGTGTGTGGGCGGAGGGGATTGTGTGGGGGGAGGGGATTGTGTGCGTGGGGGGGGGAGGGGAGTGTGTGTGTGTGGTGGGGGGGAGGAGGGGATTGTGTGTGTGTGGGGGGGAGGAGATTGTGTGTGTGGGGGGGGAGGGGATTGTGTGTGTGTGTGGGGGGGGAGGGGATTGTGTGTGTGTGGGGGGGGGGAGGGGATTGTGTGTGTGTGTGGGGGGGGAGGGGATTGTGTGTGTGTGTGGGGGGGGAGGGGATTGTGTGTGTGTGGGGGGGGAGGGGATTGTGTGTGTGTGGGGGGGGAGGGGATTGTGTGTGTGTGGGGGGGGGGGAGGGGATTGTGTGTGTGTGTGGGGGGGGAGGGGATTGTGTGTGTGTGTGGGGGGGGGAGGGGATTGTGTGTGTGTGGGGGGGGGACGGGATTGTGTGTGTGGGGGGGGGGAGGGGATTGTGTGTGTGCGTGTGGCGGGGAGGGGATTGTGTGTGTGCGTGTGGCGGGGAGGGGATTGTGTGTGTGCTTGGGGCGGGGAGGGGATTGTGTGTGTGTGTGGGGGGGGAGGGGATTGTGTGTGTGTGTGGGGGGGGAGAGGGGATTGTGTGTGTGTGTGGGGGGGGGGATTGTGTGTGTGTGGGGGGGGATTGTGTGTGTGTGGGGGGGGATTGTGTGTGTGTGGGGGGAGGGGATTGTGTGTGTGTGGGGGGAGGGGATTGTGTGTGTTGGGGGGAGGGGATTGTGTGCGTGGGGGGGGGAGGGAAGTGTGTGTGTGGGGGGGGGGGAGGAGGGGATTGTGTGTGTGGGGGGGGAGGGGATTGTGTGTGTGTGTGTGGGGGGGAGGAGATTGTGTGTGTGGGGGGGGAGGGGATTGTGTGTGTGTGGGGGGGGAGGGGATTGTGTGTGTGTGGGGGGAGGGGATTGTGTGTGTGTGGGGGGAGGGGATTGTGTGTGTGTGGGCGGAGGGGATTGTGTGGGGGGAGGGGATTGTGTGCGTGGGGGGGGAGGGGAGTGTGTGTGTGTGGTGGGGGGGAGGAGGGGATTGTGTGTGTGTGGGGGGGAGGAGATTGTGTGTGTGGGGGGGGAGGGGATTGTGTGTGTGTGTGGGGGGGGAGGGGATTGTGTGTGTGTGGGGGGGGGGAGGGGATTGTGTGTGTGTGTGGGGGGGGAGGGGATTGTGTGTGTGTGTGGGGGGGGGAGGGGATTGTGTGTGTGTGGGGGGGGAGGGGATTGTGTGTGTGTGGGGGGGGAGGGGATTGTGTGTGTGTGGGGGGGGGGAGGGGATTGTGTGTGTGTGTGGGGGGGGAGGGGATTGTGTGTGTGTGTGGGGGGGGGGAGGGGATTGTGTGTGTGTGGGGGGGGGAGGGGATTGTGTGTGTGGGGGGGGGAGGGGATTGTGTGTGTGCGTGTGGCGGGGAGGGGATTGTGTGTGTGCGTGAGGCGGGGAGGGGATTGTGTGTGTGCGTGGGGCGGGGAGGGGATTGTGTGTGTGTGGGGGGGGAGGGGATTGTGTGTGTGTGTGGGGGGGGAGAGGGGATTGTGTGTGTGTGTGGGGGGGGGGATTGTGTGTGTGTGGGGGGGGATTGTGTGTGTGTGGGGGGGGATTGTGTGTGTGTGGGGGGAGGGGATTGTGTGTGTGTGGGGGGAGGGGATTGTGTGTGTTGGGGGGAGGGGATTGTGTGCGTGGGGGGGGGAGGGAAGTGTGTGTGTGGGGGGGGGGGAGGAGGGGATTGTGTGTGTGGGGGGGGAGGGGATTGTGTGTGTGTGTGTGGGGGGGAGGAGATTGTGTGTGTGGGGGGGGAGGGGATTGTGTGTGTGTGGGGGGGGAGGGGATTGTGTGTGTGTGGGGGGGGAGGGGATTGTGTGTGTGTGGGGGGGGAGGGGATTGTGTGTGTGTGTGTGGGGGGGGAGGGGATTGTGTGTGTGTGTGTGGGGGGGGAGGGGATTGTGTGTGTGTGTGGGGGGGGAGGGGATTGTGTGTGTGTGGGGGGGGGAGGGGATTGTGTGTGTGTGTGGGGGGGGGGAGGGGATTGTGTGTGTGTGGGGGGGGGGAGGGGATTGTGTGTGTGTGTGTTTCGGGGGGGGAGGGGATTGTGTGTGTGTGCGGGGGGGGAGGGGATTGTGTGTGTGTGGGAGGGCAGGGGATTGTGTGTGTGTGTGGGGAGGGGGGAGGGGATTGTGTGTGTGTGTGTTTCGGGGGGGGAGGGGATTGTGTGTGTGGGGGGGGCAGGGGATTTTGTGTGGGGGGTGGGGATTGTGTGTGTGTGTGGGGGGGAGGGGATTGTGTGTGTGGGGGGGGGGCAGGGGATTTTGTGTGGGGGGTGGGGATTGTGTGTGTGTGTGTGGGGGGGAGGGGATTGTGTGTGTGTGTGGGGGGGGAGAGGGGATTGTGTGTGTGTGTGTGGGGGGGGGGATTGTGTGTGTGTGTGGGGGGGGGGATTGTGTGTGTGTGGGGGGAGGGGATTGTGTGTGTGTGGGGGGAGGGGATTGTGTGTGTTGGGGGGAGGGGATTGTGTGCGTGGGGGGGGAGGGGAGTGTGTGTGTGTGTGGGGGGGGAGGAGGGGATTGTGTGTGTGGGGGGGGAGGGGATTGTGTGTGTGTGTGTGGGGGGGAGGAGATTGTGTGTGTGGGGGGGGAGGGGATTGTGTGTGTGGGGGGGGAGGGGATTGTGTGTGTGTGGGGGGGGAGGGGATTGTGTGTGTGAGTGGGGGGGGGGAGGGGATTGTGTGTGTGAGTGGGGGGGGGAGGGGATTGTGTGTGTGGGGGGGGAGGGGATTGTGTGTGTGTGGGGGGGGGAGGGGATTGTGTGTGTGTGTGTGGGGGGGGGAGGGGATTGTGTGTGTGTGCGGGGGGGGGGAGGGGATTGTGTGTGTGTGCGGGGGGGGGAGGGGATTGTGTGTGTGTGGGAGGGCAGGGGATTGTGTGTGTGTGTGTTTCGGGGGGGGAGGGGATTGTGTGTGTGTGGGGGGCAGGGGATTTTGTGTGGGGGGTGGGGATTGTGTGTGTGTGTGTGGGGGCGGTAGGGGATTGTGTGTGTGTGTGGGGGGGGAGGGGTTTGTGTGTGTGGGGGGGAGGGGTTTGTGTGTGTGGGGGGGAGGGGTTTGTGTGTGGGGGGGGGGAGGGGTTTGTGTGTGTGGGGGGGGAGGGGATTGTATTTGTGTGTGTGTGGGGGGGATTGTGTGTGTGTGGGGGGAGGCGATTGTGTGTGTGGGGGGGGAGGGAATTGTATTTATGTGTGTGTGGGGGGGAGGGGATTGTGTGTGTGTGTGTGGGGGGGAGGGGATTGTGTGTGTGTGGGGTGGGAGGGGATTGTGTGTGTGTGTGGGGAGGGAGGGGATTGTGTGTGTGTGTGGGGAGGGAGGGGATTGTGTGTGTGGGGAGGGAGGGGATTGTGTGTGTGTGGGGGGGGGGAGGGGATTGTGTGTGTGTGTGGCGGGGGGGAGGGGATTGTGTGTGTGGCGGGGGGGAGGGGATTGTGTGTGTGTGTGGTGGGGGGAGGGGATTGTGTGTGGGGCGGAGGGATTTTGTGTGTGTGGGGGATTTAGTGTGTGTGGGCGGGGGCGAGGGGATTGTGTGTGTGTGTGGGACGGCGGGGATTGTGTGTGGAGGGGGAGGGGATTGTGTGTGTGTGTGGGGGGGGAGGGGAAGTGTGCGTGTGTGGGGGGGGAGGGGATTGTGCGTGTGTGGGGGGGGAGGGGATTGTGTGTGTGGGGGGGGGAGGGGATTGTGTGTGTGGGGGGGGGAGGGGATTGTGTGTGTGTGGGGGGGAGGGGATTGTGTGTGTGTGGGGGGGAGGGGATTGTGTGTGTGTGGGGCGGAGGGGGATTGTGTGTGTGTGGGGGGGATTGCGTGTGTGTGTGTGGGGGGGATTGTGTGTGTGGGGGGGGGCAGAAGGGACTGTGTCTGTGTGTGTGTGGGGGGAGGGGATTGTGTGTGTGGGGGGGAGGGGATTGTGTGTGTGTGTGGGGGTTGAGGGGATTGTGTGTGTGTGGGGGGGGAGGGGATTGTGTCTGTGTGGGGGGGGAGGGGATTCTGTGTGTGTAGGAGTGAGGGGATTGTGTGTGTGTAGGGGGGGGATTGTGTGTGGGTGTGGAGGGGTGGAGGGGATTGTGTGTGAGTGTGTCGGGGGGGGTAGGGGATTGTGTGTGCGGGGGGGGGAGGGGATTGTGTGTGTGTTGGGGGGAGGGGATTGTGTGATTGTGTGTGGGGGGGATGGGATTGTGTATGTGTGTGGGGGTAGGGTATTGTGTGATTGTGTGTGGGGGGGAGGGGATTGTGTGTGTGGGGGGGAGGGGATTGTGTGTGTGGGGGGGAGGGGATTGTGTGTGTGGGGGGGAGGGGATTGTGTGTGTGGGGGGGAGGGGATTGTGTGTGGGGGGGGGGGAGGGGATTGTGTGTGTGGGGGGGGAGGGGATTGTGTGTGGGGGGGGAGGGGATTGTGTGTGTGGGGGGAGGGGATTGTGTGGGGGGGAGGGGATTGTGTGTGTGGGGGGGAGGGGATTGTGTGTGTGTGTGTGGGGGAGGGGATTGTGTGTGTGGGGGGAGGGGATTGTGTGTGGGGGGGGAGGGGATTGTGTGTGGGGGGGGAGGGGATTGTGTGTGTGTGTGGGGGGGAGGGGATTGTGTGTGTGTGTGTGGGGGGGGGAGGGGATTGTGTCTGTGTGGGGGGGAGGGGATTGTGTCTGTGTGGGGGGGAGGGGATTGTGTCTGTGTGGGAGGGAGGGGATTCTGTGTGTGTAGGAGGGAGGGGATTGTGTGTGTAGGGGGTGGGGGATTGTGTGCGGGTGTGGAGGGCGGGGAGGGGATTGTGTGTGTGTGTGTCGGGGGGGAGGGGATTGTGTGTGCGGGGGGGGGAGGGGATTGTGTGTGTGTTGGGGGGGAGGGGATTGTGTGATTGTGTGTGTGTTGGGGGGAGGGGATTGTGTGATTGTGTGTGGGGGGGAGGGGATTGTGTGATTGTGTGTGGGGGGGAGGGGATTGTGTGTGTGTGTGGGGGGGAGGGGATTGTGTGTGTGTGGGGGGCAGGGGATTGTGTGTGTGGGGGGGGCAGGGGATTGTGTGTGTGTGGGGGGGGCAGGGGATTGTGTGTGTGTGGGGGGGCAGGGGATAGTGTGTGTGGGGGTGCAGGGATTGTGTGTGTGTGTGTGTGTGGGGGGGAGGGGATTGTGTGTGTGGGGGGGGAGGGGTTTGTGTGTGTGTGGGGGGGGGAGGGGATTGTGTGTGTGGGGGGGGGGAGGGGATTGTGTGTGTGTGTGTGGGGGAGGGGATTTGTGTGTGTGTGTGTGGGGGATTGTGTGTGTGTGGGGGGAGGGGATTGTATTTGTGTGTGTGTGGGGGGGATTGTGTGTGTGTGGTTGGGGGGGGATTGTGTGTGTGTGGGAGGGGAGGCGATTGTGTGTGTGTTTGGGGGGGGAGGGAATTGTATTTGTGTGTGTGTGGGGGGGGACGGGATTGTGTGTGTGTGGGGGGTGGAGGGGATTGTGTGTGTGTGTGTGGGGGGGGGGGATTGTGTGTGTGTGTCGGGGGGAGGGGGATTGTGTGTGTGGGGGGGAGGGGGATTGTGTGTGTGGGGGGGAGGGGGATTGTGTGTGTGGGGGGGAGGGGGATTGTGTGTGTGGGGGGGAGGGGGATTGTGTGTGTGTGGGGGGAGGGGGATTGTGTGTGTGTGTGGGGGGAGGGGATTGTGTGTGTGTGTGTGTGGGGGGGCAGGGGATTGTGTGTGGGGGGGGCTGGGGATTGTGTGGGGGGGCAGGGGATTGTGTGTGGGGGGGTGAGGGGATTGTGTGTGTGGGGGTGAGGGGATTATGTGTGTGGGGGGGAGGGGATTGTGTGTGGGGGGAGGGGATTGTGGGTGGGGGGGAGGGGATTGTATTTGTGTGTGTGTGGGGGGATTGTGTGTGTGTGGGGGGGGGGAGGGGATTGTATTTGTGTGTGGGGGGGGGAGGGGATTGTGTGTGTGTGTGTGGGGGGGGAGAGGGGATTGTGTGTGGGGGGGGGAGAGGGGATTGTGTGTGGGTGGGGGGGGAGGGGATTGTATTTGTGTGTCGGGGGGGGATTGTGTGTGTGTGTGGGGGGGAGGGGATTGTGTTTGTGTGTGTGTGTGGGGGGGGAGGGGATTGTGTGTGTGTGGGGGGGGGAGGGGATTGTGTGTGTGTGTGGCGGGGGGGAGGGGATTGTGTGTGGGGCAGAGGGATTTTGTGTGTGTGTGTGGGGGGGATTTAGTGTGTGTGGGCGGGGGCGAGGGGATTTTGTGTGTGGGGGCGGGAGGGGATTGTGTGTGTGTGGGGGGGAGGGGATTGTGTGTGTGTGGGGGGGAGGGGATTGTGTGTGTGGGGGGGGAGGGGATTGTGTGTGTGTGGGGGGAGGGGGAGTGTGTGTGTGGGGGGGGGATTGCGTGTGTGTGTGGGGGGGGCAGAAGGGACTGTGTGTGTGTGGGGGGGGAGGGGGATTGTGTGTGGGGGGGAGGGGGATTGTGTGTGTGTGGGGGGAGGGGGATTGTGTGTGTGTGTGGGGGGGGGAGGGGATTGTGTGTGTGTGTGGGGGGGGGGGCAGGGGATTGTGTGTGGGGGGGGGGGGCAGGGGATTGTGTGGGGGGGCAGGGGATTGTGTGTGGGGGGGTGAGGGGATTGTGTGTGTGGGGGTGAGGGGATTATGTGTGTGGGGGGGAGGGGATTGTGTGTGGGGGGGAGGGGATTGTGGGTGGGGGGGAGGGGATTGTATTTGTGTGTGTGGGGGGGGATTGTGTGTGTGTGTGGGGGGGGAGGGGATTGTATTTGTGTGTGGGGGGGGGAGGGGATTGTGTGTGTGTGTGTGGGGGGGGGAGAGGGGATTGTGTGTGTGGGGGGGGGGAGAGGGGATTGTGTGTGTGTGGGGGGGGGGAGAGGGGAATGTGTGTGTGTGGGGGGGAGGGGATTGTGTGTGTGTGTGGGGGGAGGGGATTGTGTGTGTGTGTGGGGGGGGATGGTGAGGGTGTGTGGGGGCGGGAGGGGATTGTGTGTGTGTGTGGGGGCGGGAGGGGATTGTGTGTGTGTGTGGGGGGGGGAGGGGATTGTGTGTGTGGGGGGGCGGGAGCGGAGATTGTGTGTGGGGGGGGAGGGGATTGTGTGTGTGTGGGGGGGGAGGGGATTGTGTGTGGGGGGGGAGGGGATTGTGTGTGTGTGGGGGGGGGAGGGGATTGTGTGTGTGGGGGGCGGGAGGGGATTGTGTGTGTGTGTGGGGTGGCGGGGATTGTGTGTGTGTGTGGGGGGTAGGGGGATTGTGTGTGTGTGTGGGGGGGAGGGGGATTGTGTGTGTGGGGGCGGAGGGGGACTGTGTGTGTGTGGGGGGGATTGTGTGTGTGGGGGTGGGCAGAAGGGACTGTGTCTGTGTGTGTGTGGGGGGAGGGGGATTGTGTGTGTGTGTGAGGGGAGGGGGATTGTGTGTGTGTGTGGGGGGAGGGGGATTGTGTGTGTGGGGGGGAGGGGATTGTGTGTGTGTGGGGGGAGGGGTTTGTGTGTGTGTGGGGGGAGGGGTTTGTGTGTGTGTGGGGGTGGGGATTGTGTGTGTGTGGGGGTGGGGATTGTGTGTGTGGGGGGGGGGCAGGGGATTGTGTGGGGGGAGAGGGGAATGTGTGTGTGTGGGGGGGAGGGGATTGTGTGTGTGTGTGGGGGGAGGGGATTGTGTGTGTTTGTGTGGGGGGGGATGGTGAGTGTGTGTGGGGGCAGGAGGGGATTGTGTGTGTGTGTGTGTGTGTGTGGGGGGCGGGAGGGGATTGTGTGTGTGTGTGTGGGGGGGGAGGGGATTGTGTGTGTGTGTGGGGGGAGGGGATTGTGTGTGTGGGGGGAGGGGATTGTGTGTGTGGGGGGCGGGAGCGGAGATTGTGTGTGGGGGGGAGGGGATTGTGTGTGTGTGTGGGGGGGAGTGGATTGTGTGTGTGTGGGGGGGAGGGGATTGTGTGTGTGTGGGGGGGAGGGGAGTGTGTGTGTGTGGGGGGGGAGGCGATTGTATTTGTGTGTGTGGGGGGGATTGTGTGTGTGTGTGGTGGTGGAGGGTATTGTATTTGTGTGTGTGTGTGTGGGGGGGGAGGGGATTGTGTGTGTGGGGGGGGGAGGGGATTGTGTGTGTGTGTGTGGGGGGGGGAGGGGATTGTGTGTGTGTGTGTGTGTGGGGGAGAGGGGATTGTGTGTGTGGGGGGGGAGGGGATTGTGTGTGTGTGTGGTGGGGGGAGGGGATTGTGTGTGTGTGTGTGGGGGGAGGGGATTTGTGTGTGTGGGGGGGATTGTGTGTGTGTGGGGGGGTGAGGGGATTGTGTGTGTGGGGGGGTGAGGGGATTGTGTGTGTGTGTGTGGGGGGGGAGGAGGGGATTGTGTGTGGGGGGGGAGGGGATTGTGTGTGTGGGGGGGGTGAGGTGATTGTGTGTGTGGGGGGAGGGGATATTGTGTGTGTGTGTGTGTGTGTGCGGGGGGGGAGAGGGGATTGTGTGTGGGGGGGAGAGGGGATTGTGTGTGGGGGGGAGAGGGGATTGTGTGTGTGTGGGGGGGGAGGGGATTGTGTCTGTGTGTGGGGGGGAGGGGATTGTGTGTTGGGGGAAGGGGGATTGTGTGTGTGTGGGGGGAAGAGGGACTGTGTGTGTGGGGGGGAGGAGGGGATTGTGCGTGTGTGTGTGGGGGGGAGGGGTTTGTGTGTGTATGGGGGGGGAGGGGATTGTGTGTGTGTGTGGGGGGGAGGGGTTTGTGTGTGTATGGGGGGGAGGGGATTGTGTGTGTGTGTGGGGGGGAGGGGATTGTGTGTGGGGGGGGAGGGGATTGTGTGTGTATGAGGGGGAGGGGATTTTGTGTGTGTGTGGGGGGTGGGAGGGGATTGTGTGGGGGGGGAGAGTGGATTGTGTGTGTGGGGGGGGGTGGAGGGGATTGTGTCTATGTGTGTGTGGGGGGGGAGGGGATTGTGTCTGTGTGTGTGGGGGGGAGGGGATTGTGTGTGTGTGGGGGGGAGGGGATTGTGTGTGTGGGGGAGGGGATTGTGTGTGTGTGGGGCGGGGGGGAGGGGATTGTGTGTGTGTGGGGGGGGGGGAGGGGATTGTGTGTGTGTGTGGGGGGGGAGGGGATTGTGTGTGTGGGGGGGGGGGGAGGGGATTGTGTGTGTGTGGGGGGGGGGAGGGGATTGTGTGTGTGTGTGTGTGGGGGAGAGGGGATTGTGTGTGTGGGGGCGGGAGAGGGGATTGTGTGTGGGGGCGGGCGAGGGGATTGTGTGTGTGTGTGTGGGGGGGAGAGGGGATTGTGTGTGTGGGGGCGGGAGAGGGGATTGTGTGTGTGTGTGTGGGGGGGAGGGGATTGTGTGTGTGTATGTGTGGGGGAGAGGGGATTGTGTGTGGGGGCGGGAGAGGGGATTGTGTGTGTGTGGGGGGAGGGGATTGTGTGTGGGGGCGGGAGAGGGGATTGTGTGTGTGGGGGGGGAGGGGATTGTGTGTGGGGGCGGGAGAGGGGATTGTGTGTGTGGGGGGGGGAGGGGATTGTGTGTGTGTGTGTGGGGGGGGGAGGGGATTGTGTGTGGGGGTGGGAGGGGATTATGTGTGTGTGTGGGGGTGGGAGGGGATTATGTGTGTGCGTGGGGGTGGGAGGGGATTGTGCGTGTGTGTGGAGGTGTGGGGCATGTGTGTGTCGGGGGGGAGAGGGGATTGTGTGTGTGTCTGGGGGTGGGGATTGTGTGTGTGTGTGTGGGGGGACGGGCTTGTGTGTGTGTGTGTGGGGGGGGAGGGGATTGTGTGTGTGTGGGGGGGAGGGCATTGTGTGTATGTGTGGGGGGGAGGGGATTGTGTGTGCGTGTGGGGGGAGAGGGGATTGTGTGTGTGTGGGGGGGAGGGCATTGTGTGTATGTGTGGGGGGGAGGGGATTGTGTGTGCGTGTGGGGGGAGAGGGGATTGTGTGTGTGTGGGGGGGAGGGGATTGTGTGTGTGTAGAGGGGGGGAGGGGATTGTGTGTGTGTGGGGGGGAGGGGAGTGTGTGGGGGGGGAGTGTGGGGGAGGTGGGAGGGGAGTGTGTGTGTGGGGGGAGAGGGGAGTGTGTGTGTGTGGGGGGGGAGGGGAGTGTGTGGGGGGGGAGGGGATTGTGTGTGTGTGTGGGGGGAGGGGATTGTGTGTGTGTGTGGGGGGAGGGGATGGTGTGTGTGTGGGGGAGGGAGGGGATTGTGTGTGTGGGGGGGGGAGGGGATTGTGTGTGTGTGTCTGGGGGGGATTTTGTGTGTGTGGGGGGGAGAGGGGATTGTGTGTGTGGGGGGAGGGGATATTGTGTGTGTGTGTGTGTGTGGGGGGGGGGAGGGGAGTGTGTGTGTGCGTGGGGAGGGGAGAGTGTGTGTGGGGGGGAGGGGAGTGTGTGTGTGTGGGGGGGAGGGGATTGTGTGTGTGTGTGTGGGGGGGGGGGAGAGGGATTGTGTGTGTGTGTGGGGGGGGAAGGGATTGTGTCTGTGTGTGTGGGGGGAAGGGGGATTGTGTGTGTGTGTGGGGGGGAAGAGGGACTGTGTGTGTGGGGGGGAGGAGGGGATTGTGCATGTGTGTGTGGGGGGGAGGGGTTTGTGTGTGTATGGGGGGGAGGGGATTGTGTGTGTGTGTGGGGGAGAGGGGATTGTGTGTGGGGGGGAGAGGTGATTGTGTGTGTGGGGGGAGGGGATATTGTGTGTGTGTGGGGGGGGGGAGAGGGGATTGTGTGGGGGGGGGAGAGGGGATTGTGTGTGTGTGTGGGGGGGGAAGGGATTGTGTCTGTGTGTGGGGGGGTGGGGATTGTGTGTGGGGGGAAGGGGGATTGTGTGTGTGTGTGGGGGGGAAGAGGGACTGTGTGTGTGGGGGGGAGGAGGGGATTGTGCATGTGTGTGTGGGGGGGAGGGGTTTGTGTGTGTATGGGGGGGAGGGGATTGTGTGTGTGTGTGGGGGGGAGGGGATTGTGTGTGTGTATGAGGGGGGAGGGGATTGTGTGTGTGTGTGTGGGGGGAGGGGATTGTGTGTGTGTGTGGGGGGGGAGAGGGGATTGTGTGTGGGGGGGAGAGGGGATTGTGTCTGGGGGGAGAGTGGATTGTGTGTGTGTGCGGGGGGGAGGGGATTGTGTCTATGTCTGTGTGGGGGGGGGAGGGGATTGTGTCTGTGTGTGTGGGGGGGAGGGGATTGTGTGTGGGGGAGAAGGGGGATTGTGTGTGTGTGGGGGAAAGAGGGACTGTGTGTGTGGGGGGGAGGAGGGGATTGTGCGTGTGTGTGTGGGGGGGGAGGGGTTTGTGTGTGTGTGTTGGGGGGGAGGGGATTGTGTGTGTGTGTGGGAGGGAGGGGATTGTGTGTGTGTGTATGAGGGGGGAGGGGATTGTGTGTGTGTGTGTGGGGGGGGGAGGGGATTGTGTGTGTGTGTGTGGGGGGGGAGAGGGGAGTGTGTGTGTGTGGGGGGGGGGAGAGGGGAGTGTTTGTGTGTGGGGGGTAGAGGGGATTGTGTGTGGGGGGGAGGGGATTTTGTGTGTGTGTGTGTGGGGGGGAAAGGTATTGTGTGTGTGTGAGGGGGGGAAGGGTATTGTGTGTGTGTGGGGGGGTGAGAGGGGATTGGGTGTGTGGGGGGGTGGAGGGGATTGTGTGTGTGGGGGGGAGGGGATTGTGTGTGTGGGGGAGGGGATTGTGTGTGTGGGGGAGGGGATTGTGTGTGTGTGTGGGAGGGGAGGGGTTTGTGTGTGGGGGGGGGAGGGGTGTGTGTGTGTGTGGGGAGGGGATTGTGTGTGGGCGGGGGGGTTGAGGGGATTGTGTGTGTGGGGGGGGAGGGAATTGTGTGTGTGGGGGAGGGGATTGTGTCTGTGTGTGTGTAGGGGAGGGGATTGTGTGTGTGTTGGGGGGGGCGGGGGATTGTGTGTGTGTGGGGGTGGGGGTGGGGTATTTTGTCCGTGTGTGTGGGGGGGGAGGGGATTGTGTGTGTGTGGGGGGGGGAGGGGGATTGTGTGTGGGGGGGGGAAGGGATTGTGTGGTGGGGAGGGGATTGTGTGTGTGTGTGTGTGGGGGAGGGGATTGTGTGTGTGTGTGTGTGTGGGGGAGAGGGGATTGTGTGTGTGGGGGGGGAGGGGATTGTGTGTGTGTGTGTGTGGGGGAGGGGATTGTGTGTGTGTGTGTGTGTGGGGGAGAGGGGATTGTGTGTGTGGGGGGGGAGGGGATTGTGTGTGTGTGTGGTGGGGGGAGGGGATTGTGTGTGTGTGTGTGGGGGGAGGGGATTTGTGTGTGTGGGGGGGATTGTGTGTGTGGGGGGGGGTGAGGGGATTGTGTGTGTGGGGGGGTGAGGGGATTGTGTGTGTGTGTGTGTGGGGGGGGGAGGAGGGGATTGTGTGTGTGGGGGGTGAGGGGATTGTGTGTGTGGGGGGGTGAGGGGATTGTGTGTGTGTGTGTGTGTGGGGGGGGAGGAGGGGATTGTGTGTGGGGGGGGAGGGGATTGTGTGTGTGGGGGGGGGTGAGGTGATTGTGTGTGTGGGGGGAGGGATATTGTGTGTGTGTGTGTGTGTGCGGGGGGGGGAGAGGGGATTGTGTGTGGGGGGGAGAGGGGATTGTGTGTGGGGGGGAGAGGGGATTGTGTGTGTGTGGGGGGGGAGGGGATTGTGTCTGTGTGTGGGGGGGAGGGGATTGTGTGTGGGGGGAAGGGGGATTGTGTGTGTGTGGGGGGAAGAGGGACTGTGTGTGTGGGGGGGAGGAGGGGATTGTGCGTGTGTGTGTGGGGGGGAGGGGTTTGTGTGTGTATGGGGGGGGAGGGGATTGTGTGTGTGTGTGGGGGGGAGGGGTTTGTGTGTGTATGGGGGGGGAGGGGATTGTGTGTGTGTGTGGGGGGGAGGGGTTTGTGTGTGTATGGGGGGGAGGGGATTGTGTGTGTGTGTGGGGGGGAGGGGATTGTGTGTGTGTGGGGGGAGGGGATTGTGTGTGTATGAGGGGGAGGGGATTGTGTGTGTGTGTGTGGGGGGGGAGGGGATTGTGTGTGGGGGGGAGAGTGGATTGTGTGTGTGGGGGGGGTGGAGGGGATTGTGTCTATGTGTGTGTGGGGGGGGAGGGGATTGTGTCTGTGTGTGTGGGGGGGAGGGGATTGTGTGTGTGTGTGGGGGAGGGGATTGTGTGTGTGTGGGGCGGGGGAGGGGATTGTGTGTGTGGGGGGGAGGGGATTGTGTGTGTGTGTGGGGGGGGGGGAGGGGATTGTGTGTGTGTGTGGGGGGGGAGGGGATTGTGTGTGTGTGGGGGGGGGGAGGGGATTGTGTGTGTGTGGTGGGGCGGAGGGGATTGTGTGTGTGTGTGTGTGGGGGAGAGGGGATTGTGTGTGTGGGGGCGGGAGAGGGGATTGTGTGTGGGGGCGGGAGAGGGGATTGTGTGTGTGTGTGTGGGGGGGAGAGGGGATTGTGTGTGTGGGGGCGGGAGAGGGGATTGTGTGTGTGTGTGTGTGGTGGAGGGGATTGTGTGTGCGTGTGGGGGGGGAGGGGATTGTGTGTGCGTGTGGGGGGGGTGGGGATTGTGTGTGTGAATGTGTGGGGGGGGGGATTTTGTGTGTGTGGGGGAGAGGGGATTGTGTGTGGGGGCGGCAGAGGGGATTGTGTGTGTGTGGGGGGAGGGGATTGTGTGTGGGGGCGGGAGAGAGGGGATTGTGTGTGTGTGGGGGGGAGGGGATTGTGTGTGGGGGCGGGAGAGGGGATTGTGTGTGTGGGGGGGGGAGGGGATTGTGCGTGTGTGTGTGGGGGGGAGGGGTTTGTGTGTGTATGGGGGGGGGAGGGGATTGTGTGTGTGTGTGGGGGGGAGGGGTTTGTGTGTGTATGGGGGGGAGGGGATTGTGTGTGTGTGTGGGGGGGAGGGGATTGTGTGTGGGGGGGGAGGGGATTGTGTGTGTATGAGGGGGAGGGGATTTTGTGTGTGTGTGGGGGGTGGGAGGGGATTGTGTGTGGGGGGGAGAGTGGATTGTGTGTGTGGGGGGGGGTGGAGGGGATTGTGTCTATGTGTGTGTGGGGGGGGAGGGGATTGTGTCTGTGTGTGTGGGGGGGAGGGGATTGTGTGTGTGTGTGGGGGAGGGGATTGTGTGTGTGTGGGGCGGGGGGGAGGGGATTGTGTGTGTGTGGGGGGGGGGAGGGGATTGTGTGTGTGTGTGGGGGGGGGAGGGGATTGTGTGTGTGTGGGGGGGGGGAGGGGATTGTGTGTGTGTGTGTGTGGGGGAGAGGGGATTGTGTGTGTGGGGGCGGGAGAGGGGATTGTGTGTGGGGGCGGGCGAGGGGATTGTGTGTGTGTGTGTGGGGGGGAGAGGGGATTGTGTGTGTGGGGGCGGGAGAGGGGATTGTGTGTGTGGGGGCGGGAGAGGGGATTGTGTGTGTGTGTGTGGGGGGGAGGGGATTGTGTGTGTGTATGTGTGGGGGGGGGGATTGTGTGTGTGTGGGGGGAGGGGATTGTGTGTGGGGGCGGGAGAGGGGATTGTGTGTGTGGGGGGGGGAGGGGATTGTGTGTGGGGGCGGGAGAGGGGATTGTGTGTGTGGGGGGGGGAGGGGATTGTGTGTGTGTGGTGTGGGGGGGGAGGGATTGTGTGTGTGTGGGGGGGGGAGGGGATTGTGTGTGGGGGTGGGAGGGGATTATGTGTGTGTGTGGGGGTGGGAGGGGATTATGTGTGTGCGTGGGGGTGGGAGGGGATTGTGCGTGTGTGTGGAGGTGTGGGGCATGTGTGTGTCGGGGGGGAGAGGGGATTGTGTGTGTGTCTGGGGGTGGGGATTGTGTGTGTGTGTGTGGGGGGACGGGCTTGTGTGTGTGTGGGGGGGAGGGCATTGTGTGTATGTGTGGGGGGGAGGGGATTGTGTGTGCGTGTGGGGGGAGAGGGGATTGTGTGTGTGTGGGGGGGAGGGCATTGTGTGTATGTGTGGGGGGGAGGGGATTGTGTGTGCGTGTGGGGGGAGAGGGGATTGTGTGTGTGTGGGGGGGAGGGGATTGTGTGTGTGTAGAGGGGGGGAGGGGATTGTGTGTGTGTGGGGGGGAGGGGAGTGTGTGGGGGGGGAGTGTGGGGGAGGTGGGAGGGGAGTGTGTGTGTGGGGGGAGAGGGGAGTGTGTGTGTGTGGGGGGGGAGGGGAGTGTGTGGGGGGGGAGGGGATTGTGTGTGTGTGTGGGGGGAGGGGATTGTGTGTGTGTGTGGGGGGAGGGGATGGTGTGTGTGTGGGGAGGGAGGGGATTGTGTGTGTGTGGGGGGGAGGGGATTGTGTGTGTGTGTCTGGGGGGGATTTTGTGTGTGTGGGGGGGAGAGGGGATTGTGTGTGTGGGGGGAGGGGATATTGTGTGTGTGTGTGTGTGGGGGGGGGGGGAGGGGAGTGTGTGTGTGCGTGGGGAGGGGAGAGTGTGTGTGGGGGGGAGGGGAGTGTGTGTGTGTGGGGGGGAGGGGATTGTGTGTGTGTGTGTGGGGGGCGGGAGGAGGGGATTGTGTGTGTGTGTCTGGGGGGGATTTTGTGTATGTGTGTGGGGGGGAGAGGGGATTGTGTGTGGGGGGGAGAGGTGATTATGTGTGTGGGGGGAGGGGATATTGTGTGTGTGTGTGGGGGGGGAGAGGGGATTGTGTGGGGGGGGGAGAGGGGATTGTGTGTGTGTGTGGGGGGGGAAGGGATTGTGTCTGTGTGTGTGGGGGGGTGGGGATTGTGTGTGGGGGGAAGGGGGATTGTGTGTGTGTGTGGGGGGGAAGAGGGACTGTGTGTGTGGGGGGGAGGAGGGGATTGTGCATGTGTGTGTGGGGGGGAGGGGTTTGTGTGTGTATGGGGGGGAGGGGATTGTGTGTGTGTGTGGGGGAGAGGGGATTGTGTGTGGGGGGGGAGAGGTGATTGTGTGTGTGGGGGGAGGGGATATTGTGTGTGTGTGGGGGGGGGGAGAGGGGATTGTGTGGGGGGGGGAGAGGGGATTGTGTGTGTGTGTGGGGGGGGAAGGGATTGTGTCTGTGTGTGTGGGGGGGTGGGGATTGTGTGTGGGGGGAAGGGGGATTGTGTGTGTGTGTGGGGGGGAAGAGGGACTGTGTGTGTGGGGGGGAGGAGGGGATTGTGCATGTGTGTGTGGGGGGGAGGGGTTTGTGTGTGTATGGGGGGGAGGGGATTGTGTGTGTGTGTGGGGGGGAGGGGATTGTGTGTGTGTATGAGGGGGGAGGGGATTGTGTGTGTGTGTGTGGGGGGAGGGGATTGTGTGTGTGTGTGGGGGGGGAGAGGGGATTGTGTGTGGGGGGGAGAGGGGATTGTGTCTGGGGGGAGAGTGGATTGTGTGTGTGTGCGGGGGGGAGGGGATTGTGTCTATGTCTGTGTGGGGGGGGGGAGGGGATTGTGTCTGTGTGTGTGGGGGGGAGGGGATTGTGTGTGGGGGAGAAGGGGGATTGTGTGTGTGTGGGGGAAAGAGGGACTGTGTGTGTGGGGGGGAGGAGGGGATTGTGCGTGTGTGTGTGGGGGGGGAGGGGTTTGTGTGTGTGTGTTGGGGGGGAGGGGATTGTGTGTGTGTGTGGGAGGGAGGGGATTGTGTGTGTGTGTATGAGGGGGGAGGGGATTGTGTGTGTGTGTGTGGGGGGGGAGGGGATTGTGTGTGTGTGTGTGGGGGGGGAGAGGGGAGTGTGTGTGTGTGTGGGGGGGGAGAGGGGAGTGTTTGTGTGTGGGGGGTAGAGGGGATTGTGTGTGGGGGGGAGGGGATTTTGTGTGTGTGTGTGTGGGGGGGAAAGGTATTGTGTGTGTGTGAGGGGTGGAAGGGTATTGTGTGTGTGTGGGGGGGTGAGAGGGGATTGGGTGTGTGGGGGGGTGGGGGGGTGGAGGGGATTGTGTGTGTGGGGGGGAGGGGATTGTGTGTGTGGGGGGGAGGGGATTGTGTGTGTGGGGGAGGGGATTGTGTGTGGGGGAGGGGATTGTGTGTGTGTGTGGGAGGGGAGGGGTTTGTGTGTGTGGGGGGGGGGAGGGGTGTGTGTGTGTGTGGGGAGGGGATTGTGTGTGGGCGGGGGGGTTGAGGGGATTGTGTGTGTGGGGGGGGAGGGAATTGTGTGTGTGGGGGAGGGGATTGTGTCTGTGTGTGTGTAGGGGAGGGGATTGTGTGTGTGTTGGGGGGGGCGGGGGATTGTGTGTGTGTGGGGGTGGGGGTGGGGTATTTTGTCCGTGTGTGTGGGGGGGGAGGGGATTGTGTGTGTGTGGGGGGGGGGAGGGGGATTGTGTGTGTGTGTGTGTGTGGGGGGAGAGGGGATTGTGTGTGTGGGGGGGGAGGGGATTGTGTGTGTGTGTGTGTGGGGGAGGGGATTGTGTGTGTGTGTGTGTGTGGGGGAGAGGGGATTGTGTGTGTGGGGGGGGAGGGGATTGTGTGTGTGTGTGGTGGGGGGAGGGGATTGTGTGTGTGTGTGTGGGGGGAGGGGATTTGTGTGTGTGGGGGGGATTGTGTGTGTGGGGGGGGTGAGGGGATTGTGTGTGTGGGGGGGGTGAGGGGATTGTGTGTGTGTGTGTGGGGGGGGAGGAGGGGA